>NC_133577.1:46106367-46437526 GCF_964106895.1 Numenius arquata
TTGATACGAGCCATATAAACAGAAGAGAGCCGAAACACAGTAGTCTTTTTACCCTGATCTAATTTTGTGTCTAGACAAGCTTTACTCAGCATTGGAGTCTGCCTCAGTGCTGCTTTTTGGTACCTGGCGAGAATACGCTTCTGGTAGGTACAGCAGCGTCTTGCTTCCCAATGTTATTAATTTTTTTTAGTGGGCTGGTGTCTCTAAGAAAAAATGGCAAAAACATTTTCAAGATGCCGCTGGAGTCACAGGGTGTTTTTCCTGTGGATCCGTGGGTCCTCGGTAACAGCAAGAGCCGCTGGATGGAGCGAGAAGTTTGCAGCCCTTTTAGCACTGTCAGTACGATGGTTCTGCTCGTGGCTGGTGGGATACTTTGAAGGCAAAGGGAAAGAGTAAAAGATGAGAAAGAGATGGAGGAAGGGTATAGCACTTTCCCTTTTATCTGCATTTTTCTGTGCAAAAGAATAGGACTTCTGCCAAGGCCTTTATTTATCCGTTGCTATGAAAATCACTTTGTGTCCTAGTTTCAGCAGCATTAATATATTTTTTTTTCAGTAAGTGATTATGTTTTATGACCAGTTTAGACTTATATGGAGGTGCAGTAATATGCTATAAAACTCTACACCATAAGCTGTATACAGGACATATCAACTAGTCTAAAGTGATTACATTAATAAGAGAAGAGCCAATCCTTCTTACAGTTCCATGTTATAGCAGATGAGCTCACTGCTCCCGAGGAAGACATTAAATCACGTTTGTGTAGAAGGTAGAGGGACCCGTTACGCGACTACTGTTTCCAGAAAATATGATGCAGATACAGAGCTAGATCCAAGTATGGAAATTGTCTGCTGGGCCCCTCAGGCTCTCTGGCAACCCTGTGCTATGGAGGAAGAAGACACAGCTGCTCCAGCTATCGCTGGAAAAGATGACAGTGAAGGGAATTGGGCCTCGCAAAGGGGTCCAGGTCCTTGTGAAGGAGCTGCGGAGCCTGGGGCCGGTACCGTCAGGGAAAGCTGTGGCGTCACCAGACGTGGCAGCAAGCCGAGCCCCTTGTCCGGCCGGCACTGAGGCAGAGGAGAGCTTTGCTGGGGGCTTTGAGAGGGGACATGCACCCATCCCACCCACCGCATCCACAAACACCTACCTGCGCCCTCCTTGTGCCTGGCATTCCTTGGCAAGGGCAGGAGATACCAACCTTCATGGTCAGGCTGGTCATGACGAATCTGTACGGATACAATAAATAAATGTGACTGAGGTTTGCAGTTCAAACAAGCTACGAGGAGCCACCACAAATCAGCTTGTCATGTTGCCACCAGCTTTACAATCAATCTCCCACAAAGGGCTTAGGCTCTGACTCCTTTCTTCAGTTTGCTTATTTTTGTGGGCTAACTGGCTGCAAGGGAGGCACTAAAAGATGACTGGACTCAGACCTCTCTGTTTTAAAAGGAGCAAAGCACTCTTATACTTCAGCAGTAGAGCCCACTTGGGAAAAAAAAAAAAAAAAAAAAGGATGAGAAGAAAAGCAAACAAAAGCCATCCACCTCTGCACTAATGGTTTGGGTCTGAGCCTGACAGTCAGAAAGGCAGGTTAGAAAATGCTGCTGGAGCAGTTGTGTCCTACTATAATAAATGAAGCCCTGGTTTGTACCCTTTGAATGCCGTGCAGTTAATCTCCATCCCATGGTTAAAATCAGCTTTTGGATCCCCTTCCTGTTGCCTCTTTCCCTTCTTGCTTCAGTCCAATGCCCTGCTTTCCCCTGAGGATGCTCTCATGGAGAAGCTTCACCAACCTCTCGTGACAGGCTTGGCTCAGAAATGAAGCATCTTCCCCCAGAAAAAGAGGTCCAAGTGGCTCCTGGTGGGGATGATCTCAGGTCCTGGTGGTGTCAACCTCAGCCTTTGGGCTGGGGTGGTGTGAGGCTGGAGGATGTTCTCACAGCACAGGGAGATGGACCCTGGAAGTGCTGGGCTGAGACGTCCTCCTGGTCCTGCCAGTTGCTTTGGCTGGTTTACCTTTCCCACATAGATGGTGTCAGAGGGACTCACCTCCTCCAGCTTTGGCTGGCCAACAGGACCCTCTGCACTCAGTGGGGACAATAGAGTACCCCATCCCACTCCTGTGAGTGCCTCCTCAGGCATTTTTGAGATTTCTACCCTAAATGCTTTGGAGAAGGGACTCCTCTTTTGGGTGCAGGGACACCTTGCTGAGCTGAACCGGACCTTTGCTTTCGGTGGCTAATGTAAGCATAGCCACAACAACAAAAATGAGAAGAACTTAGAAATAAGGCACCCAACTAGAGCATTGTGCAGGAACAGCACAATCTCTTTCGCTTTTACCTTTCCTGCTGTTCTGAACCAGGCTAATGGTTTCCATGTTTTTTCCACAACGACTCCCAAATGTTTTTTCCTGATCAGCACGCTGAATGGCTGTTTCATTTAGCACATAATCATTAGCTTCACTCCTTGCTACCAGACATGTTATTTTGCTTGTGCCTTCACTGAAAGGCATTTTCCATCTGCTGATTCACTCATAACAATATTGGTGTTGCAATAATAATAATAATAATGATGATGATGATGATGATGATGATGATGATACTACTACTACTACTAATACACTTGGCTTCCTTCTCGTGCTTTTCATCAGATCTCAAAGTGCTCAAAAACCCAAATTGTTCTGAATCCTGTTAGGAAACTCATTGTTGCCAGCTTTTCCCACAAATGCTGCAGCCCGAGCTCAGCTGTCCAGTCCCAGACTGTTTACCAGACACCCCCAGCATTTTTTGTATGAAATGCTCCTATCCCAAATCAATCTCTTTGATTTTGTAAAGCGGTTTTCTACCTATCTAGTTCCAGTCTTCTCCAAAACTGTGAGGCCTCAGTAACGCTCCACCTGAGTTATAATTCTCCTGTGTTGCATTTTGTCAGTTTTTCCGCATTGCCAAAAAGCCCTGCTGCAGTGCACACTCGCAGATATATGCCAGGGCACTTAGTTACAGAATATCCCAATCACTTATATGTGTTTAGACTCATATTTACAACAAATGACTCTAAGCGAATATAACCACATCTTAGTAGGTAGGTTTCATACTGACGAAGTCAGAAATGGGTGTAAACAATATTGGCTTTTAGAGTCTTCCTTTCAAATTTGGCTAAGCCAAATTCCCACTCTTTTTTCCCTGTGCAACAATGTCTTTTAACATCTCAGCAAGTGTCAGGCTCCACTGAGATGAGCTCTTGATCTCTCACAACTGAAGCCCTCCCGTCATCTATTAAATACTCTTCACACTTTTCCTTCTCAGAATGCTTGTTTATTTTTGTTTTTAAAGTAAATGTATTAAAGCAGTTGCTCTGGAGCCTTTTGATGGCCAGCTCTTCCACCGCATTTTAGGATTGTCACTGCAGTTCTTATGTAGCTTGCCTCAGCCTGGAGAGCCTAAATTAGCAGAGGTAATACCGTGTGTATGTAGAAGAAAGCAAAAAGTGAAGAGAAGGAGAGAAGTGATACAAGGGGATTTTCCAGCTCTGTTAATAAATCTACCACAATAATTACTTCCTTCAACATGTTTGTTGCTAATGGACCTGCACACAGAACTACTTACAGCATAATACTGTCAGAGATTAGAGTTCCTTTTTTCTGTGCACTGCCTGAACATCTGCTATTTTCTTATTTCAAAGTGATTCTTCAGCTGGCTGCGGAGCTCATGGCTGGTGAGGGATACACACAGCGTGTGATGTGTGCACAGGGGATCACTGCTCTCCTCTGGAGTGGCTGCCGTTCCCTTTGTCATTAATACCTCTTGGAAGACCTGAAGATCACCCGAGTCTAACTTAAACTGCCCTTTAGTGCTCCCACCTCACTACAGAAACTGTGAAACTACAGAAACGTGAAAAGGCTCACAGAGACACACGTTCCTGTGCACTGCTCAGGGGCCATCAAGTGAAACTAACGGGAGTCACCATCAAGGCTGAGGAAAGGAGAAGAAGAGCTGGACAATCCTTTCCAAGGGTGTGCTGGGTGCTGGACGATAACAAAACTCAAGGGGGGACAACTGATTCATGTCAGAAACCCACCCAGGGTTACCAAGCACTTGAATACATCAGGCGTGGGAATTGTGAGGAAAGGGTGGAGGCAGGAGAGCAGGAGGGAGGGAGTGCTAAATACACCCACACTGATTTTATGCTCACCCTCTCCCTGGCAGCCTCCAGCAGCCATTCCTGAGACATGACTCCCGGTCAGGGTTTTGGTCCTCTTAAGAGACCTCTGAGAAAATCTTTGGGTGTGATTGTTATGGGGTGAATTTTACTTCAGGTGCCTGTTTGCAGGTATTCTAATGAAAATTGCCCCTTCCACTGGTGTTATTGTCAGCGAAGTGGTTCCTCCACTGAGAGTGGTGAAAAAGTGAAGGGAGAAGAAGCCGTAGACAGCAAATGTCACTGAACGCACAGAACCTCACTGGGGCAAATGTCTGCAGGTCACTTTCCTAAGTGTTTACCCCATTGTCATAGTTTAATTTCACTATTGCAGAAATAAAGAGAACAGATACTTCCCACAGGAACAGGAAAAGCCTCTGTTACTTGCCACGTTGCAAGGTCATTAAAACAGAGGACTCTTGAAACCCCTTCATCCTTCCCATTAGAAAAAAAAAAGTGCAGGCCATGCAACAGCTTACTGTGATTGTCAAGGAAAACAGGACCAAGGGATTGCCCCAAGCTGGAGGCAGGCTCATCCCGTTCATCCTTTTCTTCTTTCTTTTTTTTACTGGAGGATATTCCTGGGGAGGCATCGCAGCCGTTGATCTGCTGCTTGTTACTGCAGATGGTATTGAGGTGAAGATGAATGCCAGACACATTAGGCTTAACAGGATGGGTTTTAG
The DNA here is from genome assembly GCF_964106895.1 of Numenius arquata. Taxonomy (NCBI): domain Eukaryota; kingdom Metazoa; phylum Chordata; class Aves; order Charadriiformes; family Scolopacidae; genus Numenius; species Numenius arquata. Next base: position 46,111,245 of record NC_133577.1, read on the forward strand.
CAACTTGAACATGTTGATGAAAATAGAAAGCTAATAAATCAGCCACCAAGGACCAGACTGGGAAAGCCAGTCTTTGGGCTTTTTAATATTTTTTTTTTTTTAATGTGGGAAGCTTCTGGGGCACAAACAAATATTGCAGATGCATATTTGTTGTTTAAACCCAGTCACATTTGCAATCTGTTTGGACATTAGACTGACTTTAAACACTTCTTGGTATGAAACCAGGCTGAACATCAAAGCCAACAGGACAGATTAACCCTGAGAAGCAGGCACTTTGCCTCCCCTGGTTAGCCAAGTTGTGCATGAGAACGACACCTCTCTTTCACCTCTCTGGCCACCATTTCTTAGACCCTGAAGGTATGGCAAGCTATTGAACAGTGCCACTACTGTACTCCTGCAATGGGATATATTGTTACATTATGTGGTGTATTGTGAAGTAGCCTGGGCTGCAGTCCTCAGTAGGTCTCAGTGAGGACTGATAAACTCTAGGAAACAGATCCGAGTGTAGGGACCCCTTCTAAGCTTCCATAAGAGCAAATTAACCCGGCCACCAGCATTAATATAGTTCTCTATGTGTTTTAAGATATATGTATGCACCTTTGCCAAACAGACTTTTTCCTAGAGTTTTTTTTTTTTTTTTTTAATATAGAAAGAAGAGAAGAGAGGAGAGGTTGAACAAAGTCCGGTTTGAAACTATGTGAACCCAGCTGGAACTGTGTGAGTTACTTATGTAAAGATAGTTTTGCTTCCTAAGAAAATATGAGGGGGAACTTGAACCATGTCTTCCCGTCTTTGCTGCTCCTGCTTCCAAGTTGCTTCTTGCTCCATTACAGTGGTTCTCCATTAAGGTGAATGATGTTTTCCTGAACTGTGATTTAAGGAGGTATTTTTGAGGAACGCAATAGCTATTTTAATTTCTGGAGCTATATTTAATAGCTGTTTAATTTACTAAAACATGGCTTTGCAGAAAGCTGACTCAGAAATATTTATATACCAGATAAAAAAAAAAGTAGGATGACCAGAAGAGGGAAAGGAGATGTGAAAAATCAAACTTTTCCATTCTATTATTTGAAAAGCTCTCTCGCTGCCCCTGCCGTTGACATTTTGCATGTCTGTCCTGCTTGATTCCATACAAATATCCGGTTTTCCAGTAGTTTCAGATGTTTTTGAAAGGATTTGTATACCTGATCAGTCCTGTGAAACTATTGGAACTAATAATGCCAGCAGCAACAGTGAGTAAAAAATAGCAGGCACTTCCACGATTAAGTCAAATCACTTCCTTTGTGTGGCTGAGGAAGATCCTGCAGGACATGAACAAGTAAACCTTGCTTCCTGCCCTAATCTCATCTAAAAGTGAGGTCTTCTTCTGAACCCAGAGGCCATCTTCTTTCCCCACAGAGAGAGGAGGCTTGGCATGACCCGTACATGTATGAAACTCCTGGTGTGACCACACACCGTGACAATACTCCACACGGGCATGCAACAGCCGGGGCTGCCTAAGATATTTTGTAAGAGGTGTTCACCTAACACAGGTTGCTACCTGTGCTTTTGCTCCCCAGGGAACGCTGCTTCCCTACCCTTGGTGTATCATCCATTTACGGATCCGAGTCTTCAGTCTTTAAAAGTACACTTACACTGAATTGATCGTTTCACTTGAAATGATCTGTTTAAAGTACCTGCAGGCTGGTAGTACCACTGTGTACTCCGAATGAGATTTGATGCCAGAGGTAAATGGATTTGGGGTCTCACGTAAGTATTTGTCGCTCATTTGTCACGGCTGAAGTTGATACTGTGAAATAAATGGGTCTATTAGCTTTCCGTGTCTATTGGTGCACAGTCCAGCCCTGGGTCAGGCAGAGGGAAATGATTTGATTTTTCTTATTGATTTTTCTCATTTGTTTGCTTTTTGCATCTGTGTGTTCCTGTGCATGGTTGTAGTGAACACTAAAAAAACCTAAGTTTAAACTGGACTACTTGTAATTTCCTGGCAGAGGAGCTGGGTGTGTGTTTGTGATTTGTACTGTGCCAGCTGTTTGTACCCCTCACTGATGAGAACCAACGCCATGGGCCAGGTGTGACTCCATCAGCACAACTCACCCAGTGCAGGGGCTTGCAAATGCTCGGCAGGTCACAGGGCACTCAAGGAAATTTGTAAATCGTTGTAAATAGCTGATGCAGAGGAGAATTCTGCCTCACACACACAACCCGGTCACCAGCGCAAACCAACAACTGGTGACTTATGTGAACAAATTACTGGGGGGAGGTTTTCTCTAAGGAAATTCTTACCAATGCAGTTACACTGAAATAATTACCATTGCCTTTCTGGTGCAAAGACCCACATGGATTTTTTGCAGTGTCTTAAAAAAGTGTTTGCACTGGAGAGACTCATTATCATATGATATCTCACCAGAATTACTTTTCCTCCAGACAGCCCCAAGGTTTAATACATGCAAAGATCTCCGTGAGGTCTACATGAACACACATATACAAATTGATACAACCATATGTATAGAGAGACGGACAGGCATCATATACCGGCTTTCAGCTGAATTAAGTGAACACTGTCCTCAAATGATAATAGTTAAAGGCAGCTCAGGTTTGGGGCTTAAACTGCTTGACAGTCTTCCTTTAATCTAGATTCCACGGTGTTTTCAGCAAGAAGTATTATCCTGTTTTTAAAAGGTCAAATAAATCAGTTTTAAGCTCATGAAAAGGTAAACACACTGATGCCTGCGTAACTTTTCTGAGTTTATGAGATATTCTGGCAATGGGAATACAAAGAACCATCATAAATCCTGCTGCGCACAATCGCCTAATTCCTGGGGTGGAGTGCGTATGTGGGGTTTCCTCTACCATTCAAGGAAATTTCCCCTGAAACTATAATTGGGAAATATTAAATCAAGTAGAAGTATAAAACCCAGCAGGAGAGATCTTTTTCCACTGGCTGGTTCTGAAAAAGTCACTGTGTTTCAGGAGGGGGTAGATGAGAGATCAGGAGACATCTTCAGCCTTGCTGTATGGTGCCATTCTGACACTATATAAACAAAATGTGTAGTTACAGATGAAAAACAACTCAAGAGGATTACAGCCTGTGTTTTACAACCAATCCTTTTGAGCTTTTCCATTATCATCATTTTAATGACAGTAAAAGTATGTCGGAAATCACTTTCAGCACATTCATATGTATATATACATATGCATACATATTTGAGTATGTACATATATATACACATACGTATTTATATGTAAAAGCAGTCCATTGTAAATACATGTCATTCTATAAATGACTGGGCTGTGCAAGGGTATAAATGTCTTTTAAAGACATTTTCAGCAAAAGTGCTTAAGTCATAGGCGCTCATTTCTGAATCCTGGCCGTAATGAGATCTGTCTGGATGTCAACAGAGATGCCTTTAAGCCAGTGACTATAAGATCACTTCATGCAGCAACAGGAGTTTGCAAACGAGGGCTGCTAATCAAGAGAAGCTGGGTTAGACTGCAACTGATACAACAGCCCCTTCTCGTGCTACAGCCTGAGAGTGTGACTGCGGTGGGAAAAAGGAGGGGAACTTGCAAGTAGCCACGGGTGTGTGTGGATGTGTAAATAGACATCTTCACTTTATGTCTGACTTAATTTTCTCAATTTGTGTATCCTCCCTGTAAATATAGGGAGATTTCAATTCAGTTAACAGTGGTATTTTGGTAAAACGCCCCCAGAAATCAGGAGAGGCTGATGTTATTTTAAATGGCCCTTGTCTCCATTTATACTAAGCAAGCGGAGCCTGGGGTTTGTCCGAAAGAGAGCAGGGAGACCACCGAGTAGTCTCATCAGCAGAGCACTAATTGTGGCCATTTATTATAGTCACTTATCTGATAGTAGCTTCTTTATCTGTGATAGTTTTACGGGGATAAAATCCACCAGGCATTCGCACCAGCGTATAAACATGTTACCTTGCGGCAGAGTGTCTGTTACTTACTGTCAACACTTGCCAGCAGAAGAATGCCTATCTCCAGCCTATACGGAGCAATGATGAGTTTAATATGCTGCAGTGAAAGCCGCAGAGTAAACAAGGCATCACAAGTGTTTGCCTTGTCTGGCCTCTTAAACAAATAAAGGTGACTGAGAAGCACAAACACCACCAGGTCGGGGCTTATCGGGGCCATGGTGGCTAATGCAGACTGCCCTGGCCGGCGAGGGCAGTTTGCGTTATTATAGTAAATAATGTAATTATTTCAGTAATTATTACAGTAAGTATTGGGGAAGCCCTTTACAAGGGAAGTCTCTCCCTCGGGTGTGACTGAAATAACATGCCGTAGCATGGGGCTGTAATGCTGTGGCCGTGTCAGAGCCGGTCCCGGTGCATGGGGTGGCAGGGGGAGGAGAGGCGGTGGGGAACCGGTGGCAACCTCAGCTCCGCTGGCCTTGCCCAACCCTGGAGACTGGGGGCAAGCAGTGTTTCTGTGTGCCATTGCCCCCCTCAGCTCTCCTTCTCCCTGCAAACACTGGGACAAGCCGTGGTCCTTCCGAGAGGGAGGGAGGAGCACACAGCCACACTCCGGGATCAAGGGAGGAAAATCACCCACAGGTGAGCAAAAAAACCCTGAAAATGGTTTTTGTTTTTACTGCTGTATTTGGATCGGCCAGAACAAACTGATTTTGCACATGGCCATAATCAGGGTGATCAACAAAACTTGGTGGAGGGACGGACAACACCTGAAGATGGACACTTCAGTCTCTGAGTAGAGCCTTTGTTAAGGAATCATCCCTGTTAAGGGAGGCATTTAAGGCCATCCATCCCCTGGCTGACAATAAATAAGCTTGCACTTGCTTGGTTTCAGTGTTGATCTTATGATAAGTGATGGAAATACATCCCATTTGTCATAATGAAATACTGGGGACAAGTGGAATTAGCTACCTAAGACAGCTGTTTTTAATGTCAAACACTGCCTGAAATCACCAGAAAGGGAAAATTCAGTTACAGATCGAACGTTTTGCAGAGGATCTTTAGCCATTGACCACAGCCTGTGAAAGCAGATCCACACCGACGTACACACACCTCACACAGAAACTGCAAAAACTCCGATGGTCGGCAAAGGTGTTTGGCAAACACTTACATGATTCCTTGGCCTCACGGGAGGGGGACTGACGTTCAGCTCTGCAGAGTCAGCTCGCCACATTCCCCACGCAAAACACCACGAGGAGGGTATATTTGCTTGCAGCAAATGTGAATTTCTCATGCAGAACTGCCCTTCCTGTAACTCGGGCCATCGGGATGGGAGCTTCCTGCTTCGGTTTAGCTGGAAAATGTGAGGCAATTGCAGCTTCACCGTCTCTCGTGGTGGACAACGGGCTGACTTGAAAGCTCTCTCGTCCGCTCTTCATGCCGATTTGCAGCGCTGCGGGCAAGCAGCTGGATTGCTGGGCGACAGCGTGGCTTTCATCTGCGGCTAGAGGACGGTGTAATCTGGAAACCGTTTGGAGGGATAATTTAATTCTGAGCTGCTCTGGCACTGTAAACAGAGCAATCTGGGAGCAGATGAAGTGCCCTGGCAGCACAGCCCACCTGTGGGCTGAATCCTGCCAGAAACAGCCGGATGCTCAGCAGATGTGGGAGAGGGGACGGCAAGGCTGCGTCAGCGGGGGGGGGTGGCACGGTTTGGAGGGGTTATCCAGCCCCGCTTGGTACCCATTACATGCCCGTGTGGTCACACAGCTCGTTATAAATGAGACTGATGACCATTTTGTGCAGTTGCTGTTGGCCAGGGGCTCGTTTCACCCCTGCATTTGCCACTGAGATGATCTACCAGTGGCTCATGGGCACGGATTTGACTTTGCAGCTGGGACCGGCCCGGAGCCTGGTCCATATCCTGTACCCGGGCTCCCAAGCATGGAATTTTCTCACCTGGGACATAATTCATCCCCCGCCCCGGGCAGGGACATGTGCCAGGTCCAAGCCCACATGAAGCATGGTGTGGCCACCACCAAGCAGGGACCCCTGGCCGAGGAGGGCGCGTGGCAAGGAGAGGACGGGCCAGGTTTCCAGCAGCAGTGGAGGGAGCTCCGTATCAGCAGGAAAAGTGGCCCAGTTTTTCTGACCAGTAGCTCGGTCAATCCAGCCTCAGATATGAAAATCAACCCAATCTCTTTGCATGAGCAATCAAAAACTCAGTGGTTAAAACTAATTGCCAGCGCTGCTGATGGTGTGTGAACCAGAGGAGAGCTCTGGCTACTTTTCCCAGGCCTGTGGAGTTTCTACATGGAGTAGAAAATACAAAAACAAGGTATTATTTTTGTCAGTAAATGAAACATATCTGACTCAAATTTCCTGCAGAAGACAGCAGATCCATTGAGTAAAAGCGTGTCATTTTTATAGTCACTTCTCCGAGCACAACCACATTTAAGAAAGCCACAAACCTGAATGGCAATATGATTTTACATTTAAAAAAGAGATTTAGCATGTTACAGTACATTTTCCCTGGGCTACGGGGGAACTGTTTCTTGCTTAGCTGTGAGTTCATAAATTATCAGGTCGAGTTCATGCACTCTCGTGTTTCAGGACAGAGCTGTTTTACAAATAACGCTGTGCGGTTGTTCCCCTTCATTGGGAAACCCTTCAAATACGAGAGATTGATATTGCAGGGAAACAATACAGAGGGGTGGGCAACTGATTCTGATAGAGTTAAAAATCTGTTACCACTTCAGCGGCTGTTGCTTAATCTCCTGTTTTCAGAGCTGATAACATGATCATAAAGTTCGCTCCTGGCTGAATGCTGGCACAGGAGTTTCTCAATCCAGGAGTGAATTCCAGATATGAACATTAGTACTACTATTAATAAAACCTCCTCCTTTCCAATGACAGAAGTGCAAATAAATGCAAACTTTGATTTGTGATAAGAGCTGTTGGGGCCCAGCCAATATCTGGCTTTGTAAAAACAACTTTGCAAAGACAGAAATATAAAATATTAATAATGACGGGACAGAAATTATTTGTGTGCGCCTTTTACGCTCAAACTTTTACAACTCTTTCACAAGAGGTTTTGAAGCAAAACCAGGGACTGCCTTCAGCTTTTTATTGCTCTGCGATCAGCAGTCCCACTGCAGGCAGAGAGCAAGGAGACATGGAGATCTGACCTGCAGCCTGTGGCCACCGATGGCCTTTGCCCACAGCCCGGCCCCAGCACCGGCCCTGCAGAGGGCTGGCGGCTGTGGTGACAGTGGCAGCCAACTGGGCTGTGGTGTCCAGGAGGGAACATGGCTTTTTCCTTCAGAAGGGGCCATTCTCGGGACCAGAAGAACCGCAATTCCTCCTCTGCACAACCCTGGAAGAACGGGGAGGAAACCTTATTTTTTTAGGTCCAGGAATCCATCGTCTCTGCTGGTTAGGTAGGAGACGGCATTTAGAAGATCTGATTTCTAATCCCATCTTCGTAACAAACTGGTTTTAGTAAATCTGTCCCTATTCTGCATTTTTCACAGCTCCTGATGTGAAAAAATGGGTGTCATGACTTTTGTTAAGCAATTTGTGAATCTCAGAGGGGAGAAAAAAATTCGCCTAAGTACAATGTAAACAGCTCAATCTGGAGAGCTTTGAGACCTGGGTTAGTGATTACAAACAGCGTGTCTCCCAGTGCTCCTTCGCTTTTAAAGCCTGACACTGGGTCTGTGACAGTGCTACAGGGATTTCACAGTTATATCAGACGCTGTTTGCAGTGAACTGTTTGAAAATGCTTAATGAAGACTAAGTAAAGCTGTCACAAGGTCTTAGTGTGGGAAAGGGGGGCTGCCATTATGATTAATACTATGGTTTAATTATTTTTTTTTAATTTCCTCCAGAAATGTAGCTTAATTATAGCTAAATTTTTTAACTTTTTAATAATTGTGTAATTTCATTTTATAACAACAATGTTTCCTAAGTTACTTCTTGAATTCTTAACGTAAGACCTCTCTTCGGGCAGGTAACTGTCAGCATCTATTCTCACTCCCCTCCTCTCCCCCCATTACCAGCCGGAACTTACAAAACCAGCTTCCTTAGGAGTATTTCGATGCTTTCACTGCCTGCCAAAATCAGGAAGTATAAAACACACAGAAAAGACAGAAAAGCTTTTTTTTTTTCTTCTAATTATTAGGTTTTATTTCTTTTTTTTTTTTGACATCTGGATATCTGAGGAAATCGGGAATAGGTTTTTACCTTGTCTCCCCCTCTATAGTATAAGAGGCTCGTGCCACAGTCATGATATCATTTATGCCTGTGAACGGGATGCAGATGAGCATGTATAACCCTTTGGGACCACAACCAGGGAAAACGATGCTCGGCCGTGCCACTCTCCCACCGCACTAGCGTGTGGCTGGAAGGGACCCGAATTCAGGTAAAATAAGCAATGCTGGGAAGAGCCAGGCCCATTGCTTGAAAGTGGTTGCATTGTTTAGGCACAGCAGGATGAATTACAGATTTTTCGGCCTGAATTCCATCCCAAAAATCTGCTTAATCCCCTTCTTAATACTTGTAAGAGTGCCAGAAACGTCTTTTATTTGCTTCAGCAACAGCAGCCAGTTAGTTAGATGCTATCAGCTACTTCTTCATTCAGTTGTCCTTTGCACGCTGATAAACACCACATAAGACAGGGGAGAGAAACCTTAAGCCACAGGCTTATCCTGTGTATAATAAGATGCACCTTGAAACAATTTTGATGTCTCCATTGAAATCAGCTTAGGTTAAGCCTACATAAATAGTGTCAGAGGGGAACACACCCAGAACGCTCTGGGAGATCATGATAAACACTCCTGATGTTTTGCAGCTGTGCTCATCATCTGTGCATTTCACAATAAAATTTTACAAAGCATCCAGACACCCAGCTGGTTGTATTCACTGCGGGATGGCTTTCTCCACCGTGGCATTTGGTTCCGGGGCTGCTGCCCTCCACTATTCCCTCCCCCACCTTCAGTCCCCATCACTTATTTCTTACTAGATACAGCAAACCATAGGATATTTTAGGTGCATTGGGCTTGAGGATTGAATTTTACATGTTCAAAAGTGAGAAAAAAACAACTTCCCTGAATAGAAAGAAGGTCCAATTTACAGTGAATTGCCCCAAAGAACGTGCGATTTCCAAGGATTTATGGGTTAGTATTTGCTTATGACTGTGACTGTAATTTTCCTCTGAAGTGACCAAGCCTTGATTCTGAAACTTTTATATACATGGTGAAGTCTAAGTCTGTGAGGGCTCGATGGTGCTGCTTCTCCTGCCCCTCTGCCCCGAGATCTCCGGTATCCACAAGCGGAGCAGAGCTCTCTGCAGGGTCGGGGGCTCCTTTGGTAGAAGCGAATGAAGGAAACCCAAGTGAAAGGACTTGCACCTGAGTCTCCTCTCACTGACAGCACATCACTGACATAACTCCCCTGATGAAAGTGGAATTCCTCCTGATTTACACCAAGCGCATTAACGAGAGAGGGCTCAGGTCTTAAGTGCCGGGGTTTAGCCGTATTTCTTCTGTCTTCATTCCTTCCCCGACGATTCCCAGGAAATCTCACTTTGGGGAGATAAGTGCCTACAAGAATGTTGAAATTAATTTCAGAGCAGCCTGAAATGGCCGTGCAGATGACCAGCCGGAGGACATGCCCCACCAGAGGGATTTATTGCGCTATCGCTCCTCTTCACCAGGCTGCCGCGCCGTAATCCTTCACGATGACATTATTATGAACCAGCCAAAGTGGAGACAGCCCTGAGAGACCAACAGCCAGCGCTTCGCGGCTCTCCTTGAGACCTGCTAATCCTTGGTGTGACTTAAGTGGGGCTGACTGAGACACCCCACATGTCACCCTGGTCCGGCAAGAGGTGGAGTGAATTTTGGGGGGAGCAGCATTTGCCTACTGACCTACCAACCAAGCCAGGGTCCCACTATGGCAGGGCATGTTTTGGGGGTTACCAACACATGGCCTCACCAGTGGCTTTCTCGGGCCTTGAATCGGGGGGATGATGGCAGATCCTGGAGCACAGAGAGCCGGTACCCAGCATCCAGGCCATGAAATAACCATGCAAAATGGAAAGGTTTCTAATTCGCAATCCTACCAGAGATCGAGAAAAGGAGAGAGATTAGAGGAGAAATGGTTCTTTCATCCCCTCTGCTGGGCACAGTCCCATCTTCTACAGTATCTTCAGTTTCTTTGTGTTTCGAAGGAAAGAAATAATCCTTGCTAAGGGATAATACTAAAAGCACGAAATGGCCTGTTTCTTGATGAACCATGCGTTGCACCTTTGCCTTTTGGAAGCAGAATTAAACACATGATGACCCGCCCCCACCTCAGCTTCCAGGATTACAATAGTTTTCTCCCATTTCAGCCCAATTACTTGGCTTGTAGGCTGGGTCTGGGTTGGTCTGGAGAGTCCCATCTTCTCCTGAGGTTAGATGTCAGCGTTGAGTCTGAGACACATTTCAGACAGTTTGCGTCATTATGTAAACAGTGATAACAATATTTAATGATGATAAATCTGAATTTCACCACAAAACTATAAAACAACTGAGAGAATGAATTATGCAATTTACAGCTAGCAAAAAGGCAGCCAAAGGGAAAGCAAAGGATCTGTGCAGCCGAGAGACAAATTTAGTGGTCTGAGACTATAGTGTCATTTGTTTTTGTGTTTAGTAGCACTTAGCAGTCATGGTGCATAAATAATCTTTATTGCAGTGGAACCCAGGAGCGCTGCTGGCGACTGCTCGTCACTGCGCAGGACACGCTTCGTGCGGCACAGCGAGGTGTGCTGGGGGTCCAGGGGGTTCATCTCAGGCTCCTCGGACCCCCCATGCCTAAGGGCTGGTGCTGGTGACACTGTGCTTCCACCCACCCCCGGGTCACGCGAAAGCGCTGGCGCTCAGTGAAGACCCTTTCTGCTCCAGCCTAATGAAATTCTGCTGTTCTCACTAACTTAATTACCCAAATGAATTCTAAGTATACAGTCTTACAGGCTGCACAATGGTGAGAAAGGAAAGAAAAGGAACAATGAAAGAAAATCACATAGAGGGGAGCTATGAAAACTCAAACATTTCTATCTTAATTTTGGTTCACTTGTTTATTTTTAATATAGGAAGGCCAGAAAGAGGAAGAAAAATAAGGAACAGCATTTGTAAACTATATTTCTTCCCTTTTTCTTCCTCCAGTGCCATCCCATTATTTTCTTTTTACTTCTTTTTATTATAACAGCATCAAAATCCTTTTAGAAATGTACTGTCTTTCACACATTCCTTCACTTTTCCGGTGAAAACCCTGAGACATAAAAAGTCAATATTCTTCAAAAACGTTTTTGAAAACTGCACATGGTTTGGTTTTCTACCTTGAAAAAAAACTGAGAAAGCTCAAATACAGTGGTGGTTTTACAGAATCAAAAATTAATATCAACGTTAGTGGCTATTTTATTATTGTAATCCCATGTCGATACAATGTGGGTGGTATCACATACTGTAAAAAACGATGTGTACAGGAATTAAACTTGAGCACCTTGGCCTGCTGTAATCACGGATAATGTAAAGGACAGAGGTCAGCTTTGTACCCCTTTCTCCTCACCCCGTTCTTGGTGGGACTGGGGATGTTTGGAGCCAGCAGGGTTGTTCCTCCCATGGGCGCAGCAGGACCGCGGTGGCTGTGACTGTGGTGGCAGGACAAAGAGAGCTTGCTCATGCTCCGGGGTGGACAGACACTTTGGAGGATGAGTTTCTAGGGCAGGTCCTTCTTTCGTCCCCAGATCCCCTGCTTGGGGATCCCTGTGGTTCCGTACAGAACTCAGCACAGCTCTGGCCCATCTCTGACAGGGCCACTTGCCTCCTGCCGGTAAAATAGGGAGGGTTTGTGGATAATACTTACCTACCTCTGGGAGGGCTGTGAAAATCAGTAGCCTCTGTCCTTAAGTCCACTGTGAACCACTCTAAGTAGAAAGTGTCTGAGCTTCCTCCAGCCCACAGTGAAAAAAAAAAAAAAAAGTCAATATACAAGAGTGAGGAAATGCCAAATTGCTCAAGCTCTCCATTCTTCGGGCTTCTAAGAGGATACTGTAAATTACAGGGTAAACAACTTTTGAAACAACATTAAAAAAGTGATGTGTCACTTGCTAGTGTCCCTTTAACTATGAAAAATAACAGCAACATAGGAAAAAATGTAAATTTACCATCAGGCAGATCTTCCCGCACAGCATAATGAAGAATTTGATGAATAGAATGAATGAAACAACAGAGGATCCAAGCATTACACAACGGCTATAATTGTGCTAACCAGCTGTAGTCATCTGCTGCTTCCAAAAAAAGTTCAGAGCATTTTGACAGTGTCGCCTGTGCGGATTGGAAGGCTGCAACAAAAATGTATTTCCATTTATTATTTTAAAAAAAGAGAATCCGTTCCTCAGTGTCAGATTTTTCTTGGAAGGTGCCAAGACAGCGGAGTGTGATTACTTACAAAGCCGGGGAAAAGAAAAGGAAAAAAAAAAAGAAAAAAAAAAAAGAAAAAAGCAGTATCTCTTCCAGGGAAAGAAGATTTTAGATGAGAATGCACTGCTGGATACAGCCACACCAGTGACCAGACTGATCCTGTGCCTTTTCCTGAGAGCAATGGGAGCACTGTGCCCATCCAGGTCCCAGGAAAACCCAAACCGGAGGCTTTTTGTCCCAGGGAAAGGTGTTTTTTTCAGCACAAAGGCTGACACTGGACTGCTATTTTGAAAGCGTTACGGTGACTGGGCTGCTTGAGGCAAGGCTTGGGAACCAGGCATCCAAAGCCCAGCTTCCAGGCATCTGCAGACAACATGTGGCGAAAGCTGGGGCCGCCTGGCCACTGGGCCACCTAACACGGCTACCGGTAAAGGCTATCGAGGAGAGGGACGGTGGCCCCAGCCCTGCCATTTCCGCACCAGCGCTGCTCTACCAAAGGACCTCTGAGCCAAGAGGAAGAGTGGGAGTGGGGCAGATGCTTGATGGGGTTGGGGCATCTCTGCCATGCAAACTAGCCCTGAGGACACAGACCCATGGCCACCACTTCTGAGGCTGTCAATTCCTTCGTAGCTTTGCGTTAAGGTTTTTTTCCATGCCGGAATCTGGTCATAGAGGGGAAGGAGAGGCGATGCAACGTGTTAGGATACCATAGCTCCATAGGCTTGGGATGACGGGGGAATGCAGATGAATCCTCTTCAGAAAAGCTCGCCGTTAGTATGATTTCAAACGGAATGGTTTTTAATAAATGCCTTTTTTGCTACGTTCACGAGCCGTGGAGCTCTAGGAATGCTTTGGTGTGCACGGTGTGCTGGTCAGATCCATTTAATTTGGAGGTGAGATAGGCAGTTTTATCCAGCTTTTAGTACTTGGTTTTGTTTTTGGTCACAGATCATTTACCGAACCTGTTTTAAGTGGAACGGAGGGTGTTTTTTTTTTAAGCCAAGAGGGTTGGTTCTGGCTTGTTACAAAACAGCGGCTTTCAACGATATCCAAATCTATCTTCAGCTTTTCTGGGTAACTCTAAATGAGTACTTTAACTTGGGGATTTCTGTTCTGAGGAAGAAGGGAAGTTAACAGCTCAGCACAGCGCAGAAGTAGAGTTGGCATGTGAGCGCTTCTGATTCCCCATGTCTCCCTTCCCAAACTCACACAATAAAAAAGTGAAGCTGCTGTGGGTCGCCCGGCACCTAATGAGCTGTAATCCTCCTGTCCTTCCTCGGATTTCAGCTCAGAGACAGTGGGAACGGCACCTCAGCACGGTAGGTGTCCTGCTTAAGGGAGAAAAGCCTTTAATTTAGGGTAGAAAACCTAAAAGAGCTTAGGGACTGCCCACTTCTTTTATGCAAGTATTTTCATGGAAACTGTTTGACCTAATTGTGTGAGTTGAGATGAGCTAAGGGGGTAGATATTAGGTGCAACTAAATTTGAAAAGTCTGTTGCAAACAAAAATTGGAGAAAAAAGGAAGGAAGGAAGGAAGGAAGGAAGGAAGGAAGGGAGGGAGGGAGGGAGGGAGGGAAAGAAAGAAAGAAAGAAAGAAAGAAAGAAAGAAAGAAAGAAAGAAAGAAAGAAAGAAAGAAGGATGGAGCAAACACACAGAACATACCCTGAAGTTCAGCCTCAGTAAGACACTGCTGGTGATAGTCCTGCTTCAAATGGGAAGTCGGACTAGATGACCTCTAGAGGTCCCTTCTAACCAAAATTTCTATGATTCTGTGAGTCATATACATTTCCTCATAATTCCTTCTTGTCGTTTTACTTGTTAGTTTTCCTAGGGAAAGCCTAGAATGTAAAACCTCAGTCTCTTACACCAGAATATCTGAGCAGTGACTTCTGTCACGGGGTTAGGCTGTAGGCGAGCACTTGACTCCTGCTGCTAGTTTCAGAAAGGAATGGGCTAAATCAAGAGAACTCTCTTTTTCCACCATCAGGCAAAACACCAGGTCTCAGGATTCTCTCAAATTCACTTGGTATTCACTATGGCATTGCCATACAGAAGATAGGTGTGGTGGGTACTCCAGTTAGGTTTATGTGATGGATTCTAGACTCTCTGAGCACGGGTTGGGAGCAGAGGTAGGAAAGGGGAGGGTGCAGGATACACTGCATCGTTCCAGCTCTTGGGCTGGATACTGCAGGCCATTTGACCAGGAGACCGCTGAGCAGCAAATGGCAAAGAAAAAGAACTTGGTCCACTTTGAAATATTTATACCTACTGCACAGGAAACTTAGAGGATTTGACCATCCATCTGTTTGCAAACAACGAGTGGTATTGGAGCAACAAGTAGTCACTCTCCCTCTATTAATTTTCAAATTATTTTTGGACGGGGATGGCTCTGACCCAAGTTAGGAAAGATCCGGGCAGAGCAGATCAGCTGGAGTTACCTCCCTCTGGAGAAACTACCAACATTCCCACCACTCTTCCTCATCATCCATTCATGGAGATGAAGGCTCGAATATTGTTAGCTGTGAGAAGGCATGTGGGCCACACGAAAAGTCAGCCCGAGCAGTTCCTCCATCTCATTGTCCAACCCAGCAGTAAATTATTCAATTTACTGTCTAACCTAGGATTTAAAAAGCTCAGAAGACTTCAGCCATGACCTCAGTCGACCGTGGTGAGATGTTGAGTACCCTCTTCTCTGCTCCCTTCGCGGCAGTTTGGGAGCATTCACCACCTATAAGCACCGCAGCTTTCAACTGCATTGTGCTCTTCCCCTTGCATGTCTTCTTATTCCATTCGGATTTGCTGGGTTCTGGCCTCGCTGGGAGCACACTGGTGGGGTGCCGGCATGCGGCTGGGGATCCGAGCCTCTCTGGATGGGGCCGGAGCTCCATTTATTTCAGTTGCTCTGGTTACTCGTAGAGGCTCAGATTGACCCCCTCCCAGCCCCAGCACTCGCTCTCTGGAATTTGGATGGTTTATCTCAGGCCCCAGCGGGGTCCAAAGCAGCGTGCTGCACCAAGCCCCTGCTTATCGCCGCCCTGACATGGCTTCTCTAAGCAAATGTTTAGCCCTACTTGACTCGGGATGAGTGCTGTATTGATTATTAACTTTAAACAAACATCTGGTTTTCATTACGAGTGGTAGCAGACCAGAGAGGGGTGCTGTACTGGGCGGTGCGGTCACTTAACAACCATCAGGGCTGGCTATAAAGAAAATTTAACATATCCTGTAATTACAGTCTGCACAGCACAGGGGGATTTGGGATCTGCAGATCTGATTTCAGAACAGAAGAAAATGTTTATTGTATCTGCTACGCACATTTATTTACTCAGTAGTAGCAAGGCTTTTGAAATATTGCCTGTGCAAGAGCTTACTCCTTGCTTACGAGAAGGGCTTTCTTGTTTAAGCCGGGAAGCCGGAGCGCGGCTCACGTTCAGGATGGGCCGCTTAGTGCTTTTACAGGGATTTCAGGCTTTGTCGAGTGCACAGATCTGTTCTGAAACAGAAAAAAACATCTTTCCCCTTCCCCGTCCCCGCCAGCTCCAGCGGGTCCCAGCTCCTCCAGCTGCGAGGAAAAGCTGCAGCCGGGGCTGCAATGTGGTGGCCCCGTGGGGATGGGGTGGTGGGGACACGGCCCCAGGAGCTGGTGGCCCCAGCGTTCCCCAGTCTCTGGACTGTGGAGGGTTTTTTGATGAGTGTCCAAGGGCAGTCCTTGGCCTGTCCCCCAACCCATGAGCCCCAAAGGGTGTCTTTGCACCCGGTGGCCACATCCGTGTCCCCGCACACAACATCGGTGCCCGGCTCCCAGGGAATCACCGGCCAAAGGGAGGTTTTTTGGATGATGTAAGGCTGTAACTGGAGCTCCAGCTGAAAGGACGCGGGAGGTGGAGTTTCTATGGAGCCAGACAGAGCTGGGATCCTCTCCCTTTTTCTCTTTTTCTGGCTCATTCAGGCTGTCTCAATTAAAGCTCAGTCAAATTAATCTTACGCTCTTAATGTCAGTTGCTATTTTTCTAATTCACCTCCACACTCTTAAAGACTATTTCTCCAAACAAAACGGGTCTGTTCTTCAATTTCAGGCTGTCAATTTCATGGGCTGCTGATACATTTATTAGGTGTGTAATTTGCTATTTTTAGGAGGCTGCGGGGGAGCAGCACCACTTTTTTTTTTCTTCTCTTTTGCATTTATAAACCTCTTACAGTTCCCTGTCCACTGAAAATATTTTTACTATTTAAAATATAGTATCAAAGTCCGAGTATCTCAGTCCAAATTCCTCCCTGGCGTAACTCTGCTGACCTCTATTTCACAAGGAGTGAATTTATTCTCTAACGTTCTCTTCTTTTTTTTTTTTTTTTTTTTTTTTTTTTTTTGTGGTAGACATGAACACTTTTTGGCCACTGCTGGAAGCAGGAAAACATTCAAGTGTATGGACCAATGATGTGATCAGAAATGAGCCTCAGCTACAAATTCTGTCACAGGAAATACTTAGACCTTTTTCAAATAAGACCGTCCCCTGCTCTGACCATCTCTCCGAAATGACAAATGCCCCCACACCACACAGGGGACACAGCCTAAGTTTGCTGCCAGACTTTGCTCGTTTCAAAGCAGTCGTGAAGAATTTGGCAATACTCAAAGAAGAATTTGGGTAGAGGCACAAGGGGGCTGCACTACGGCTGTATGTACAGGTAGAGCAGTGACAATGTACTGGTACAAGTCACGAGGCCACCAGACCACCAGACAGGTTAAGCAGGAATGGTTAACCAGTGGAGGAGTGCTTACATTACACAGGTTGTAACTGGGAAAGGACAGTGGTGTTTAAAGAGGGAGAGGAGATGTTTGCACTTCCCTCGGCATGGGATTTCTGGAGTGGTGGAGGGACTTTGGGTAGAATCCATACGTGGTTCTTCAGTGAAAGCAACCAGGGGTAGAAGGTGCCTTCTGGCATCTCCTCAGCTGAAGGTGGGTTGAGAGACCAGCATCAGGGTCTTAAAGCACTAACTCATCCTACCTAGATGGCCCAGGGGCAGAGAAGATGGTGTCCACTGCCTTCATGGGCAGCAATAAATGACGCAGAAATAAACAGTGCAGGAAAGCAGAGCTCTAGGGCCAGACCTCCAAGTATAATTAGACACCTAATTTCCTTGTGGGCCTCCCACTGAAATCAGTGGGAGGTTAAATGTCGAAGCACCTAAATGCCTTTGGAGATCTGGCCCATCACCTTCTCATTATAAAATACAAGAGATAAGCGTGCCTGTGCTGTCCACATGCCAGACGCGGGTGGACCTGTTTGCTCTCTTTGGCGTATCTGTGCATTGGAATGTCTCTGGGGTCTAATTCCTGGTGTATCTCCACAGATGCTGGCCTGGTCCAGGCGTGTTTGAGATGGTTTGCGGTTTAGTGCTGCGCGGAAAGTTGCCTCAGAAGGTGTCCCAGGGCTGGCGTGCCCTCTGGGATGCTGTGCCGCAGGGGCAGGGTGGAGATCTCCCCTGAGAGAGATCTCCATCTCTGAGGGCAACCTCAGAGGGAGGCAATGCGTCAGAGTCCAACCCTGCACCAAAAAGGTGGGGGGCAGAATTCAGATGGAAATGCAGAAACGATGGCAGCAGCCTTAGAATTGTGTCTGAAAAGTCACTTAGTAAGCATGAGGTGGGGAACTGGAGGTGCAGGATGGCAGAGGCTAAAACCCTTCCTCTGCGTGGCTCCCCTTCCAAATAAGCACAGCGGGTTAATTAGCAGCCGCTATCTCTGCAGATTTGCTGGTTACGCTCTGCCAAGCTTCTGCTGCCTCCTCTGTGGTCTCCAAACCCCACTGGCCCGACAAATTCAGCAGCACAACTCCTCCAGACCTCGTTACAGCTAATCAAGCAGTGCCTGATGGACACCCCAGATAGTCCGCTGGTCTGCACAGCCCTGTTTATCTCCATCAGGAGGAGTCCATCCTTCCCAGGGCCACAGGCGAGAACCCACCACTGCCACTTGGTGGGAGGCCTCGCCGAGAGGCCAAGAGTAGCCCCGGCTACGGGGAGGGGGACGTATAGGGTCAACCCCCTGCCTCCCCTGCCAGGGTGGTGATTAGCGTGTCAGACCTCAGACTGAAGAGCAGAGATGCTGCGCCTGTGGGTCCCGCTGTGTCCCACTCAGTGGGCACCGGATTCAGGGACATGTGTCCCCATGGTCCGGCTTTTGTAAAAAAAAAAAGCAAATTGGAAACAAACTATTTGGTTAAAGGCTCTTTCACAATGGATGTAGGTACTTGTTTTATATAAACAAACATACTCAAAGGCGATTTTTAGAGTTGCTAAGTCAAACGCTCATTATCATAACATTATAAGTGTTGCTTTTCCTTATTTTCAGTTGAGAAGGAAAAGAAATAGTGAAAAATTCAGACAAAAATGTTGAAAACTCTTGACCAACAATTGTTATTTTTTAAACTGGCTACTGACTACCCTGGTTTTGTGTTGTCAAGGGAGTCCTTATCTTACTCATAGTCTTGGAAGCCAATGCAAATCTAAAACATCTTTTATCCTGTTATAGGAGGAGGTTTCCATTCACTTTTGCCAACTGTTGAACTTAGGGATGTCACGGTACTTTCTGACTCCTATCCATCCTTAGAAGCAGCATCCAATCAAATAATTTTCTGGACGACATTTATTCTTGGTAAGATTTTTTCATGTGAAAATTTGTACTGGTAAATAATGCAGGGTAACAATTTTCAGCCACATTTTTTTTTCCACTGGCGAACACGTATTTAGGATAAATAACAAAATTGCTGTAAAGGGAAATGAATTGTAGTTAAAACAAGTCTGAAAACATTGAAACATTCAATGTTGACATTTTAAAGATAGCCTTTCAATAGCATTATTCAAAACCAATGTTTGTTTCAGATTTACTTCAATGTTATTGAAACTGCTTGAGAATGACATTAAAAGCTTATGAAGGAAGCTGCATAAATATAGCCTTCAACTCAGACATTTTTCCTCCAACGTTTCAGTTTTGAAAAAGAAAAAACAAACCCCAGCCCCAAACCAACACATATTTTGGGTCTACTTGAGGCAGTCCTTGTCCTTCCCCCTTGTGCTCCTCTCTCGTCGTTTGGTTTTGTCAGTGAGCCGAAAGGTCAGTTCTTCGCTTCTCCCTCCGGGCAAACAGCACCTTTCAGTTATTCTCCAGCTACAACCACCACCCACCAATATCCCAGTCTGGCTGATTTTTGTTTTGGCCTTCCAGGACAAAGGCAGAGGGGGATGACGCCCCTGCATCCCCTGCGGCTGCTGTGGGGTGTTGAAGGCGCGATGGTGGGAAGACGCGAGTGCCACAGGTACCTCTTCACACGTTGCAGGGGTTTAGAGCGTGACTCTCTACTTTCTAAGAACAGTGTGGACATAATTACAGGGAAGAGTGAGCAAGTGTTTTTGCAACTTTCCTGCCTGCCTTCGGCGTGTGCAGCTGAGGGGGAAGTGGCCAGTGGTGAGCCATATATAGGATCTTTAGAGAAGTAGGTGTAACGCCACACATTAGCCATGCAGAAGTGCTCTGTCCCAGCTGATGGGGCTAACTAATCACGCTGTAAATGAGCATCCTTGAAGGACAAGGCATTAGCAAGGCAAGTTAATTCCTCAGCTCCTGTGTCCTAACCCCAGAGCCCCTGGTGAGGGCCCAGTAGTATTGCCTGAGGGGGATGCACCTGATGGAGGGTTCTGTCAGTTGAAAAGCTCCTTTTCCAGACCAATTCTGTGTCAGATGCGGGGTTTTTTTTCATGGTTGGAAGGCTGTTTGTCTCACAAGCTTAACACACGGGGCCTGTCCTTTTCACTCCCACTGGAAGGGGCAAGCTGGGATGGGTGAGCAGCCTCTGAGGGCTTGGCACGCTGCTGGAAGATGCCTGGTGAGGTCACATCCCTGCTGATGGACACAGGCGCTTTGGAGACTGGGCATGGAGACCAGCAGAGAAAGCCTGCATGTCTGGGCCCCTGCCTGCACCCCCCCTGCCTCCAAGGATGCCCAGGGTGCCTCAGCCCAGGACTGCAGTCCCACTGTCTCAGCCTGGCAATCCACCTGCAGCCACATCCTCCGTGTGGGATGGGTGTCTGGGGGGGGTGGTTTGTGCCCCCCAGCACTGCCTGTGCCGCCCTGCGCACAGCGAAGCCGGAGGTATGCACTGAACCACCCGCCATTAGTAGTTTACAAACCACAGACCACGGCAGCCTGATTTCTCTTTATTGTGTACGGCTCCTTGGGAACCGAATGTCCTGCTTTTTTATACAGTTTACTCCAGACAAAGGTCCCTTCCCTTTTTTCTAATCTTGCCCCGCTTTTCCTTCCCAAGACTGGCGTATCAATAATTCATCTCTCTTGTATCCAGGAGGTTTCTAAACAACAGGAAACTTCAGGGATGGAACAGAAACATAAAACATTCCTGCAGCCGTTTGCCTTCTGCATGCAAAGAGAGACAGCGCCGCACCGACCGGCTCGGGCGGCTTTGCTGAGCATCCTGGTCAAGCCCAGCTGTAATAAAACCTTATGACAACACATATTTTTTTGCTTATTGGGTAATAGGGCTGGAGCTGGGCTTTGAGTGCCATGTCTCATACGGGAGATACATTTATGGGAGCTGGCAGCAACTACCAATGCTGAATGGGGACAAAGTTAGCAAGAAATCTTCTGAGGGTAGTTGCAGAACCCAGGAGTCACAGGCATCCTCACCTTTGCTCCAAGTCTTTCTCTAGAGAAGCAGAAAAAGACTAATTTCTCCCTTTTTCTTTGTTAGTGGCTTCTTGTTTGCATATCCCTTCACACAAGTACTTTCTACCCTCTGGGCATGTATGTCCTCTCTGCTCCAGGACATGAATCTGCTCTGCTGCTGTCTCCATCTCCCACAGGATGGATGTGGCAGACCTTTGAAGGACAGCCGAAGTGACTGGAGGGCAATGCAATCCTTCAGCCAGCAGGAAGATGGGAGCTAAGATGCACCAGGACAATTCAGAGTCACCCTCTCTCCGTACATCCTTGGTCATTTTCCTTCAGCGGGTCTGGGAGGATGTCCCAGGGTCACTACAGCACCATGAGGGCTGCCCGCCCTGGTAGGCAGTGAGCTGAGCAAAAGCCTGAGGCCAGGACACAGCTCTAGCTCTGCCGTTCACTGATTTTGTAAGGATTCTTACATTTCTGTGCTTCTCTCACCCCTCTTTCCTTGCTCTGCTGTATCCCTGGATGTAAGGCAGGGGCCGGTTCCCCTGGGAGCTGCACGATGCCCAGCTGATGGTCTCTGAAGGCGTGCTCCTAACCAGCCCAAGCTTTCCTGGCCTAGCCGCATCTCCTTGCCAGCGGGTCTGTCACTATCTTACAGCAATATGGCAATTCATCCATACTCAGACCTGACTTTACGTCTCAGCAATCGCAAATCCTCTTTTTATTTCAGAAAGATCGAAAAAAATCCCTTCTCTCATAATGTTAGTGGATACAGACTTTCACGGCTGGGTTATTTCTCATTCTAAGAAATAGGATCACATTGCTCCCATCCCCTGTCACCTTCTTATCCATTGCTGAATTCAATTCAAAACCACTTTCCTGCCTTGTAAAACCCCTCAGGACTCTGCCTCACCTGCCCTCATTTCCTACCCATGGGCTGCTCTCCTCCTGGACCGTGTTTCTGTCCCCTCATTGGGATAGTCCATACTGTTCTGCTTGTGCCTGCTCCTTCCCTCTGGTTTTGGAGCCAAACACCTTGCCCTCTAAATCAAATCCCTCCTCAAAGCTTTCATTTTCTCCTTACCTTACATTTGACGGTCTATAAAACATTTTTTAACCTGTGTATTTAAGATCTTTTATTAACTCCCCCCCTTGCCATGCACCCACCCACAATTTATTAGCCTCCTGCGTTTGCACAATATCAGAAACACCAGCCTGCCTCGGTAGGGCACAGGCCAGTGATACCAGATAAAGCTCTGGGAGGCTTATTCCCTTAGTAAAGTGACGCGACAGGGGTTTATCATGGAGAAAATGCATGGTTAGGTTAACAGTAGGCACGCGTAACCTTAAACTTGGTATACATAAATGATAGAAGTAATCACCAGAATTGGAGAACAGATACGGGTTAAGATGATGGCTGATTCATCAAAGAACCAAACTCTGGATGCCAGAGGAGATGCCCTCTGCCTGAAGGAGACGTGTGTGATGACTCTGCAGGGGTGGGCTGAGGTCCCTGCAGCCCTGTGGGCACACACAACGTACCTGAAGCGCGATACCAGAAAGATTAGTAAGAACAAGTTCCCATTCTTTTTTTCTTTCATTGAAAAAAATGGCTGTTTCAGCCAAACATTAAAATCTCACTTGTCAAAGCCCTCAAGTAATCTGCCACTTTAGGAGGAAGGGTGTGGGGGATTCTTTTTTTCATTTTTCATGTTCTTTAGTGAACAGCTTACATACATCCTTGCACACCCACCCACCCACACGTATATAAATATAGATGTATGAAAATAATATGAAACGTAGTTCCATCTCGTAGCACATAATAATTAAGGGCCCAATTTAAATAAGCATTTCAGCATACGCTTACAATCTACCTGGCTTCAATGGGACTGGCGCACACACTTCATTTCCAGCACATGCTTCTATGCCCTTTCTGAACCCGGATTTTACCTGAATGAAAGCTAAAACATTGAACAATTTTTTTTTTTTTTTCCTGCCCTACAGAATAAATGTCAGAAAGAGGACACTTCCAAGCTTTTCCTATGCAGAATGTTGCTGTACAAAATCCCCCAAAACGTAGCAGAAGAAGCGATACTACATCTGGCAAGTTATTGTGGCGAATATTTTAATTTGATTTTTAGCCCATTCATAGTGTGAAGTGGCAGTTACTCTGCTGAAGATAAGGCAAGAGCAATTTGGCTCAGGGCCATGTTTTTGACTACAATAACTTTATTGGCTGGAGTCTTGTTTGTGTAATCACTAAAATTAACACATGACAGTATGAATGCTGAGTTCAAAGCAGGAAACAATCTCAGATACAGCTACAAAAATTGCTCTAGTCCAATTACTGTAAAACAGATGGAGATAAAGTAGTGTCCAAGTGAATCATCCAGCCAAAATTCACATTTCGAAAAAGGAGCCATTCCAGGGGTAGAAATGAGGACAAAACTGTTTCAGAATAGCCATGAAAAATATGTGCAGAACATGGTTTGATTAAACAAATTTGCAGACGGTTCTCAGCAAAATGAAGCAAAACAAACGATCCTTAGTAATAAAGGAGCAAATATCTCCCTGGTGAAGAAAATAGAGTGAATTGGGCCTAGTGTGTTTTTCATTAGCTCTTTCCATTAAAGGAACACATTGTGCAATGAAGTTTGGCTTAATATTTAAGTTTTGATTAAATTAAATAAGCTTTTACAATATTTAAGACCAGTAGAAAACATTTTTATGATTTGTTACAAATCCCCAGGGAAATATTTAAAAACAAGACCAACAAGCAAACATGTTATTACCATATTTTCAACTTAGATTTTCTAGCATTGTGTTGAGCATGAGACTCTGAAAGTAGAATTCACCAGGAACTGACTGGAAACCAAACTGAAAGCAGTTAGCTGTGGTTCAGCCTGTATGCTGACAGAGCTGGGGAAGGGAAGGGAAGGGAAGGGAAGGGAAGGGAAGGGAAGGGAAGGGAAGGGAAGGGAAGGGAAGGGAAGGGAAGGGAAGGGAAGGGAAGGGAAGGGAAGGGAAGGGAAGGGAAGGGAAGGGAAGGGAAGGGAAGGGAAGGGAAGGGAAGGGAAGGGAAGGGAAGGGAAGGGAAGGGAAGGGAAGGGAAGGGAAGGGGAGAAAAAGGGAATAAGAAAAAAGACATCACAGAAGGTGCAAAGAGTAAAAAATACATCTGCTAATATTTGAATGACCTCAATTGTTATTTGAAAAATGATAATTTGCTTTAAAAACATATATATTCCACTGGATTCGAGCATTGAGTTCCCACAATCAAACAGGGTCCTTCCTGTTGTCTGATTCAACTTATGCTAAGATCAGTTTCTGTCACTCTAGCCAGGCAAACAGGTCGTACATATAATTCGCTTTTATTTTCAGTTCTTTTACATTGCTAGAGAGATAGTCTGAGCGTACACGGAAATGAATCCCCAGATGATTTTTATTCGTATTTTTAAACAGAGACCATCAATGTGATAAAGGAATATTATTTGGGCTCTGCAAATTGTAATAGCAAGAACGCAACTGTTCTCAGTGGTAGCACTTCAGGGACGGGAGAGCACAGAGTTCCCCGTAGCCGAGTTGCCTCCTGCAGTACTTTTGCAGCTGACAGGCAGCAAAGGTTTCCTAAATGAAATATTTATTTATTTTGTACTAGATTTTAGCGTGCTGCATAGTGCTGAGATCACCAGCTAACCTCCCGACGAAGAACTGAACTGTAATTTAACCTTAGAAAAAATTGGCTTGTTCTGACTCAATCAAAAGAGGTCCAGACAAACTCGGGTCACTTGTGTATGTCAGTCCTTGGTTTACTTCTCCTTTTTGCCCCAGACCCAATCCCCTACAGGGACAGGGTTTTCAACAGTGTTTTGTACAGGCTGTTTTGCATAATAATAACATGAAACAAAAATTGAGAGAAATCTGAAATCCAGAAAAAAAAAATTATTAGTCAATATACTATATTTTTACCAAGCCAAATCAAAAAAAGCAAGGAAAATGGATACTGTCTTATCCTTGAAATGGATGGGAAAACATGCTTTGTGCTGTGTTCCCAAACAGGGCTCACTTGGTTCTGCGCTGATAGCAATACGCCGTCTATACCATACACGTATGTAATGTGGTTTGAGATCTCTCTAAGCGCAATCTTTGGGCCAAGTAACGTGATTATTATTATTACAACCTTAGTTCCAGAGCGAAAACTGCAGACCACTTAATAGTGTTTTCTCTCAATCTGAGGAGATAAGGAGCTAAGCATCTTGAAAGAGAACTTGCATTTGCAGTAGGTGAAATAACTTTTTTTGTGGGACTGCTTGGCAGAAGGAATTAACAGAGGGGAGGTGGCAATCCTGCGGTGTGGTGTCAATGCAATTAGTGCTGCTCATTGTCGACTGGGACAGCAGAGGTGGGGAAATTACATCTTGTTAGTCCCAAATACATTATGGCCTCCTAATGAACTCCATTTTATAGCCAAACTTCTTTAAATTGTCTCTTCCCGTGATTAATTCACCCCTTTCTCCCCTTTCGGCAGGCTGTTGTTGATAGGGAGTGTCCAGTGTTGAATGAGTAAAAAGTACTAATGCATGTTCTTTCCAGGGAGAGATAACCCTTCTCTAAACATGACAAATGGATCTTTTACGGAGGAAGATACCCTGTGTGGTGAGGGCTTATGTATAAGCACTGGAAAGCATGTATTGCGGGGGGGTAGGAGGTTGGCAGGATGACTTCTTGTGGCTCCTGGCAATTTGTAGGGGTTTGGGGAGCTTTTTGGGCTGCCAGCAGAGCCAAACTGGCCTCGTTGCAGGGGCCAGTAGGGCAGGAGCAGGGGGTCCCACTCACCCCAGCTGGGTCTGGAGCTCCCTGCCACGAAGCTAGCACTTTTCTGTCCAGGGAACTTATTTTTTGGCTCAGAGCTTTAGAGCCAGAGTGGAGAAGTCATAGCCAGGACCTGAGCCTGTGGCCCCCAGCTCTGCTTGCCCTCCAGTGTGCACGCCCAGACACTTTTGGCTGAGGGTAATTAAGAGTTAAACAGGGTCGAAAGGGGAAGGTGATGGTACTTGGCATTCTGCAGCACGGAGGTAAAAGGCCAAAAGATGTGTAACTACGGTGGGTTGACTAAAATGCTACACATCTATTACCCGTGTATATATATTTATGTGCATACCCACATGTCCCCACAGGAACACACAAATAATATCACAGCACTCACAATTATTCACATGTCAGAGGTTTTTTTTCCAACTCATCTCTGGCAAGAGAAGACAGCAGTAAAAGAAAGAGGAAAAAAAAAGATCTTCCCCAAGCTGATTATCAAATAAAATACTGTTTTATTTTCTGTCTAATAAGTACAAGAAGTTCCATAACTCCCCTGATTAGGCATATTATCCTTCTTCAGAAAGTCAGCTTGATTTATGCAGAAAGTGATTTGGACATACTTTCCTCTGGCTATAGAGATTTCATAATTCCTGGTGTATGTCTGGAAAATCTCCCCTCGTCCTGAGTCCAAACCAAATTAATGTCTTCCAGAATGACCTGAGGAATTAATGAGGTTTTCGCTGTCAGTTCTGCCCATGCAGGGTCAAGTAAATCATTTGCTGGCCCTTACTCCAGTGTTTTTCGCTGTCTTTCTGACTCCATGTACAATGATAACAAAGCTGCAGATGCCTTTGAAATACGGCATCACTGACACTCTCCGTCCATCTGTTGGGACATATTTTAGGCTCTGTTTCTCTGTCTGCTGTAAACTCTGCCTTTAATGGAGTCAGTAATTGCTGATAAATGGGGTATCAATGAAGTCAGTGTACTGTAGGTTTCCCCATTCTTTTCTGCTGATGTGTGCTATTTAAATCTCTCTGCCATTACTTAAAGTTATTGTGTGTTCTCGTCTTTAATTCCAGCCCCAGCATTCTTGGCCCCAGCCGTGATTTTTAATACATAGCACAACTAGGTACTACGGAGAGCTGTTTGGCAGTAAACAAGTTATCCTCAATTCCCCGCTCTGCTGTCCCCAACCAAAGAAAACGTGAAGCACATTGAGTGTACATACATCAAGTTCTGAGTAATTCACAGATTTTCTTTCCCTCATGTCATAAATATTTTAAACCAACCCAATTTTGACATTGCAGCCAAGCAATAAAACCCATGATCCATCCCCTCTCCCCCTCTTCTTTGGTCCCCACGTGGTAGAGAGCCTGAAGTAAAATGAGCCCACACTTTATCCTACATTTTATATTACCTTTCTTTATAATTTATCACAGCTTTTAAAGGTATTAAAATCTTACTTGCAATGAGTACTGCTTGTGTCTCTGACACTGTATAATCTCTAATCTATCAGGCTCTCTGCCAGCTATCTATCTCGGCAGTTATACCTCATTTTCTTGCATGGCATCTGAGTACAGAATAATCACTCTAATTGCAAAAACAATGATGGCACTTGCAGGGGCATCTGCACCCAGCAAGACCTTTCCAAACACCCAGGCAGACACAGTCTCCCTCCAAACCAAAGCCAAAGAAGAAGCAAAGAGCATAAGAGATGAATGGGAAGACCAGACCACCTCGTTGTGTATGTCCTGCCACTGGCCATAGCCAAGACCAGAGGGTCAAGAAAAATGGTGCAAAGAGATTCATATTGGGTAATTATGGAAAAACCATTACATAGGAGTTCTGTTTGCAGTGACCTTCAGTCAGTAGACAATTTATGACCAGAAACAAAGGAAGCTCTTGGTATTGCCTGCAAGGTTAGGGTTGGGTTTGCATCTTGGCTCATGAAATGTATGAAACGTACGTTCCTCAGTCTTGAAGGATTTTTGGCTGTACTTTGAGCACCCTTGGTTTGCTGTTTGAAGCGTGTTTCATAGTTCCCATAGCCCTCTGGGAAGGGATGTTTGGATCAGCAATTCTTCTCTATTAAGCTGATGACATCTGACTTTGAAGGTAGAGCCTTCTGCAGCTTGCCTTTGGGCCCAGAGGGATGACTGGGTGTCTCTGTCTCCTTTCTACTTACTTCAGGAGACTGTAATAAAACAGAACACTTTGGTGGCTATTCCTGGTCATTATGTTAAAATGTATTTGTGCTCCTGTGGACTAAGTGTCCCCGAATTGCACCAGTTTTTCATACGAGAAGACACTGCTTCGAGAGGCTTGGACTTTCCCCCAGCTGCCTGATTTGAAGACACTTATTTGCTTATATGCTTCAAAATCTTCTTGCAAAAGAAGGATTATTATGACAACTTTGCAAAAGGACAACAACATAAGTTTTGCCCCTCTGCAATTTTATGGATTTTAAGGCAGAAAAAATGGTTATATTATGGTTATCTAATTTAAATTCCTGTCAAACGAGGCCATGGGTTTTAATTTATTAAAATCTTCATAAAAATTTGTACCCTTAGATTAAATTAAAACTTACCTTTCAAAATTCATTGCCTTGATTCAGAGGCTTTACATTATGGGAGAATTCGCCCTGCAGCCAGGGAGGCTGCTGAAAGCCCTCCCTGCTATAACCAGTGTGCCTTAATTCTGCTGGTTTCATCTCGTAGTCACTAGACCTTGTTACACCCTGGTCTGACCGGGAAACATGTCTCCTTGTGGAGATGGCTGAAGGGCAGTCAAGTCAACTCCCAGCGATCTCTCGGGGAACCCCAGCAGATGTAACCTCTTAAGTCTCTTCCTGTTAGACTCAGACAGCAGCCCCATGAAAGAAATTCTCCCTCTTTGCTCAGGGGGGAGCCTGACCTCCCTTTCGCTGTCCTTATTTTGCTGAAAACTTCCTTCCTGGTTCTTTCCCCTGAAAGAAAGCAGCTTCTGGATTTTCATTCTTCTGGGACAGATACGGTGTGATGACTCTCATTTCCTCTCTTCCCTTTTCAGTTTCTTCCCCATACCTTCTTTTCTTTCATTTTCTTTTTTTTTTTTTTTAAACATAAATGATGATTTCAGTGCTTTTTGCTATGGTCCATCTAATGTAAGCGAAGCAGTCAGACCCTGCCTCTTGGGATGACGTTACAAAATTTTCAGAATATTACAGTGTGTTATAAATCTTATATTATTAAAAATCATTTTTGTTGGGTATACAACACAGCAAATGCACATTCTCTTGTTTATTTTTATCTCTTGTCCAAAATGGTTTCTACCTGCTCTTGCTCCTCTCACATGCGCTCAGCTGTAGCTTGTGAGATCACTTAAATTCTAGTTACCCCCAACCTGGTCTGACCAGGGGAAGAGGGTGTGTAACAGCTTCAGTCACCTCGTGTTCCTGCCGGGTGTGTCCAGAAGGTTTGGGGTGTCTTTGGTCCCCACGACAGTCAGCCAGCGTTGCTTGGTGGTAGCGGTCAGTGTGCCCTCATGTCCTGGCCAAGG
This sequence comes from Numenius arquata, assembly GCF_964106895.1. Classification (NCBI taxonomy): domain Eukaryota; kingdom Metazoa; phylum Chordata; class Aves; order Charadriiformes; family Scolopacidae; genus Numenius; species Numenius arquata. The sequence continues at coordinate 46,140,694 of NC_133577.1, forward strand.
CTGGGTGGCAATGCCAAGGGCAAGCAGGATCGTGATGGAGCCATTCAGCCTCAGGCTGAGATTGTACAGAAGTCCTCCTCCTCTTCTTTTCTTTCTTTCATGAACCGTATTCCTAAAGCTATGTAGGGTTGATCCCTTTTCAGACTGGGATCTCTGTTGTTCTTGTGCAACCGTGTTTTCTTGTTTTAGCATAATTAATTCTTACAGCGTTGCTGGAGAAATGGTTCATGAACAAAAGGGTCACAACTTCTCACATTTGGAAGAGTCAGTTTTGAAAACCACGTCTTCAGGCCTCTGTTCAGGGGTTTATTCTTTATTTTCTAAATTTCACTCATTATTCTTCTGTGTTATAAGGCAGTGGCGTTACCATTAGGTGAATGAAGCCTCAAGCACTTTGTGTGTTGAATCACTGTTTAAATGAAGTCATTTATTCAGATTGTTTTGTGAAAAATGAGAAAGACACACAGCCTTAACTACTGCCCTGTTCACTCAGTTCCAGTGTATGTCTGTTACAGTGCTTAAATACACACAGTAGTTAGAGCAGAGGTTTCCAGTTGTTTTGGACAAAGTGAGCACTGGACTTCTGGGAATTTCTCATGGGCAGCCGTGTACCCAAATATTGAAACTTCAGCCGCAGAATGCAGAATTTTACTATTGCACATGTGGCCATGGCCACAGCCAGGCTGTGGCTCACTTGCCATGATCTCATCCGACATCAGGGTACGTGTCCCAGTTTTGGAGCCCATGGGCTAGATGGTTCTTGGGTATGTCATGCCAGGGACATCAACCTCTTTAGGGGGCTCAAAACGTACAGAGATGGCCATTGCTTGTGTTCCCTTTTTGATTTTACTCTCTCTCTCTCCATTCTCCTTTAACTTACTTATTTTCTTTTTTGTGTGAGTTTTATAAAATCTAAATTCAGGAAAAAACTTCCCTTTGCCCTTCACTTACCCCTCTGAGAAGTACGTTAGCAGAAACATCTTAAACCTATAGATTAAACAACTCATGTTCATCCCAGGTTTCATATATGTTAACCTCCACAGTTAGTTTGTCAGGTTCAGTTGTTTCAGTTTTGCATTGCTTTCATATTCATACTCCTTTTAATCTTTCTATTAAAGTCGCTTTAAAAAAGCTGTTATGGGAAATTTTGGAGAAAAAAAAAGTTAGTTTTTCTAAGTATTTTTGACAAAAAACTTCAGTTTTTGATAAAAAGATGGAAACTCAAAGCTTTAAAAATACAATTAAAGTTTTTGTGAAAATATTTAGATTTCCATTTAAATGTTTGTGGGATTTTGAAAATCAAACTATTTTACAGGGAAAAAAAAATCATTTCCAGTTTTTGTCCAGAAAATTTTAACCCTAATGAAAATTTCCATGAAAATGTTTGCATTGGTCTAAAAGCAGGTTTTTTACCCCTCTTCTCCAAAAATATTTCGAAAGAAAACATTTCTATATGCTACTTGATTTCCCTCTCACACCTGTGTAAACCAAATGCAATTCCATTGAAGTGAATGAAGTTATGCTGTTAGAAGAAAGAAAAAGCTTAAGTCCGTTGCATTTGAATAGATGACTTTGTCATTTAATAGGCCACGCTTGTTCTAAACAGAACCCCCTAAATCCAGAGATTCAAGTCCCAGAGGTGTCACAGTCAGCCCTTCACCTGTGCAAAGCAGCTCAGATGGTTCTCTGCAGCTGACTCTATAATGTTTCTCTATTTAAGAGGAAAAACAACCGAGGCATGGAAAAGAGAACGGACATGGAGGATCGTAAGGCATAAACCACTAAGTCTTCCCGAGAGGTGGTCAGTGCTGAAGCTCTTTGACACAACACTCTGGAAAGTCTCCACTGCTGGGGTTGGTGTTGAGTAGAACTGCAGAGAGCTTTGGTCCTCTCATTCTGCTTGTCTTGGAGCCCTGCACTGACCTTCCTACAAATATCCCAACCTGAATCTCCCATGCCAGAGGAATGAATATCAGCACCAGCATTGATAATCTCTAAGTGGTCTGAACCTTTTCATTGCAATTGATCATAGGTAGCCATGGGAAATTACTTGGTAGAACTGGAGCTGGAGATGTCCTGAACTATGACAAAAGACACTAAAGAACACACAGGCAATAGGATAATAGTCTCGTCTTAACTGGCAACTTCCAACCTGTGCAATAACTCATACGAAATGCTATATTTCTTGATGGAAAAAAAGGAGAAAAATAGATGAACCTCATATTCACAGCAAGGGAAAAGTATAGACAGGTTCTGTTTCTGACCGGCACTTTTCATTTTGCCTTGGGAAGAAAGGCCTGGGAAAGTCATCAGAGCTTCCAAAGTATGTATCCAACCATTCTGGATACAGACACTTCTGGAAAAACTGCCATGATTTTTGGTGGCACAAATACCTGCACATAGTGTTGTAAGTGCAAGGTTTGGAAGCCGGGCAGTGGTTAGTGGGGAATCTGCCTTTTAAATTCAGGGACTGAAGACTTGAAAGTTGAGATTGACCCAAATTATACCCCTGAAGACAAGTTTAACGCCCACTAGTCTTCACCGCAACCATAAAACTACACAGAAACATCCCTGCAGCAGTCCTTTCTGCAACACAATTTGTACTAATTTTTCCAAGAGTCCCACCACTAGGATTACTTAGCAGCTGAGATGACAGACAAGACTTCCATCTTTAGAGCCTCTTTCAGAGAGCTCCTTCAACTAAGTACCCTGTGGGTTTTCCCTCCTATTAGGTCTCTCCTTTTTTTTTTTTCTTTCTTTCTTTTTTTCTTCACAAGAATAAAACGATGAAGGAAAATTAATTTTCATTGCAATGCAATGAACTGTGAAAGTGACTCTTAGTTGTGGTCTGGAATGCAGACGCTGCTGGCTACCTTCTCAGACCATGGCTAATCACAGCACTGACAGACTGGAGCTCACCGGCCGGACCGTACCCCTCAGCGCAGCCCCTCTGCTGCGAGCCCAGAACACACTGAACCCCTCAGAGTGCTGCATGAGGGCTGATAGCTGACAGCAGATAGGGGGAAAAGTCGTTTGGAGCTATTTCATCCTGCTAGTCACCACAGCGGTGTTATTCTGCCATCTTTGAGATGCTTTGTTTGGTGCGTTCTTACTAACCTCTAGCTATAATTCTTTGGCTTGCTTTTGCAGGATGATCGCCGGTATTTCCACAATAACAGACAGCAGAACATTATTCACATTAACCTTAGAAGCAGTGGGAAAAGCATGCGCTTGTGTTGCCCATGCCCCTGTGCACTCCTGGTGATTGCAGCTCCACGGGGAGGACAGACAATTGTGGAACATGTCCATGGAACAATTCTATGAGACTCTCTGGGCTCAGCGTGTTCCTACCACTCTCCTTTTTGACAGCTTCCTGCAAATGCTCAAATGGGGGGATGCTCAGCCTATTGCCAAGTCCTCATTGTTCTTCTTGCAATTGCCCGTGCTTGCATGTGGGCAAGGTACTCGTGTGTGAATGTAAATGTTGGAGATTAACGATGGAAGTGCCGTCTCTCATGGATCCTGTTTCGCCCATTGCATCACAGACTAGGAACAGCCCCACCAGCAGCGGTGACCAGTCCCACATGGGAAAAAATGAGTGACTGGTTGGAAAAAACAGTTCTAAAAAGAAAAAAGCACCCTAGAAAGCTGAGCTGTATGAACACTGTGTGTTCTGTAAATAATTGCTAAGAGTGGAAAACTCAACTCTGAACTGAACTGAACTCAAACTCTGTGACTAGATAATCTGCGAGTCTGAAGAATTGTATTTATCTTTACTAAGTCAACCTCTTGTTCTGCTCCAGGTGTGCTCGCATTTTTTATTTAAAGTAGGTGGGAGACTCATGTGGAAAAACCAACAATACCAACAGCTACCTAAGTACCTAAACTAGACATGACTATAATCTAATAATTCTTGATAGACAGGTAGTGCATCTTTCGGGTATGAGGTACGTCCTCCTCCCCATGTCCATGCTAAGGAGCAGAAGAGGAGTAAATCACACTCTTGAAGGTTCCTGAACTGGTTACATGGATCTGTGATGACCTGGTGTCTGTGGTAGACCCTCATGCACTATCTGGTCATCAGCTGCTGGCTCTTGACTTGCCTAAAGGGCAGCAACAAAGATTACTAAAGTACCTCCCCACTGAGACCTCTCTGTGTGTCCCTGCTGTGCCCACCATATTTCACAGCTGTGGCTGGAAAGGCAGGTAACATCTGCCCCTTGTTCGTGGGCAATGCAGCCTCTCAGGGGACATCCCCTTCCTCCTAGAAAGCTGCCTTTGGGATGTCTCATCACACAAGCGCCCAGAGTGATTCCAGAGACAGGCTGTGAACTCGAGTTGTTACCTAATCGGGATACTGACAGCCTCAGGAGACAGGGACTATGAAGGCTGTCGCCTTTCTGCTTTCCCCGCGAATCCCAGTGACTCTCTACAGTCTTTTGGGAAAAACCCAGTGTATCAAATAGTACCCTTACACTGGCTCTGGGACCAGAGGAATGTCATGGTTACGCACCTCCGTGCATGCTGTGGCAATACTCATCTGGGACCAAAGCCTCCTCTCCTTAACAGGAGGCTTGGCCTTAGGAGGCTGTGGCGTTATTTATTCCTCTAACCCTTGCAATTCCTCCCTGAGAAAGCAAAATGAATCATGCCAGGTCTGAGATTCCCCAGAGAAATGGCTGTGTTTGGTACACATGACTTTAAACTCGTCCCTTCCACCCTCTGGTGATTAATGGCCTGTGATCCTCCGTGATTCATGGCATCCAGGAGACATTATTTTCTGGGATGTAAGAGCTGGACAGCATGTTTTCCTCATCAGTTACTGACTGTGATTGTAAGCGCCTCATCTACCTTATCAAGGATGTTGGTAAAGGTTGTCAAGGAGGGAAATGGGGAGTTGAGGGAGAGGATGAAGGAGAAAACCTGTTCCATCACTGACTTGCTCCTCACCCAGGGCAGACACTTAGCACTTCTCTCAGCCTCCTAGGTTGAGCTTTTCCTCTTCTTGGTTTAGCCTTGTCCTGGGGCTAAATTCACTCAGGCTCCCTTAGGCCCTTGGAAGGTACAGTGTGGAAAAAGAAACCCCTTTGGTGACTGCTTTTAACTTGAGAGTGATCCTACACACACCTGTCCACAGAGCTGGCCGTGCCAGATCGCTCCGAGAGCCAGGCTCACGCCGTGCCACGCAGCGCACATTTAGGTTGAATTACTCTACTTAAACAAATTTTCATTTCCATGCACTTGATATACACTTTTTTTTCCCCCCTTTCCTCTCTCCCCATTGGCAACTTAAGGAGCCATTTTTCTTCCTGACGCCATCTTGGCACTCTCTCTACCAGCACGAGAAAACAGCAGAAGTTATACATATGGAGACCTCATCCTCAGTTGCCTAATGGATTCAGAAGACATCCTGAATATTCATCATTTCTCTTTTTATGAGCACCTTGGCAATTGCCTCCGAAGTTAAAGACTGTTGTAAATTAAGTAATGGCACTTGGTGAATACCAATTTATCTGCATTTCAAGACTTCCCTCACCCCCCCCCGATCCCTCCACACAATATTGAAGTTCCTGTAGTCTTTGTGAATACGGGGCATTGTTTCTGCGCCGCCGAGGCAGAATTGTTTGTGCATCCCCGAAGACTGTAAAATGTCTGCGCCGGGGCTGCTCATTTAAACTCCCTGCACTTACTGTACCCTCTCCGGAACTCCCTTCCTGGAGAAGCCAGCAATGACCTTCTCAGAAGTAATGTTAAACACATGCTGAGGAAGCTTGGCTCCTTGACAGGCCCTTTTAATTATTAGTTGTAAATTAGCAAATCGTGGTTTTTTTCCAGTTTCATATCACTGGCTGCTTTGCTGCACGTGGCATCCTCCAGGTACGTGGTCCCCTGACGCAATCCCTGACATACACACAGGTGGCAGACTCACCTGGCAATGTCAATATTGGGTGCTTTTTCAGTTTATGTAGTTTTTCTATGCAACAAAACGTTACACCTCCAGAGTAACAATGGTGCAGAAATTAAGGCAGAGGATTACTTAGGGTTAATAGTTACTGAGTGTTTTTTTTGAACGCGTGTCAAGTTCACGGGGAAAATCCCTGCTGGGGAGCAGGAGGACAGAAAAAGTAGCTTCATCTGGGGTTTATGCAGAAGATACCAAAGCAGAGATGGCTCCGTCCTGCAAGATGCTGAGTACCCTCTTCCTGGCCCTGCCAAACTAAGTGAGCTCCCTGTGCTCACTTAGTGATTAGGTGGGCCAGGGGCTCAGCTTGCGAGAGGTGGGAGGCAAAATAAGCCCCTGGACTCCACATCCCATCAACGAGAGTCTGAGCCTTTCCTTCTAACATCAGTTATCTCCCAGCTGTCTGGGAGGCCATCAGAGGTCTCTTCTTGAGCTGTATGAAGAGCTGCTCATTAACAGCTTAGCCAGTCTGCATGGGTCCAGATTAAAAAGAAAGAGAATAATTTTGTTTAAAAGTGCCGTTTCACATCTACATATATAAAAACATGTATAGGCACACACAACATAGCCAACCATAGGGAAGAATATAAAGAAATAAGATGTTGAAAGACTGCTGTCATTTTCCATTTACATTATACATGAAATAGGAAAATTTTCACCAGCTTACGATTTGTAGTTTGTGATTCACATCTGATCTGGATCAGCATCCTGATAATTAGATCTTTCTTCTGTTTTTTTTTTGTTTTGTTTTGTTTTGTTTTGTTTTTTTAAATATGCATAAGGAAAGACGCACTGAGAACAGGGATTATCTCTGAGGCTTCCAGGACTACAGTCAGCTGGGAGGAGTGCTTTTCCGTGGATTTTAACACTTCTCCTTTTATTGCCAAAGGGTCTCTGAAGTGCCTCCTCAGACCCAGAAGAGGTGTGATCACTGTGGCAGCAGGAAGATGGCTGCTGACTGGTGCAGGATATTGTCTATGCATCCAACAGCAGGAAAGTAGGTGAAGCCAGGGGCGATGAAAAGCAGGATTAATTATGGAGATGGCTAAAACTTTGTGTGAGTCCTCGTCATGCTTGCAGCAATTAATCTCCATGGTGATGAGATACTGCAAATAAGGTTCTTCAATGAGAGGTGGGTTTTGTTCTGATAAAACAGAGAAATAGACCACCGCATCGCGTTTTAACTGCTACCTCTCTGGGTGTGCCCAGAACAGAGGAGGAAATGTTTTTCACAAGTAAGTACAGAGTAAGAAAATGAATGAGATGAGTCTTCACTGGCAAGGCAGCATCAGAGAAGCCCTCTGGATGGGCACAAGCGAACAACAAATTTGGCTTGATGCTGATGCACGGAAGGAAGGAGGACTCAGGAAAGGGAAGAGGTTAATATGATCTGAACTGGAAAAGCTGCATGGGTTTGGATTTCATGCAAGTATGTTTACCCTCTATCAATATGCTCCTTTAGAGCTGAGTTTCAACTTGAGTAATTATGTTATGAAGCTGTAATCATCTGATAAGCCTTTGCATTGCTGTGTATTTTCCATCTCTGGACCTCAAAAAGCTGTCCATGCACTAACCAAGCTCTGCGTAGGATGTGAAGCTGGCCAGTATGACAATTCCTTCTAGGGGAAACAAAGCACAGAAATCCTACAACTAATGTTAAAGAAAGCAGTCGATTAAAGATCACAGGCAAGAGTTGGCCAACTCCCAGATGGCACCCCAAAATTTCAAAATTTTCCAGTTGGGTGAGAGCTACAAGACATTTTCTGTGTGCTTGGGAGGTGGAAAGCTGCTTCCAGGGCAACCCGTGGCTACCACAGGGCCTGGAGCAGAGCAACTGCGGCTTGTGCAATGTGGACCCCTTTGAGTCTGCCACTGGAAGACAGCAATCATGTATTTACACATGAGTTAAAGGGGTTTGCTTGACCAAGGTCTTAGGAAAGGCTTTGCAGGCTTTCAGAGAATCTACAGCATTAAGAGAGCTCTCTAGAAGCTGCATTTTGTAATACCAAATCTTGGTCCTTTCTGACGGTGCACACCATCTGGTACTTTATGAAATCTGGTCCAGAGTGATTAGCTCGATTTCTGAATGACTTGGTGACAAACTCTAAGGTAAAAGTCTGATTTGCTGCTTAATCTTCTCTGTGAAAGTTTACAAGACCATACCTTCTGTCTTCATTCATTAATACTCATTATACAATACTGCAACTGGAAACAGTTTTGTTCATATCTTGCATTTTTGCCTTTGATGAAATTGAGGGTAAAAAAAGGTCTTTCTTTCCCATTACGGAAAACTGTGTCCTTTCTTTTGGGAAAATCTGTGTCTGACTCTAAATCAACTTTGGCAATCTTTGAAGAAATATATGTGAACATATGTACATGACTGGTCCCAAAACAGAAATCGCTATTGTCACCAAAAAACTGCATAAAATCATTACTTCCTGATGAGAAACGATCTCTTAAGTTTGTATTCATTATGCTAACTGGTCATTGCAAGAGGCACATTAAGTTGTTAATACCTTGGAAGTTTAGGGGAATATTTATAATTGCAAATACTTGTTTGAAAGGTTATGACTGAAGAATGCAGAAAAATGCTGCAGAGCTCTTATAAGAACTTTAATTGGCTATCAAAAACCATCCACAATTTATTCAATGTCTCCTTCCAGGAGAATGTATTGTTAGTTCAGCTGCAACTTCTTAACTTCATCATATTTTATATACTTTGGCCATCATGTATTGCCACAAAGTATACTATACAGTGTGATTTAAAATGTGTTCTGATTAAGTACACAGAAATGGTCCTATTCACCACACAAGGAATGAGGGGGGCATCATAAGTACCCATTGTTTAAGTGTAGGTATTTTTAATGATAATTTATTAGATAAGCCGTTTAATCTTCTGTTTTGTGCTATACTTTTAGTTATATTCTATGGTATTGTTTCAATTGCAGACCTGAAGAGCAGACAATGTCTTTCATCGCCCCCACTCCCATCACACAGCAATTGGGAAGGAAAATGTAGGGCATGTATCTCCATGGAAAATGAAAATGAGAAAAAAATGGCCAAAAAAGCAGCAAGAGCGATTGATCAGCTGAAAGACAGAGTGAAAGACCTAGAGAGTGCAATAGAGGGAGTATGCTCATATTTTTATTATTGCTACAAATGGTACTTATCCAGGATGTAAAATTTTGTTGCATCTTAAAAAGAATACAGGTAATTCAGTAAATGCAGAGAGAAGGCTAATAAAGATGATTGGAGGTTTCTCTACAAGGAGGGGTTTTAAGGTCTTGCTCTCTTCAGCTGAGAAAAGAAATGACAGAGCTGGAATCTCACAGGCCCCTGTGAATGCTGAAACTGGCAGAGAACATGAAGAGATGATTAACTGCAGTGAACTCACACAAGCGCTAGCGACAGTGCGAGGCAGCAGCTACAGAAAGTAATGGAGGAAGATAGGAGATTCCCAGCTGCTGGACCTCGTAGAGACCAAAAATACTAATGACTTCTGCAAGGGATGAGACAAATTCATTAAGGACAGGCCAACCAGTGACTCTTCAAAGTGACTGTCCATGTGTAACCTCCATCTCAGGAAATCCAAAACTGCTGCTTCTCGGAAACTGGCTGATGGGGATGAGTCACCCTGCGATATATGCGCTAGTTCTTCTGTGCTTTCCCTAAACATCTGTTCCTGGCCCAGATAAGGACACCTCTTAGTCACATATACAGAAGACTGGACTCACCAGGATGAACTAAAAAGTCAGAGCCCCATCTCCTACATTGACCAGTTTCTATTAGTGATGTTACCACGGAAAGTCCTTCCCCTTCACCAGGAGCCTGCGCCACTGAAACCTTGAAGACAGACTTATATGATGAGCTCCTTCTTCTAGCAGTCTGGGTACAGATGAGAATAATATTAAGAAAAATGAAACAAGCAGAGATTTGGCCCTGATGAGATGGGCAGAAGTATACTCACGCTCAAAATACAATTATTAATATTTTTAGCAAGTCTGACAAAGGATACCTCAGTGTCTCTATCAACTTTTTAAAATAGAGATAGACTAACCCCTCCTTCCCTGGGAATCTCCAATATCTAAACCAGTAATCAAGAATTTTACTCACAGGGGAAGAAAAATGATTGCTTGGGAAAATCTTTAAATAATTTTTTTAATGAACCCTAAGCCTTATCTTGCCTGTCAGTCATGTTAGCGCAGATGTTTCCAATTTGAAGATGAGGTGCGAGTTTTGTCTGAAAGCTATGTCCATGAAGAGCCAGCTCTTCCCTTCTTTTTAGATATGAAGGAGTTGGCCTCCTGTCTGCAGAGAGAAATCAGAGTCCAGGAGGGTTAAGAATAAGAGATTGGTGCTTAGGTTCTGATACCAAGGAAGGAATTGAATGCAGCTGGGAAACTTGGGAAAGACATTACAATGAGGACAGAAGGAGGATACAAAAACGTGATCCTCATTGTTAGAAGCCTGTTGGATGTGGAGAGTCATTAAATTAAACATTGTGATATTGCATAAGTGGAGTCCAAAATCCTAAAATCACGAACAAAGACTAGAATTAACCAGCTCAGAATAAGGATCCTGGTGTTCATCACTGAGGAACAAATTTCAATTCCCTCACAGCTCAAGTTGACCACAGAGATCCCTCTATTGACTTCAGCAATCTTGGTCTCACATACGAATGTGGGAAAGGAAAAGGGTCCTGAATTTATTGTGCAAAAGCCACCACTAATGCTCTCTGCTATCAGTAGTTCTGGGTACTGTTGGAGGCGACAAGCCCAGACCTCTCCACATTTGCATCAGTCCTCAGAGATCCTGGGGACTCATACAAGGCAGAGCTTTCCCCATGAACTTATAACAGAAAAGTAGTCAGCCCAGGACCGAGAATGCATTCCCAAGCACGAGCTGCCCCTCCAGCTACCCAAAGGTTGAGCTGAAGGACACACAGGACCACTGCTAGTGTCCTGTGTCTGCTGCCTGCAGTCATCAAGAATGTGGTTGCCTACTTGAAGATGAGAAAATAAACTGCATCTTACATATAAAATAGTTATTCTCACAGTAAGAAAGCAAAGAAAACGAGTTTTTCCTCTTCAGCTGAATATTCCACGCATTTTGTTTCTGCTCTAGGGCTTCCAGCTTTCTAACCTGATGAGTTATGGACAGTCATTCTTTCCAGCCTTAGCTGAATTCTTTTCTAATTATACATGTTCTGAATAGCACGAGGCAGACCTGCTGGTAGAACATTTGGTGCAGAGAGCATAATAAATTCCGCAGAGAGCTTGACATGCCTTGCCATAGATGCAATATTCATTTTCATCACCACAGAAGAGATGAGACAGTGAGCCAGAGTTTAAAAAACCATCGTGCTCCTTTACTAGGATGTGTGGGTGGGATTAACATCGGCTGTTCAGTTAAAAGGCTGCCTTGTAGGACAACTTCAGTAGAATAAATATCTAGACATTTGTAAATCATATTTTGCAAACACAAAAGGATGGAAGATGCAATTAAAACCAGATCTATAAGATACAGAACTGTATTAGCACCCTTTTTGTTTTGGGATAAAACTGAAAATAACACATAGAAAGCATAAACTATGTCAAGAAATTTTATCACATGATTTTTTTACTCAAAGAAATTCTCTCTGGAAATTAGGCTGTAAAATGCTTACAGTAAAAAGCGACTCTGGAAAGAGCGTGGGTTTATCATCAGGCAATGATTTACAGAACAAATATATTCAGATTTCAAGTAAAAACATTTCATTTTTTTTTCAACCACCAGGCCTGCAAATCCATCCGGGGACCTCGAAGCAGATTCTTTTCTTATTTCTCATGGATAGTAATAAAGTTTCTAAAGACCATCTGTGGAAAGGCCCTGACGTCTACAGACTTTGCAAACCGAGTGTTCAGATTTTGGAAAAAGGTAGAGAACATATATGCAAACATGGAGATTTCCCTTCTTTTTATAGATTATCCATAGCTCAACTAATAACATGATAAGAGAATATTTACAGGACAAGTAGCAAACGAGCAGCAGAGGAAGGGGAAGGGAGGTGCCATCTGGTCGTGTGCTCGATGCATTAGGACATGTTACCCAGTAGATGTACAGTGGGACATTTGTTTTGGGACATTTGGTTTAGGGAAGACAGAATTCCAGCTCTTCCTCTCTGTTGGCTGCTGGGGTTTCCATGTCTCAAGACATGCTGCCGGGGGTCAGGAGGCTGGAAGGTGTATTCTTTGGGCACAGACCCTTCCTGCTGCAAATGGAGGGATGCAGCGGAGACCAGCTCTTTGAAGACAGCCGTCCTTGTCCTCTCCTCTCCACAACAGGTTTCCATGGGCTGCGTGGACAGATAAGTCCTTGCTGCAATGGCACAACTGGCAGGGAGTGTGCACTGCCAGCGCAGAGTCAGAGGCTGGTCAGGGCTTGACAGCCAGGCTTGGGCTCTGACATGTCTCGGAGACATGAGGACTCCTGGTACGGAAAGTGCAAGTAACGGTAACCACAAGCTACCGACCTCCAACAGCAGCATCTCCTAGAGACCCCATCTAACCCCCTGTACCGTTTGTCCCTGTGGCTGTCGACACCTTTCTGGTGACCAAATGTGTCCAGATGTGCTCTGCAGGGCGGTGTGGCTTCCCAGAGAGCCAAGGTGGTGCTCCTGGCCCCCCTGCCCGTGGCTTGCACTCAGCATGGGGCTGGGGGAGCTGCCAGCCCAAAGCGGGAACAAGGACCGCATCCCTTGCATTGGCTGGATCCTTTTTTCCTATGCTCAAGTGGTAAGAGGGGAGCCCAGCAGACATATATTAATAATTATACAACTAGATAAAGGCTCCTGAGAGAAAAGGTAATTTACTTTCATGAACCATGACACGTGTGGCTGTAAAATTCATGTGGCCCTACTTTCCACATGTTTAGCATGACCCTGTGGTCAGGGATGCTCAGGGCTGGCAAACGGTCTTCTTCCAAGGCTGCTCTCAGCATGTAGGTAACAGCCCCATTTCATCTTCTCACAGAAATGTTACTTTTGTTCCCTTCTGCTTTGTTGTTTCCCTTTATATATAATAAGAGTCATTCAGAGTCAGCGTAAATGTTTGTTCAGAATAGGGGATGGAAAAATGTAAGAATGATTCTGGTAATGGAAGTAGAACATAAACAAAGAGCTTAGAGAAAGTGGAGAAGCAGTGGAGAGGTTTCCTGTTTAAGAACGGAAAATGGAAAAATTAAAACGACTACTTATGAAAATGTAGAATAAACCTTCCACAGTTTAATGAAAAAGGAAGAATTTGGATGTGCTCGCAGGTCCGCAAGGTATTTTAACACAGACAGTGGCAAAAAGATGATCTTTCTTCTATTGGGAAAACGACTTCTGTAGTACTTAAAGACACATGAATTCCATATGTGTGGAACAGAGTTTAAGTACTTGATAGCACAATGTAGACGCAAAGGTGTGTGCAGACTTCACCGCTCCTGACAGCTCTGGAATGGGGAAGGAAAATCACCACATTTATCTCAGTCCTTGCCATTACTACTGGAAAGAAACCTCTCAGATACGGGAATGAAGGAAATCAGTGTCAGAATTTCTAACTGTGGTTCCTCCCTTCTTCCCTGGTTGCGAAGACCTAAGTCTTGCCTCTTGGCAGGCGTGTGTGACCCTCGTTTTGGAGGATGGGTTGTATTTCAGAGCTTCATAATCACCCTGGAATTGCTGCGCTGACCGTTTCTAATGTGCTAAAGGAAAGGACATTTACTAGGATTACTTTTTTTGCTTAAGTGCATGTGTTTCACTTGTTATTTCAGATTTATTGGTGTTTACTTATTGCTGAATAATGACCCTGAGGGTAATGGAAATCTTAATAGGCTAAAAAATTGGAGCCAGTGTCATCAAAAGCTTCCTGTTCTTTACTGGTGCAGCGTTGCCACTTTATTTGCTTACTCTGCAGGACAAATGTGTTTGTTGCAACATTTTGGCCAAAATCCTGATTCACACTTGCACGGGGCTGGGATTTCATCCTGTGAGCTGCCTGCCCATGGGAAAATGTGAGGGAAGCAGCCATTGCTTAGCTCCGCAGCACGGCTGGGCTGTGCGTCTGTGTCACCAGGGAGCTCCGAGGATGTGCTAAGTGATACGCAGCAGTGCTGACCCCACGCCATCCTGACTAAAGCCAACCGTTTCAGTGATGCCAGCCAGGCCCAGGGCGACACAGTGCGAGTTGCAGGGAACCCCTGTGACGCAGTGGGGCCATGCAGAAGATCAGATCCTGGCCCAGATGCTCTTCCAGATGATGCTACCCTGACTGACATGTCAGATGTAGCCTACAGATGCTCATGCAGCCAAGCCAGAGTGAAACTCAACAATTTTGGAGGCTGGATGGTAATTTTACCACCTGTGACAGGCAGCTGGTCAAGGCTTCTAAAAGCCATGGGAGACTGTGGTTTCAGTGCTGCCACTAGTGGCTGAGGGGCCTTGGTTATTTCAGTCATGGCTGTTTTGTGGGGGGCAACTGCCTGAAGAGCTTTGGAGCTCACCAGCTCCTCCAGAAATGTCAGTCACTTCCTGCAACCAACTGTGACAAAAAGGGGATGTGGCCTGTGGATCACCTTGTGTTTCTCTGGGCTGGCTGACACCCCTGAGCTGTGGGTCTCTCTCAGGTGTTTCACCCCAAGCCCTCATCTGTGGGTGCTCACTGGGGAGCAGGAGACAAGCAGTGCTCCTCCCTGGCCCCCTGCACTGGGGCAGCAGACCAGCCGCACAGAGGGACCAGAACAAACACTCGTACCACTCCTCTGGCGGATCTGGTGATCTCCATTTGGTGGAGGAGACAGAGGAGAGGAAGAGTGTATGCACAGTCCTAGGGCAAAAATTACTTTAGCCCAACTTTTTTTTAACACATCACCCGAACTGTATTTTTGGGTCTCTGCTAATGAGAAGGTCTTCTGATGAGCAGCAGGAGTGCTTTTTAAAGGAATTTGCAGACCAGAGGTGCTCACCATCAATTTCCTGCTGTCTACGATTACTATCATTGCATTTTTGAGGCACTTTTAAAATAAACTATGCAATGATGTAATGCACACAAAAGGGCTGGGGTGGGAGTGCAGCAAAAGGAAAAGCAGCAGCATCTGGATTTTGACTGGTATCTTCTATAGAGCATCTTGATGTCTGTAATTAGTGTCATGTTATGAGAGCTTAAAAAAATAAAGGCGCCAGCGTTCCAAATAAAACATAAAATGGCTTTGATAGAATAAATGTTACTATCATTGTTTAAAAATGTTGTGACCTGTCTGCTATAGTTTCTGAGAAAGATATTTTCCAGTGCTGCTGCTCTCGCTCTGACTCTTTTTAAAATTCTATTATTACAGATAAGGACAGAGGAAAATCCTCAAGACAGACTTGTTTTAAATCTCTGTAACACAATGCCAGCATTGTCTCTCCTCAAGCTGAGCTTCTAAATTAAAATAGGCATGATCTTTAACAGAGCTCTGAAACACTCTGTTCAACAGACACTTTATCCCCTTTATTAGAGAACATTAATAATTCAAATGTTATGGCTTAGGTTAGGCAGACCCATTTGTCTGGTGTTGGAATAATTTAGCTGTACTCTACTGTTCAGAGCTGTTTTGATACCCCATGGGCCAAATTCTGCACCCTCTTCAAAAGTCATGAGATTTTTACCTGCATCTTGGCTACATATTGGGGAAGGAGATACAAACAAGAGGTCCTGGCAACCTTTTCTTTGACTTTTAGCATGCCCAAAGAACATACAAACACATACTCCCAGCCCAACTTTGCAGACTGCATAAGGCAACATTTCCATTCCAGCCAGTTGGATTTTTGCCCGAGCAAGGCCTCTAGTTTTGGGATCTAAAAACTCTACATAAACACACTTGCAAAAACACAGATGCAACCCACCTTAGCAGTAAGTTTCCCCCCAAGCTTTTGTTTTACCATGTGCGGAGCAGGATTTCTTCACTGCAGTGTGCATGTATGCCTCTGAATGCATCACATTTTCAAATCACAGGGATTTACTGTGATTTTTTTCTAGACTTTAGGAGCTGGGCTACTTTCTACCTACTGGTTAGATGTAGAACTCATTAGGAACAGTGATTTCCAGGCCTACACACCTATGAAGTCTTTGGTTTAAGCTCACGTATATCAGCATGTAGCAGCAAACAGATTAGTATGTAAATATAGTTTTTTCCACATGGTAAATTTCTTTGATATGAGACCAGTTCTACCTCCAAACACTGCTGGACCTGAAATACTTAAGATGTGGAGTCTCACCCTAACACTAATAAAACACACCAAGCAATGCTCTGAAGAGGTTTTGTCTCTTTTAGAAGCAGCAGCACAGATGATGGAATAGGAAGAAATAGATTCCAATCCTGTTCTACAGCATATCCAGGGTGAAAGGGCCAGTAAAGCTCTACTAGTCTTAGTTGGCCACTATATGAGATGGTGCAAACACCACTTCTATATAATGCTGAACCTTACCCCTATTGATACACAGGTGACACTGAGACATTAACCTTGCTCCAGGTTGCCATGCCAAGAGAAATAGAATCATTATAAATAAAGGATGTTAGCTATTAGCTATCTGGACATAGATAGGTTAGAAACAGATTATGTATTATAGAATTTTATGTTATAATTTATAATTATGTATTACACAGATTTATAAAAAAAAAAAGTTGTCTGCTTAGCTTCCACCAATGCTAGTCTCAGAGCAGATCATTTATCTATTAAGTGCAGAAGAACAACCAGACATTCTCACCTCTATTGGTCTTCTACATTATGAAACACTATAAGCAACATACAATTAAATTTGAAAGTGAAAAGGAGTGCAAAAGTATATATATATTGATTGCTACACTCACCAAAGACAGTCCGCCAGATGCAACTCGCAGAGAAATTTTCTCTGTAATTGTATGGTAGAAAACCCAATTAGTTTTCAGTGCCTTCTGTTGAGCTACAAGAAACCAGTATTCAGCTCCCTGCTCCCCCACAGATGTAGAAGTGACATACAGGGTGCTTAAGGGCACTTTAAGCCAGATTTTAAAGGAGATTTGGGAACTTCAAGTTGCAGGTGATTTCTAATGGGCTATCAAAGGCCCAATTTGACACCTACTGATGTTCTTGAAAATCCCACCTGGTATCTTTAGGCTTGCAAACACATTCACAAATTGACCCCACATTTCCCTGACCAAAACTGAAGATAGGGCTCTTCCCTATTTCAACAGTATTTTGCTAAGGAAAATATGTTAAAGTTTCAGCTGTGGTAATAGGAGACTTAGACAAAGAAAATATCCTTAAACCCTTCACATCTCGTGCACCAAACAGAAACCCCTCAGGAATGAAAATGGTTCCAAGTTATTCCCTTTCTGCATGGTCTAGCCAGAGGTAGGGGCTAAGCTCATTATTAAAAGTTTAAATAGTTGTCCCTGTCTTAGACCTGGCATAGGACCTGGGGCTCCGTATTGCATCACTGAAATGAGGGCAGGTCCAAGCGCCTGCACCTGCCTTTTGGGAGAACTGGGTTTGACCGACTGAGGTTGTCCATGGCAGAGTAGTAGATTAAGTAGACAGAGCCTGCCAGTTATATTTGAGTGGACTCATTGATTCTTCTGTGACTTTTTAAGCTAATGTGTCTCCATCTGTTTCTCTGTGTGTTAGTGTTCATTTCTGTGCCAGGAGTTCAGCTCGGTTCTTTGTCTAAGTTGCAATGAAGGTAATAACGACAAAGGACTCCTGGTGGCATGGGCCAGCAACCCTCAGGGCCACTGCTGACCTCTCCAGCGTCCCAGACATGTCCCCAGCCTGCTCCTCACCACCCTGGGGTGCAGCCAGGGGACTCCCAGAGATAAATGGTCACTTGTGGCCATAACATAGACATATGGGATGAAGCTCTGGGTGAGGAAGAGTGGCCATGGCAGCAGCAGAACAAGGAGGAAAAGGAGGAGCTGAGACGTGAGGATCCTGAGGCCTGGTCCCAGCCTGCTTACAGCTTCCCTGGCCGTGCTTAGTCTGTTCATTGCATTTCTCCATCCCTCAGATCTCGAGGGGCTTTCTGACAAAAAAACCCATTAGTGTATGTGAGGTGCTGAAAGCACATGGTTATCACGTGCAAGACTAAACATAGAGACAGTAGGAAAAGGAGCCTGGTACTTTCATATGTGATGTATAAGTCTCACAACAGAGTAAGCATATACAGTTCTACTAAATCATTGTGGCCTTCAAATCTATTTAAATAAAACCTCACATAGTCTGTTCAGCTGTTCCTCATAAATCATAATTTTAGTTAAAAAATGAACTTCATACTTCTTCTGGGTTATGCTCTCCCATAGCCACATTCCTTGAACTGTTGCAGCCCAGAGATCTAAGGGAGGCTTTGCTGAGAAAAAAAAAAACCATCCTTGGATCTGGGGACTGGAATCAGCCCGAGGAAAGGACTCGGAACCAGGGGAGGAGAACACTGTAGAGAGGGAGAGAAACAGGAAGGACACGGTGTTAGAGCTCTTACACAGAGAAACTCGTGTAATGTCTGGTGCTGCCTCACAAAATGCCTGTAGGTGAATAGTAAATGGGATGATTTGATGGGAAACAATGCAGCTCCTCTCCAGATTTAATGTTTGTTTTGCCCAAGATGCTGTGGTTGTTTTGTGACTGCTGTGTTTGCACTTGTTTTTTCTCTCCCAATATTTTACTATAAATGTATTCCCTGACCTGGTAGAGACACACAAACCTTTGTCTGCATCCCATCTTTCTGCTCAGAGACCCACTAAACTGCCTGAACAGCTTCTGGAGGACTCATGCCTCAGCCAAGGAGAACTATTTCATTTCCAGAGTCTTCAGGTCTCTTTGTGCACTCGTACCGAGTTGCCAACACCCCTGTGGCTCTCCCGCTGCTGTGCTGACTGTCATCTTTTGAAGCATGAGATGAGAACACAAACCACCTTCCCTTTGGCCAGCCTGAGGTCTTCAGTTTTTGACCCTCAGCCCAGGTGGGATGTAAAGAGGTGACTGTCCCAAGGGGGATCGATGCGCCTTGCTGTGGCAGATTATAGGACTTCTAAAAAAACCTTTCCAACAGACTAGCAATGACTATGAAATTGCACCAATAGCATACAAATCTTGGGCTTTTTCAAGACCATGTAAAAAGCCTGGTGTGCAAAACTGTTTTTGTATGAAGCCCAATCCCCGTTTCACAGCTGTGACGTCACTTCTCCCACCGGATTTCAGCAGGTCTGTAAGTCAGAATTAAACGTGCATGCAGGAGCTGAAGTGCAGGCCTCCTTTGGGAGATGACGGCCAACCATTTGACTGGAGAAGTCCACACTTGTTCATTAGTAGCATGATAGGAGTTCCCAGAAACCCTAATGTGGCCCCGTTCTTCCAGGTGGTGTGTCCATGGCCAAGAGCAGTCACTGGTCCAAAGAATTTACAACCATGACGCTGCAGCCATTCCTCTGCTTCATGTAATATCAAATGATGTTCTGTTTATTGTTAACTTAACTCTCCTCCAAACTCGCCAATGCCTTCCAACACTGGTTTCCAAAATCGTAGATTTTCAGTTCTTGCTTGTTGAAAGATAGGTGCTGGTGTGAGTGAACCAAGCGATGAGAGCTGGTGAGGTGCCCTACCAAGGGAGAGAGAGGCTGAGCAATTGCCTTGCGGCAGGTAAGGAAAAATCTAATTACTTACTCCTTTGAGAATCTTACAATATTACCCTTTAAGAAGACGTGACTCTCTGAGGAGAGAAAACAGAAGTAGCATTCATCAGCTTTACAAACGGTTGAAAATGAACCAGCTCTGTCCCAAACAGAGGTATTACAAACATGACAAATGTTGCAGTTATGCTACTTTCTGCTGTTTCCACAGCTCTTAATCTGCCCTTGTGAACAGCCCCTTCAGCTCCAGTTCTCCCTTGTCCTTTCTTGCAGGAATGTCTCAGTTGCCTCAGAGAGAGCTGTTTCTCTCCAGATACACCATGAGACGTATTTTTTATTCTGTTTCTGCTGTTCCCCATATCCTTTGGCCTTCAAGCTTGACTCTGTAACATGAAGGACTCAGTCCACAAGCCTTCCTCTCCTTGTGGCTCTCAGTGAGAAGACATCAGCCAGTCACTCCTAGTGGTCTCCCAATTCTCAGTCCTCTGCAGCTCTTTCCATAGACCTCCCACTAAGCAAGTTTCCTCCTTCTCTATTTATTCACCCCCAAATGCCGCCACATAGTCTTAATTAGGTCCATCTGGGAAGCATATGTTCAGTTGCAGGGACTTTGGACCCACATTAAAGGGGCAAGTTCTCCATGACAGAAAGAGTTAGAGACCCTGTCCTTAATCTTTGCAGGAAGACAAATCCTGAAAAGAAGAGTTGCCCTTTTTGCTGACAGTCAGGCATTCTCTGGATGAATATATCCCACTGATACCAAATAGGATTGATATAGATGAATTAAAGACGTTGGCAGCACTTTCTCTCTGATGTGCACAGTACCTTCAAGCTCTCTTGCTCAATAACAGTTCTCCTGACTGGTGGACTAGCAATGGCAAAACAAGAGCAAATCACGCAGGGGCGTTCACCAGCCTTGGAGGTTTTCTGTAAGGGCCCATCAGACCCTTCCCGCCTGGCTCAAATAATAGGTATTACTAAGGAGAAATCTACCTATGACTCCTGAGAGATCATATGCTCTTCAGTCTGTGTATGTTGCTGGAAAGAAATCAGCAGGAGCGAACAAAGATGGCAACTCAGTATTGGCCAGGATGGGTGGCAATGGGGGACAGACCAGGAACTCAAGGCCATACAACAGCATCACTGGTACCTACCAACCACAACCACTGAACTGTGCATTTTCCTTCTTCTGAGATACTGAGACTCATAGTACAAACTGCTTTGGGGTTCAGACCTTGGTGCACATGGATGTAAAGCAGTAGCAAGACACACAGAGCTACATCTCCATCCTCCTCTTGCTCCTGTACTTTGTTTCTGTTCTGAGGCAACAGCATGGAGCAACTGGAAGAGAAGCCACCACGGTCTAAACTGTTAAGCCTCCTAGACAGATGGATGTGAACAGAGACTTGTAAGTTGGGTAGGGATCGTTAGAGCGTTGCTTCTGTCCTTCAAACATGCTGGCTGGTGTAGCCAAGCAGGCACAGAAGAGTAAGGTAGGCTGTAAAGATATTCAGAGACCTTCCTGAAGTACAAAATGCTGTAGAAAACAAACTGTGACTCCCTAGACTGTCCCATGCTTGCAGGGATTCAGCAGTCCTCAGACTCACTTTCTTTTATCCACAGCTGACCCCAGTAAAGCAGGAGGAATGTGGGTTGAAGACTCTAGTAGGAAACATCATTTAGGAAAGCTCTAGAATTCATTAAATCTTGGTAACTTAGGAAATAACTATTTTTGGAACTCTTGCAATATTATCATTACTTTAAAGCAGAGGCCTTGGGTATCTTTAGGAAAGTCTCTTCCAGTGGGATTCACTTGCTTTAACATCTCCAGTACAAGCGCCCACAGAGTAGTTTCCGACATCTAGCTGGCTTCTTCATGGAGAAATACAGGCTCTATGAGGGCATGATTAATTTGGCAAACACACGACACTTCATCATCTGTCTCAGGAAGATGAGAGTCACATTCTGGGAGTGCCTTTTTCCCTTTAAGTTGATATTATGGGGTCAAGAAGAGTAGTTCAGGGGTAGATATCAAACTCTAGCACAAATGTACTCTACCCTGACTTTCTAAACTATCCTTCAGGGTTGGCAGGGCTGCGTGGATTTCCTACACATCTTCTGGGGAAAGGCTTTACCAGGAATGAGTGTTTGGCTTTTCTGACCTTCAACACGTGTTACAAAGCCTCTCTCTTTGCCTTGGCTTCCCTCGGAAATAAGGTGGAGTGAGGAAGGTGTGAGTTTTTGTGGGACAGAGGGAATTCCTTTTTTCAAAGTCAGCATTGGATCCACATAGATGTTTTCACTAAGAAGTGTGCTTTTAAAGATCTACAGGTCCCACTTGGAGAGTTTAGTGGGTGATCCATACACTACAGCTGTAAAATTCATAGCTTGATTTTGCAGCCTTTGATGAACATGAGCCGTCCTCTGCATGTTTTTATCAGCCGAAGGGCTGGCTGTACGTATGGCTACGAGCCACTCAGTGTGCGTTAAGGCTGTGAAATCACCTCTCAGAGAAGTCTGGGAGAAGCCTCTTTCTAGTCTAAAGAACTTTCCTTAGACCAGGTAGGAAAGCAGAAAGGGTAGAGACTCCTGAGCCCACCCGCAATCACATTTCCTTGTCCAAGAACATCAGATTTTTGGGATATAGGCTGAAAAATAAAAACATCCTATAAGGAGACTGTTTAATAAGTTGGGGCAGCCAAGTATGTGAAAACTCCTGTGATCTTCTCAAGCCTTGTTGGGATTGGCAGAGAGGCTTCCGAAGCACATGGAGGTGGTCAGACACTTGAAAAGGACTAAAGTGTCAAGTGCCAGGTGGAAAAAAAATAATCTGTTAAATGTTATCACAGTATCTCTTCTTCATGAGGTAAATTTCCATGCATTTGTGACTTACTGTATGGCAGCTTCATGTGTTGGTTCAGGCCATAAGCAGCCTATCTTTATTCAGTGTAAGTATGATCTTCCCCAAACGCTGTCTGCTTCAGGATTGTGTGCAATTCGACGGGAACTCATTCTGCCCACCACACCCCATTAATATAGGATCTTGGCATCATTTAAATCAGTGCGTTGTGGCATCTCAGTCCTGAAAATAACTCTGTAGCAGATAAGATATTTCCTGTTCCTGCATTGCCATGATTTTTCTACCTGTCTAGAGGCTCCCAGAAACAAATGTGTAGAAGGAAGCCTCTCTAGAGTGTTTGTGGCTTTTTAAAAATAACCACAGGCTCCTTGAAGCTGGTGTTGCCTTAGATGAGCTGAGCTAAGCAGCACGGTGCTCAGCACGGATGTGGTAGTAGAGGATTAACCTCATCGATGAGGTAACGGATTCCTCCTCAACTAGAAGTCCCCGTGCCCTGCCCATCAAAGGCTGCTGCGACTCTGGGTCGATGCTGACACTCATGCTCTGAAAGCCCCAGTCCCAGTACAGGTACTACAGAAACATCTTTGTGATTTCATCTTACAGTGCATCTTTTTTTCTGAATGATCCACCTCAGCTGCAGCAAAATTTAATTCAGGGAAGTCCTGTGGTCAGTGTACATGGGAAAAAAATAGCCTCTAATGACTACAGTTTATAATTAACGGGCCTATGAATGTTTGTGAGGTTGTCTGGTAAGTTGGAGTGGTTTTGGTGTTGGTGTTGGTGTAGACACACAAGCTGTTCCCTCGTTTTCCTGCAGCCTATACTGGTACGCAGCTCCACTGGCTAGAACGCTGCTCACAATACAATTTTAAAATTATAATTAAAGTGTTAGGAATCAGTGATGATACCTATGAAGATACAACTCCAGTAAGTAATGAATCAAGGAATTCAAGAAGCTGTGAAAGTTACTGGCCTTAATGTACATGTTAAATATATGCAGTGCTCCCCAGTTTCATAATCTTGAGATTTGTGCTAACATTTCTCATTCCTTTCTTTTGCAAAAACGAGGCCATCTTACTGAGAAGGATTGTGAGCAATACAGCTCATCAGGTTTCGAACATATACAGAAATTGTACAAATTCAGCAGTGACTTGATAGCATTCAAGGTACTTCCTGCGCCCGACCGTGTTATGTTGTAAGGTCTGGTTTCTCTGGTTCAGAGAAGAGCTTAAGAGCAGAGCACACCTCTCTCAGGATACTTGCACTGTCAGGATGATGCATAAACTGATCCTTCTCATAGGAGATAAAGCCGGCTCTGTGGATCACAGCAAAATTCACAGGCTCGGATGCCATTCTGGTATTCGGAGGCACCACTGCTGGAGATCCGACCTCGCTGTGGAGGCCGGTGTTTGCTGTATTCAAAAGGGAAAGCCCACGTTGTCTAAGGCTTAAGACATCTGGATTGTTGTTGTAAACCTTAAAATTCCAGAGAGTAAAAGCCATTTTCAGGTACTCAATCACAAATCAGATTTGAGGTTATCAGTGTGTACATGTAAGGTTTAGGATTCCTTTTAATCTATGTAAACAGTGTGCTCAAGAGCTGCATGTATTTATGTAGAGATCAAAGAGGTGGCAACGTCTATGGAGAATAAGCAGCAAGAAAAATCATAGGGAAGGTAAATGATCAGTTGTGAGAAGGAAAACTTGAAAAACTTGGTTCTAGCTATGGCAAATAGGTTGCACTCAGACATGGCTGTGACGTGCACACCGGGCTGGGGTGTCGCACACCAGGCTGGGGTGTCACACACCGCTAGTAGCCCTCATTGCCGTGTGACACTGCAATGGGTCCTGCAAAGCAGCTTGGCCTCCAGCCTCCTCCTGCCAGCATCTTCCTGCCTTTTCATCAGCTGCTGCCCGCACCTGGGGCAGCACCAGGCAGAGACCCAACGGGCTCCCCCGTGCCAGGGCTGAGCTCCTCTGCACCACCAGCTCTAGCTCCTGTCATGGAGACTCATCACAAGCTGTACAGTCTCTTCCCAGAGCTCCCACTGTTGCTGGTGTCCTCCCTCGTTGTTGCACACTTTGAACGTCACCAAATGCGTGCTGAAGTCAGGGAGGAATTTCCTGCAGCCCTTGATTTCCTTCTCTGGTGGCTTCAGGCTGTTGCCTGAGCATGTCCAGCGAAGCGTCCAGCAACTTGCACATCCACAGAGATCTGCAGGCTCCCCAGTGGGCACAACACTGGGAAATCAAGGCAGCCATGCCTGGCCTGGTGCTATATACTGTATGGGGCAAGGACCAGGTCCCGTGAGGCCAGCCCTCTCCACCTCCACTCAGGTTGTCCACTTGCTGGCTCCATGAGAAGTATGGAGGTAAGAGAATCAACCAACTGACTGAGGAGCAAGGAGCCTCAGTTGATGACTACTGCTCCCCTTAACCTGATCCTCTCCTTGCACCCACTGGAGTCAATGGAGAAAGACTTCTTGTTTTTCCATGCTCGTTCATGTGCCTTCTCCATCCCACGCTGGCTGCTATTAAACCGTCTCCTTCGCAGAAAGCTGAGGGTGGCAGGACAGTGTGATGAAAAGCTGCTGAAATGTACTTTTTAATGAGAAAATGAAGTGTTTTCCATTGCGGTATGATTACTTTTTTTCTTAAATTCAGCAAAAAAAGAGGAAACAAAAAGAGGAACATGTGTTCATTTGTTGTAACTGGAGTTTGTGAAACGAGGTCTTCTTGAGAAAGCTACCAAACATTCATTTCAAAGAATACGGACGTTTTGGCATCCAAATATTGTAGCATGTCCAGAATATAATTAGCTCCTGAAGTGGTTTGAACTTGTAAATATGTCTTTAGATCATAAACTGGTCCAGTAGCTATGCCGAGCTTTAAAGCTGACTCTTGGAAAAACAAGGCTTGGAAGCAGAGCTCAAGCCACAATAGACACACACGAGGACCCAAGAGAATTTTTTTCATGCATATGGTTCATCTATTTACATATTTTACTGTAACCTTTTCAAAACCCTTTTGCCTCAGGCAGTGGATGAGATTACTATTAGAACAATATAGGTAACCGTGGATGGTTTGAGCTGTTTAGCTGCCAGTATGTATTTCATTCACAATTTAGGCTTTAATTTTCACCAGGCAAGTGAGAAAGAATGAGAAACATCTGTATCTGTATGGCAACTGTCAGAGGACCTCAGATGCATCACTGAAATTAAATCTCTCAACAGGCCTGCAAGTGAGGCTGGGGAACATGTTCTCTGTTGGGTAAACTAAGGTAGAAAGACGTGGAATGATTTCCTACAAATGGGCTCAGTGGAAAAAATTGAAAGAAGAACCCAAAAGACACAAAGGATATTCCCTCTTCTGACTTCTTAAATATACTCTCCAGGCATGGGAGAACTGATGCAGATCAAACACGAGCCGACCCAGACCATTGCCCAAAACCTAAGTAGTTAAAGTCTGTACAGGGCTTTCAAACTATAAACTACACTGTAAGTGCTAAGTATTATTATTACCTCGAATCAAACAAAACCCAAACCTGCTGGAGAGGTTCAAAAATATTTGCTTAACTTTTATGTATTTATTTTAAATTCTGGCTTGACTCTGTGCTTCCTGTTGTCTCCCGGGACTGAAAGCGCAGATACTCCAATGCCACAAGGTGGCTGCGCTTGCAGTATTTCTGACTTGGCTGGAGACGAGGAGCTCTGGAAATCTCACAAGAAAGCCTTCTGTGTGATTCTCCACAGACAGCTGAATCCACCTGAGAAGCAGCGGGTGCAGTGGGGGCTGCAGGAAAAGCTCCCCCTGAAGCCGGAGAGTGGGGCTGAGGGGCAGCCAGGACAGGGTTAGACCTACCGGGCAGGAGCTGAAGTTTTGGAGGTAGCTCCTTCCAGAGCAGGGAGATGACACTGGGGTTTTCAGAAGAGCCTATATCACTCAGGGACACAGTTACCTTTGATTGCTTCCCTGAATTAGGGGTTTTCAGACTCTCATGCAGGCTGTGATCGATGACTCCCTTCCAGCCAGCACATGTCCTGGAGAAGGGGTGGGAAGAGCATCATCTGCATGAGAGAACCTCTCCTGCAATCACTCAAATCATCACAAGCTCTATCTGTTTTCGTCGTTTGATAGCAGTCTGTTTGCTTCACCTCTGGGGTTTGCCTCGCTGTTTGAAGTCGGATCGAGTCCATTAACCTCTTAACTGCTCCTGGCCCTACCTGGCAGCACGGCACGCTCCGCTGACTTCGGTGGGATGCCAGGAAAATATTGGCAAAGGAACAGATGCTGTTGGGACCCAGCAGAGAAGTGGTTAGCCGCATGGAGGTTGTTCAGCGCAGCAGCCTGAAAGCTCATATTGTGAGAAGCACTTTTCACCATGTGTAAAGTCTGACACATATTTCAAAGGAAAGCTTTTAATTACAGTTGGCAGGTCTGCCCCCTTGGCTGAAAAGTGACTTAATTTTTGACCCCGGCAGCAGAAGAGTCTGTAAATCAGGCTGCCATTGCAGTACCAATTCAAATAAAGAGCTGTGGCTTTATTGCCAGCACTGGACTCCTTCGTGGACTGAGCATGACCCACCAAAGTGACTGTTGGGCTACAAACAATGAGACAAATGGCGTGAAATGAGCCACCTTGTGCCCCGGTTTCCTCATTTGCAGAATAGGAGAAACAGTATGTCCATTCTTATAAAGTGCCGCTGGACTTGGGGGTGAAACCCCCTCCCCTGGCTGTTATTAATTACAGTGTGTTCTGATGATGGGGGCCACAGACATGACCTAACAGTAAATCTGGGGCCACATTTGTATTTAAACTGTCTCGGAGCTCGGAAGTGTTTCACCTCTAGGTTTTAGTGTAGCCCAGTAAAGTCGCAGCCAGGATTAAAACTGAGTCTGGGTTACCCAAAAATGGAAAGTTCGGAGGAGAAGAATAATTCGATTCAGGATGTCATTGCTGTGGGACAAGGGACAATTGCTTTGCAGCACAGCAGCCATCCAGCCAACATCAGGTCTGTACCGAGCCCAGCCCTAATTGCCTTCTTGCTCAGAAAAGCATGTTTTCACTCAGTTTGGCACCTCTCTGCACTTCATATTTAGGGTCCAGCAAATGCAGTAAGAACCAGAGATCTCATGAATAGCACCACGCTAATGAGAACTCAGGCCTTTATTTTCTTCAGACATAAAGGGAAACCAAACTTGCATTATTTCACTAAAAAAAGCTGAAATTGAGCTATTGGAAATTCAGGGTTTTTTTTTTCCTTTTTTTTTCTTTTGTGTTTTGCTTTCTATCTCTGTCTTGTTCAGAGACCTTTTTTCTCTAATAAAATTAGAAGATTGAATACTGAAACACTAAACAGGTGAAGCAAGAAAACATTCAGTTAGAGGAAAACAACTAAGAAGAAATAACTTCTGAGAAAACTGCAGGTGCCAGCACTTTTGGAAGTAAGCCCTTGTTTAAGGTGTCCAGCTCAGCAAGCCAGAAAGTTTAGAGCTTTTAGACAGGCCATCCACAGACAGACAGATGGCTTGCTAAAACCAGCTTATGGTGGGCACGGGGTCTAGGAGCCCAGCCCACCCTGGAGTCTGCACCAAGGAGGACCTTGTCCCTACCCAAGGACCTTCATACCCTGGATCTGTGACTGAGCTCAGTGTTTTGTGGACAGAGGTGAGGACAGACGCTCCCTGCCATGACCTCCATGGCAGTGGTGACACTGAAGGCAGCTTGGCTCCTCCAGCCCTTTCCAAACTGCTGCAGGGAAGCCTCCTGGCAGCGGGATGCTCCTGGCCCAGGGATGTGCTGACCCTGGAGTCCCTGGGGGCTGCTGCCTGCAGAGCTGTGGCTGGTGTCCCATGGCCATGAGTAATAATTTCCAAATGAGGGGTACTGGAAGTAGTGGGTTATGAAAGGCTGGGGACAGTTTTAGTTCCTCCAGCTTTTCCTCCTTCTCTTGTCCAAATCCGTCTGTCTGTCTGTGTCCAGAGATGAGGACGGTCAAGGAGTGTTGTCCATCTGTGCTCTGCCTTGGCTTGTCATTCACAGGCAGCGGGGGCAAGCAGGCACTGGACCCTGTCTGTCGCCCTCCCACAGACCATGTATTTCAGAGGAAAGGAGGGATGTAATGAGGCAAATACAGGGAGACAGAACGGGAGAGAAATAAGAACTGGCTGACAGAGGGGAAGAAATATTCCTCCTAGTGGCCATCGCAGTAGGCTGATAGGGTTCCATTATTGTCTCAGGAAGGAAGTAGCAAAGCACAAAGCAAGGCAAACTATCCAGCTGTAACACCTGGACACCACAGTCGTTTTCACCAGCGATTTGATGAGAAAGCGAGCTTTCAATCTACTGCCAAGGATCTTTCAAGCCTCGGTTCCTCCAAGACAAAAAGAGTGGGTTTGCACAAAGCCTGCTGGATGGTTTTGCTCTCTGACAGCGATGTCTGTGTCCTCCTGTGAGCTGCGCTACGTATATACACTTATTCCTCAGACACGGGCTTCCACAAATAACCCCCTGTCAGCGATCCACTTAAAATGATGGATTTGCACCAGCAGCACCTTCGCTTGCGGCGGTGCAGGGCAGGACGGCTGGTGCTTACACGTGCCTGCACAGCCAGGGGGACTACAGCACCCATGGGCTCCAAGGATGGGTCATTTCTTCACTTTTGTGTTTCCACAGAACCACCAGGCCAGCAGGAACCATCCAATCCTAATGGACTGTAAAAGGTGACAGTAAGGAGCTGGGTAGACAGCAAGATTTGGCTGTTAGTGACAAAGAAGTGCCTAAACCTACAAACAGTTTTAAAATCTGTAACCTGTGCAGGTCTTTGGGCACATAACATGATTTTTTTTACATGCACGTGCAAAAATAATTGTCTATTTCACGGTGGAAATGCCGGCAGATGACGCTGAAGGTGGTGCAGCATCACTGTCTCTGGAGGAGCACTGGGTTTGTGTGGCTGATGTGGATCCCAACTCCCTTGCTCGGGGCGGTGGGGCTCTGAGCCACCAGCGAGCAGCACCAGAAACCCTCTGGGGCAGAAACTTTGCTTTTCTTCCCTCTTGTCCATGGCGCTTCTCAATGACGAGGCCCAGTTGAATGATTGCTCAGCAGAAACTAGAGGGTGTTCCTACTTATTGCTTGCATGACTACTATATGCAGGAGCTGGAGGACACCATCATAAATATTTGTGGTAGATGCTGCCCAGTGACAGTAGATGAGAAGAGTGTGAATTTAATTTTGTTAATAAAAATCTGTGAGTCCACGTGAGACAGAAAAAATCTTTTCAGTTAGGAGAGTCCAGCTCTGCGTGGTCCGGTTTTATTACTTTCACCAAGTTAATTCTACAGTTTCCAAATGCGCTAATACTCAAATAAATGATCTAAACCAAACCTAACCATTTGTACCTTGCTGAAGCTTTTTTGCAACAGCTGGCACCTGAAAAAAATCCCTGTTGAAAGATTCCAGTAAAAAATTCCAGCAAAACAAGAAATAAAGGTCAGTGTGGACAACACTCTATTAAATCACTGCACCAACTATTACTGCTGTGATGAACACCCGAGATAAGGTATGGGTACTGAAAATAAACCAGAGGTCCTTGAATAGCTGCATAGCGTGTAAATGATATAGGAGAGAAGCTACATCTAATAACTTGTTTATTATAACAAATCCAGTATGACTTCATGCTAAAAAGTTGGGTGGGTGTAATTCTCCTCTAGATGAATACTCCGAAGTTTATATGAGAAGCTGAGTTTTTTGGGTTTGAGCTTTCATCATTCCACAGGCAATTGTAGCCATGCACTGACACCACTAGGACAATAACAATGATTTAACATGATAGTAATAGCAATATAGTCTAAGCTTTGTCAGAATTTCCATTTTAAACTCTGTTTATTTAGAAATAATATTTCAACCAGTTAAAACTGCATCAAGCACAAACTTGGCATTTGTGGTCAGCCTGGATGCCTGGATGTAATTACTTTCTTTTATACACAAAAAAAAAAAAAAAAAAGAAGTTACTTGATTTTTTTTCATTATTTTCAAAAGCATTTTTTTTCTTTGTTGTTGTTGTTGCTGCCATTGTCCAGATGAAAGAAGCTTAATCTTAAACAACATGGTTTTGCAACCACACTGTCCATAAAGAAAATAAATCACTCTGGGCATTAAAACCAGATGAGCCCTTTAGGGCCCGCAGGAAGCTGATCCTGGAGATCAGTGGGAGCTCTGTGAATCCACACCACTGGATGCGGGAACAGCACTGAGCTGTAGGAGGTGGGCTCCCGGTGCACATCCTGACCTGCGTGTTGCTCCCGAGGGACGGGGCTGGCAGTGCCATTCACACCCTGCTCTGGGCACGGGGAACTCCCCGGCACCGGGTAAGGATTGTGCTGGCACCTTGGTTCCGCACCCCGAAACTCAACACGCAGGAGACCCAGGGGTGGAAAGGGTTCCTGCTGCTCGCCCTAGCCCTCTCCCAGAAAAGGTAACCCCAAACACAGGATGCAAACCTGGAGGTGGCTGGGCGACGGGGTCCAGCTCATGGTATTACTCATAAGGGGGGATAAATTCTAGTTCTGAATTGGAATTTGCTGAATTTCTGGAACTGTTCCGAACTGGCCTAAACCTTTTGAGCATATCTATCTATGATACCTTCCCAGACAGGAAAAAGAACAAAACCTTACATCAAAATGAAGCCAAGACTGAGAACATGTGTCCACATCCAGGGGAAGAGAAGCCCAACATGATAATACATTTACCCCAACTCGGGCGTTGTGAACCCCAGTTAAGGCTGCACTTGCAGCAAATCCAAATGGGTTAAGTCAAAAAAAGGAAGGGCAAACCCACCCAGGCAACATTAATCCTCTCCTGAAATCAAGTCAGATTGCTATTTCAGAGTTTATGACCTTAAATGAGAACAAATTGATTTTTAAAAGCCTCATTGTTTTTTAAATTGCCCCCCTCCCCTCCTTTTTCCACTTCTGTGTGTCTGGACTTCAGGGAAGAATTAAGACTCTTCAGGTGCCTTGAAAGTATTTACTACCTCTGAAGCACAACTTTAATTGTGATTTACCAGAGTTTAAAAAATCAGTTTGGATGATGATTGCAACAATTGTGTAAAGAAAGGTACAAACTTTGAGCTCAGATGACTCATTTTTATGCTTGATTTGTGACTTAGCAGCAGCATATTAAAGTGTTGTTAGTCCTAAATACAAGTGAAATGAGGCTGTTTAATACATAACAAAACTCCACAGAAACAAGTGGGACGCTTGCCTCATTGATTTTAATGGGAATTTGTTTCCCAAGAAGAATTTGCTGGTTCAGTATTTTCCTAGTTGTGCAAAAACAATTTGCGTGGAAAATAGATCTGACATATCTTGGGCTTTTGATGCTGCAGAAAGAGTGAAAAACATTATTTTGGGACAGACAGCCCTTCTTGCGGGGCTCCAAAAAGCCACCAGAACTTTGCCGTGATGACCGCACTGTTTGCGGAGTGGACAGCCTTTGTGAAAGGCTCATTTCAGACCAGCCTGGTGCACTCCTGTTCTCACAGCGCTCTAAGACTTGGGACTGGGGGTGAAATACTGGCAAAAGCTGCTGAACACTTTGCAGGGCTTCCAAGGCCACATTTTCATAGGAAGAGGACAAAACTGCTCATCAGCACGACGTTGCATAATGTTGTGTAATGGTCTTTGGAAATAATTCTCCTCTCGGCCCTGAATGATGTGGTTGCTGATGTGTTTGGTGATAATTGCATCTTTCTGTGGACAGCTCTGGCAGCAGCCACGCTGCCGCCTCGTCTAACCGGCATATCAGGCCAGCCTGCTGATTTCTGGGGACTTACTCCTTCTGTCATCTCTCCATCCCCTCCTGTCTCCCCAAACAGAACCATGACCATGGCTGTGTCCTGCACCAACAGTACATCCATGGCTTTTCTGGTGCCAACTGGCAGCAGTTTCCTCTTCAATTTGTACTTGCTAATCCTTTAGATGAGTGAGGACCTCAGGCAAGATACCGAAGACCAGTGGAAGGAGCTTCCTTGGACACCAGCCAGCTTGGTCTCCTCGCCTCCATGCTGGCATCACCCCTTGTTTGGCCACTTGTTTGAGTTGAGCGGGAACCCCAGGGCTGCCCCTACCCGTCACAGCCCCGATCTGGGCACGTGCCCAATCTCAGGACATTGGCGCGATCCAGTCCATCAGCCTCGATGACAACCTCACAACGTGGAGCCATGGTCCTGCCTGAGGAGCTCCACTTCCCACCCATCGGTGTGGCTGACAGCACCACTCCCAATTAATGAGGGGTCGTGCTTTTAAGCAACTCCACCTTTCATTGCAGTATCTTCTACTTCATTTAAGATGTAGGAAATGACGTTGGTGTGGTAGGTGGTGGGCAGAAGCAGCAAAGATGGGCAGGACTTCATAACCTTTGGACTTCTTTCAGATTTGCAAGTCGATGAAAAAACCCAGGGGAGCTTTTCTGATATTGTTTTCATACTCCGGGTAGCTGGAAAAGTGAAATTCTTCTGAATGAGCAAGACAAGGAAAATACTTAGCTCTGACGATGCTGGGAAAACTCTGGGGTTATTTTTGTCCACACATATAATTTCTGGCCAGAAAAAAAAAATAAAATTGCCTCAAGTGTTCTGAGTATGTGAGTTTCTTATCTTCTATTAGAAAACATAAGCACTGGCAGGAGAAAGCAGACTTTCTTCATTAGGTGCCAGAATATTTAACGTAGGTTCCTCAATATTGGAAAAAGTAGTCAGAAGAAAAACAAGAAAAGTCATTATCTGTTTTTTTTCCCCTTTTAATAACCTTTTCAGTAGCACAATGCATTCAAAGCGAGGCACATTCCCCTCAGTGCAATATGGTCTCAAGACATGATTTAGATGGAAAATTTAAGTAAGATTAATGCAATTTATTATCCGCCAGGATATCCCTACAAACCACACTGCTTGGCTGAATTTTTGATTCTCAATCTAATATTTCAGATGAGATTTCCAGACGGGTGTCTTATTCCTCTATTAGTTTAGTGAGGGTGATATAGAGTTTGTAAAACAGGAGAGGTTAAGCTAGTTTTAACACTTGATTAATCATTTAAATTACTTTGTTACTGTTTGAATCCATTGACTTTTGTTTACCAAGCAACTCCCTGAAACCCAAAGCCAACAAAAACGGCAGGCAGCTTTCCAAGTTGTTAATTTATTCAATGAGTTCTTCAAAGGAGTTCTAAAAGGGGAAAAAAGGAACAAATTTATAGTTGCATTGAAAGGGTAGAGCAATTCTTGTTCATTGCTTGCTAAAAATGTCTAGGTTTTTATGACTCAGAAAAAAAGCCAATATTCAAATATGCTGGCCAGCTCCTGGAGACATACATTTTTTAAGCAAATCAACCAAGTACTTAATGGACCCTGGCTGCCTGTTCGTGCAAATACTGATTGAAATAAAATCAACTTGTGTGACAAGTCACACTTTTCTCTGCCTTTTATGTGCAACCGTGACTTCATCTGAAGTGAGATTCTGTTCCCCCGCAGGAAAATGTGAGCACTTCCAGCGGGAGCAGGATCAGGCCCGTAGGAAGTCGAGTCAAGAGCACAAGGACAAAGCTTTTTCAAAAGCGAGTATGAATGGGTGATTAAGAAGCCCCCTTCAGCCACACAATGTACATGTGTACAGTTTGCAATTGTCCGCTGGGGAAAGGGGAAAAAAAATCCCAAGCCCTAAATCATGAAAAAAAAAAAAAAAAAAGAAGGCAAAAAAGGCTAGCTTTCTATTCTGCATATTACAAAGTTCGAGTTTGGTAAATTGATTACAATTTCTTTACAGAGACCTATCAGGAATAAACCACTAAGTCTTAGACATAAATTTGAATTCCAGAGTCTCCAGCTAACCCAGCTCATAAATGAATTCCTAAATGCTGACTGTGCCAGAAGACCCAGCGCTGCAAAACCACTTGGCAGAAGCCATTAGTTTCAATGAGATGAACTGCTCTATTTAGCTCTCATTCAAAACTTTACAGAAATGCCAGATTTCCATAAACACAGGTTTCCTTGAATTTCCAGGGCTTTGATTAACTGGTAGATGAGGGTGTCTTACAAATATAGATTTGTATGCAGAGTTCAGCTCAGAAAGCATGAGAGACTGGAAACGGACTATAGGCTTTTCTTTCTTTCTTACTTTTTTCTCTTCCTGACCTAACAGAAAGCAGGAAAACTCCTTTAGAATATTTTGGAGCTGAGGCTTTAATAATTAATAATTATTCTGTGGTTTAACACTGTTGTAGATCATTTTCCTGTCATTTATATCATCGTGTGTTAAGCTTTTTATGACGGTTTAATATCCTTCTGCTTTTATAGTATGGTTTTAAAGCCTTGAAGCAATGAAAGGCTAAAAGAAAAAGAAAAAAAAGCAGAACCCTATTTTTTTCTCTTTAAAAAAACCCAATTATTGTGGAATCTATTAAAGGCAAAGGCCACCTCTTTTGCCAAGGGACAGCATTTTAATTTTGCTATTTCTTCTTGTACTTACCCACACTTCTCGTGACCCACCCATCAGTCAGTCATGTTGAGAACAGCAATGCTGCTTGATACATTTGAATTTATGGTCGTGCTTGCCAGGTGAGGAGAAGTTTGGGAGGTTTTTTGTGCATTCTAGGTTTTGGGCCAGGTTATGGACCAATGCCTTTTATGGCCTGGATGTAGCAGCGCTACAGGTTAGAAGATCAAGTCTTTCTCTCCCTCCCACTCTCTCATTTTTCCCCTCCACCAGCAAATGTTCCTAAAAAACCCATAACCTCTATACTAGTACGGTGATCATCATAAATCTATGAATAAATGGCATTGCTAGCGAGAGTGCAAGAGCTGCACAGATAATAACATGCAACTATGGTTTATTAACCTTAAACCCTCTTAAATCAGTCATAGAACTGTAGCAGCCAAGAAAACTATTGTGGTCAAACGCCATGAACTCCAGCTTGCTTTTAACACGAGGAATATTTCCCCTCTTCTCCAGCTTTTCTACAGTATCTCTGTTCCCAACCAGAGTTTTTATAATAAAAATTATAGTTTATGTGCATGTTTTTTGGTTAGGCTCCGAGAGTCTGATTCAGCATTTTTTTTTCCTTCACTTTTTTTTTTTTTAAAAAAAAACCCTGGTTGGCCGTGTGGGTGCTGAGCCTCGGAGGCTGTGTGTGGCCCCGCGGCTTGGCGCCCACACAGCCCAGTCCTGCTGCAGCTGGCAGAAGCTGCTGGGATTTCATACGGCAAAGCACCACGTCGGGCCCTTGGCATCACCCCACCCCTCCTGAGCACCGCCTTGGAATAAACCGGATCCTCTGGCCATCTACAGGTTACGGGCTTCCCACCACATTCTCTTTGGCCACCCAATGAAGAAGGTTACTGAAGCCTGTACGTGCAGAAATAAACGTGGCTGAGCTTTTCATTGAGAATTCCCCCCCCGTTTAGCGTTGGCTTTTCCTATGGGACCTGCTACCAAGACGCCGAGTTGGGGGATAAGTGACTGACGGGCGTTGTTGTGTGAAGGGAGGTGAATTCAGCCGGCAGGGAGAAGAATGCCTCCGGAAAATGTCACCAAAGCAAGCGCAGCGGAATCAAAGCAAATCTGAAGGCAAAACTAAAGAGCATTAAATTAACCAAACTATGCAGATGTTAAGATGCTGAAGACCTGAAAGGAACTGAGTCCAGCCCTCAAACTTAGATAACAACAAATGGTAGTGCTGAAAATGAGAGCAGTTATGGGAGGATTTTGGAAACTCCAGAAATGAGCTGAGCGTTTTGATCTCAAACAGGGTGGAAATGTAATGTTTATAGGGCACTTAGACTCACAACATGTATTGGGGTACAAAATCCATGTCTCAAATATTCAGACTTCAGACTGGGATAAACATCATACTGAGTATAAACTTCAGTTGGACTATACGGTCCTATTTACCAAAGAATAACTGGTGAAATAGGAAAAAAAAACCAAACAAAAAACCAACTTAAAATCCCAAACCCCAAAGATAATTTACTACTGTTGTACTATTTCTCCTTACAGAAAAAATGTAACAGGAAGAAACCACTGAAACATAGTTTAGGTCTGAAGAACCGTGTTTCTTGAGTATCTGTAAATCTACGAACATCCTGCTGCTTTGCCTGGTTTCTGCGAGCCCTAAAGCCCCAGCTTTGGTGAAAGGCCACACACAGATCACAGACCATACAGGAGAGACCTTGATCTCTCCCCTGGCGTGGCACAGAGGCTGTCTGTCTGTCTGGGAGTCAGAGCATGAAATCCAGCAGCAAATCTTGTCTTTCGGAAGAGAAAAGGACCATCTTTTCTTCTCCTAAAACACAGCCAGAACAAGTATCCTGTTCCCATGGCCAGTGGGCTGGTGTGTAGAGCACTCACACGGATTTGGGGACCTCCAAGGGAAGAGACAGATCCAGCTCACTGTCTAAGAGAGGGGCAGGGATGATTTCACATGTAAAGCAAACTAAACAAACAAAAAAAATCCTTCAATAAAATTCACACACAAATCGGTGCATTTAGAAAAGGTTCCTAATAAAATAAAAAAAAAAAAAAAAGGAAAAACATCATTATCAGTTTTTCTTGCCCATTTGAGTATGTGAGGAATTCTGCCAAGAATTTTTATTTCAGATAACAGATTCCAAGCTCCCATTATCAGTGTGGAGGAATTAATACCCTCTGTTAATATTTTTTGCCAAGACCAAATGTGGAAAATGCTCAGCCCACACCTGTTTCGGTTCTACAACACATACACTTCTGCTTGCCAGCTCTCTAGCTGATAAAATTAGTTAGGGGATTTCTGAGCCTTTTTTTTTTTTTTTTCTATTTTGTTTTCTTTTGAAGGCAGTTACAGAACAGCAATAACAAGAGTGTGTGGTTAGCCCATAGGGATGTGAGAGGGAAAGCAGAAACACTTTGAATCCCCGGCAGCAGTTACAGAGAGGAAGATTTGGCTCCGATAAGGAGTGCCAGGTAGCGCCAAGCTGTGCTGCGGGCATCAGTGCGGGGATGCGAGGTTACGCTGCTGAACCAGGCGGGTTTGCTCTACTCTTCTTTGAGGTATTGCCTTATGGGGCTCAGCACAGCACTTAGACTGGCCACATCGAACAGCAGGACAGAGAAGAAGAGGGTTTTTTGAAAGAAAGGGTCTCAATCGGGTCAATGCTCAGTGGAAGGGACCACAAGGCTTATGACAAACGGTGGTGGGTCATTCAGACGCTTAAGGGAAGCAGACGCTTTTGGGTAGATCGCTGCAATATTCATTTCAGCACCCTCCTTTCTCCTCAGGAATGTAAATCTGAATTTAAAAATTACCCTGTTGTTATAACCCCAGGCCCTTGTACCAGTTAAGTGAAGAATCGCCTCATTAGCCCCTTGGGCTACTGCTCAATACGTGGCCAACCAGCCAGACACTGACCTTCTGTGCTTCTGTCATCCAATAACACCTCCCTGGTCACTGGGTTTGAACAAACTGGGTTGTACTACACACAAACCAGGGCTTCTCTTGTCCCCCCCCAATCCTTTATATAAAATGTACACTCTGCCTAAAATTTAAGCTACAAAGCAAGATTTTTATACAGCTACTTTTTCAGTTATCTGTAAATTATTTTGTGTTTTTAGCTCAGAATAACAAAAAATGGTTAAAAATGCACCGAAGTGTGTAACATCAAGGAGCTATAGTAACTAATGAATTCAATTTCATCTCTATTACACTAACATCATAGATTATAAAGCCAGTATTTCTGCTATGGAAATGATAAATAAAAATAGTTTCAGAAAAATAAATAACTTTCTTGGGAAAAATTTTTATATATTTTTGAAATTGCTGTCTCTGATTTGCTACTCTGTGGAAATCAAAGTCTGGTGGAAATACCCAGCTCTTTCACTTTAGTTTATACTCACATTATTCTCACCAGTTTTCACAATGGTGATGTGGTTTACCTTCTCCTATGGGAGGGACCTCTTAGAATATTAAAATAAAAACACAAGGTGCCTCCTTCTCTCCTCCCCTCACCCCCAGAATTTTTCATTTTGTTTGCATGGTAAATAAAAATAAAAATACTGGAAGAAGCTCATGATTCACAGGTCATGTGAAACTGTTAAACAGAGATCTACTTCAAAGCGTTTCATGAAAGAAGTATATTAAACGGAGAACTCTGCTTACTGTGAAACGTTGGAGGAAAACTAGGAAGTATCAGTACAGTGGTGTTATAATGGCGAAGGAGACATATTTTTGCAGAATGGTTTTCAAATGCTATTGGCATTTAAATTTGGGAAGTTCAGATTTAAGGAAGAATAGCTCTAAGTCAAACCCAAACCCATTTGTATTCTTTAACATTTAGTCCTCAAACTAGCAGGTTTTTCCCTTTCTAATCTGAGAAACTGAATCCCAGTGTCTCTCCAATGTCTCCCCAAAATATTTAATTTGGAAATATCTCAAGGAGAGTTTAATTGCCATTGAAGGCTACTGAAATTGGCACTGGGTGAGCAATATTGTTTGCAGATATTTAATAAACCATATACACATCTGGATGGTCCTTTTTCCCGAAACACAGAGATTTCTGCAGCCAGTCATTTCTCCTGACTACTCCAAAGAGGAGTTTAGAGCATCCAGCTGCTTCGGCCATGCACGTGTGTTGATGAATACTTTTTGTGGGCCCTGATGCTTGGTTGGCTCTTTACACTGTTCAGTACCTCACATGCTGTATTACAGCATGTAATTTTTGAAAGTCTGAATGTCGTGTAGTAGTAGTCAAAAACCGTAAAATGTCTGTTACATTTATGCAGTCACCTTTATCAAGCAAGTTTATAATCTCACCAGAGGATGAAATCAGATCTGTCCAAGGAGACTGATTGTTCATAAAACAATGTTGACTGGTGTTATTTCTTTTCCAGCCCTTTACTTCTTCTTTGATTATAACTTGTGTCAGTTTTATTCCTGGTTCTGCAATTGGAAACCCACAATAACAGTGCTATGATGGTTCACAAATCTGCTCATGGTCAGCTCTCTTGTTGGTTCAAACTGTGAGCATTCAGCTTTTCTATCTTCCTTTTTTTTTTTTTTCCCAAATAGGCAGAAAACATTTAAGTTATCCAAGTAATTTGAGAGTCCTGTTAAACAATGCTTGTAGACCTGAAGCAGGACCCTGTGTGCTGGGACTGAGACTGAGTTATGGCCCGTAACAATCTTCCACCTGCCCCTGACAAGGTGTCTGTGCTCCGTGTCTGTGCTCCATGTTTGTGCTTTGCAGCATCCACAGGGCTGTCCTGGCGTCAGACTTACCCCACACCACTGGGACGTGCCCTCAGCTCCAGCATTCAAAGGCGGATACAGTGATTGGTTGAGGAATGGCGACTTCTTACGGTGTTGCCAGGGCATTGAGTTGAATCCCCAACAAGAAGTCACTTACACAAATGGGGCACAGGCTCCTAAGTCCCTTGGGCCCATTAAACCTGTATCCACTGTCTCTTTCAGTGATCCCATACACATGCTTGTTTCCACTGACAGTGCTGTGTAGCACAAAGCTCTGTCACCCTCCTGTACCCAGCAGGTATGTCCATAGTGCAGCAGATCACACACCACACTGACGGCAGGACCAGATGGTTTCCAGAGCTCTCCTGCATGTGCACCATGTTTATCAGAACTGTGAAAATCACAGTGGTGCTTCCCTCCTCTCCCTCCCGTTTTCCTTCTTTCCTAGCTATTTGTGCAAACAACATTTTGAAAAACACAGAGAAAACTATTCTTTCCTGGCAACAGTGGGATATTTTTTTTTATTTGCTATTGGTTCAGGAATGCTTTTGCACTTAACACCTCCATGAACTTTTTTTGTGACAGAATATCTCATCTGGAAGGTCCATTCAGAGGTGGCTGGCTGGCCTGCCAAATGCAGGCTCCAAACCCTATCTTCCCCAGGTGCTAAATTACCTTTCCTGATAGGCTGCGCTAAATCTGGGGAGATGTTTGGATTAGGCTTGAACAGGACACTCTGATCCCAGCCATCACCTCTTTCGGATACCCAACAGCCCTGCGAATATTCCAAACTGATAATGTCAGCCTTGAAAGGGACTTGGTCTGAGAAAGCACTTTTTGCTGCATTTTTTTCCCGAGCAGAGATCAAATGTGGATGTTCTCTGGGAAAAATAAAGAGCAGAGAACCAGGTGGAAATACAACCACGGTTGTGGATGCCCTCAGCAACACAGCTCCAGTCGTGGGATGACCTGCTGGGATGGGATAACACACCAGTGGCCACAGGAGCATGGTCTGTGCTCTGGCACCTCGTGTACACCTTGTTGTGACTTCCCAGGGGCACCTCAGGGCCTAAGCTGCAGCACGCAAGGGTCCAGCAGTACCCCAGCAGACCTTGGAGAGGATGGGCTGGCAGCAGCTGTTGCAGGGGGAGACGGGAAGGGTCAGCCTGTTCTAGCCATGGTAGGAGGATTGGAGAATGCCTCAGCTTTTCTTTAATTGATGAGAGGACTAAAGGTGGCTGATGTGGAGAGGATGCTATTTGGCCCTCCTTATCGGAAGAGCATTGCCCCATCAAGGGGGAACTGTCTTGCTCTTGACAAGAAACTCCACAGTGAAAATGAAAATTGCAGGGATTCCAAATTTTAGTCGTATCTGTGGGTGCATTAACCTGTCTGCACACAAACCAGGATACAACATATTGTGAGCACCACAACATGTTCAAGAAAACTGCATCCTGGGGATACAGAAACAGACACTGCAGGTGAGAACCAAGGTCCCTTCAGCTCCTTCATAACGGCCAGTTACAGATGTCTAAGGGAGAGCATCAGCACACATAACAGTGTGTCTGCTTCCCACCATGGCACAACCACCACCTCAGGCCAAACTTTGGGCCAGTTGCCTCACCCTTGGGCAGCCAGTCACAAAGACATCACCAGAACCCAGCATGTCTGGGTGGGAAGGGATGTGACTGTTGCCCTTGAAACAACAAGCCATCACCAGGTACCTGAGTATTTGCCTTAATTCTCTTTGCAAAAAGGAGACTGTTTTGCCTTTATTCTTGGTGTTTTGTGCCCTGATATAGATGTATTTCTCCGGAAAAGCTCCTGTGCATCAGGATTTCTGTTTTCATTTACGATCTTAAGGGAAAACATCTGTTGCTCTTGCTCCCTTACCATTTGTCTTCAGCTTCCCTTGTAACCATTGTTTTAGTTGTGATATCATCATTCTTTTTGTATCCTCACCATCTCTCTGCACCATGTCTCCCTGTCTCTGTGACAGGCCGCTTGCTGGTGTTTTCCAGGACAAAGTCTCATTCTTTATTTTTAGGAGGTATTTAAGCTAGTGTCTTGTCTGTTACTGCTCTTTGGGATTTTAATGTTCTATTCTCTTTTTCTAGAGTAATTTTTCCCATCTGAAATAGTCCCAGAGAGATAATCTGCCTCAAAATTTGAATATTCTCATTTTTCTCTACAGTGGACAGTTGCTGGACTTTCTCCTGCTTGGTTTTTAGTTTCTCTTAGCTGTATTATTGGTGTCTTGGTGCTGTTTGTTGACGGCTGTTGTAGGAAAACATTGAATACAAAACAGAGGCCCAGATTCATCTGATTTATGCTGCTTCTCTCAGTGCCTTGTCACTCTCCTATAAAGCCAGTGCAGAGACAAAGAGGACAACTGAGATACTGAGTGAGTGAAATTGTCCTTGCTTCTCTTTTGCCCAAACCATCACCAAATTACACAGTGACACTGCAGCGCAATAGTACTCCTACCTGAGGCGATGCAGGAACAGGGCTGGAGTTAGATGGGCAGCAGTTGCACCACAGAAGGGAGATAAATCCCATAACAAGGCTGCCACAGAGGGCCTGATATGCACCATATCCCCACAGAACATCTCTTCCATGTTTCACTCCACAAAGAAAAAGAAGGGAAATGACAGACAGCACAAAATCATCAGTGACACCAGCTCAAGTCAATCCTGCATTACCTTCAAATGGCTCTCTCTTTGAAATTAAATGGTGAATTCAATCCAATTCCTTGACACCTTAACTGCTACCACTGA
Source organism: Numenius arquata (assembly GCF_964106895.1). Lineage (NCBI taxonomy): Eukaryota > Metazoa > Chordata > Aves > Charadriiformes > Scolopacidae > Numenius > Numenius arquata. The sequence continues at coordinate 46,183,227 of NC_133577.1, forward strand.
GACCCGCACAAGCCACGTGTACTGAAATATTACCTGGAATTTCAGTGACTGATTTATTTTCCAAATATGTTATGAATGACTTAATATAATTAAGATAGAATTGACAGGCACATCTGTAAGTGCACAACAAAATCTGATTCCCTTGGAATAAGGTTGAGGATAATCTGAAGAACAATGTGGGCAAGCATGGTCCTACTCTATCCCAGATAATAAAATATAGGAATTTGGTTTCAGGAAGTGTAATGCAACCTTTTTAGGTGCACAGGCTTTAGCTGAGTATAAACAAAAAGACATGTTGTTTGGAATAGGCAATACTGATGATATAAATCTCTGCAAGATCAAGAGTTACGAAAACAAGGTCTTGCAAGACAGCTCATCCACTAGTTTCTGCACATTCCCTCGAACATTCCCTCGAACTATCTGCTGTTCTCTAAAATTAAAAAGGACACTTGTCCTTTTTGCAATCTACAAACTGTGTATTACCTGTCCTACACAGGGAATCATCAAGTGTTGCACTGCCATGGACTTTCATCTCCGGGTGAGTTGTGGGATCAGATTTGGGTTTTGGCTTTGAAACCGAGAAAACGCTTCACCTGGGGTTTGAATTCCATTGCGCTCAGCTCTCAGGGGCTCTTTTCCTGTGAGATCAAATGCCTTGCAAGGCTGGTCCTTGTGTTATTTCCATCACTAGATACTGCCTGATCTCCGCAGGCTCCCTCTAGCTCTGCATTCCACCAGGGTTCGGAGGAAAAAAGTAGATCCCGATCTAGAAATGCCTCTTCTCCCTAAAGGGATGGGGAAAGAAGAATGGCAGATGCTATTGCTGAGACCCAAGGCAGCCTCTCATCCTAGTGTATAAAACGTTTCCCAGCAGTTCTAGGGATCTCCCACAGACTTTTACAGGGTGTTTTCAAAATTCAAGCATAAGTTGTGAATGAAAACACTTTTCTGTACCTCCTAAATACTCAGGAAATGGGAGGGAAAAACAGTGTAAAGCTTTGATGGCCAATCCTTTTCCCTCTTATAGTTTTGCAAAATCCCACCTGAGTGGTGCAATACAAAAAAAAAATCCTGATTTTATCAAAACAGCCCTATGAAACTCTTTTAAAGGATTTAAAAATCTTTAAAGGATAGAGTTGCCTGCATCCACTCAAAGAGCTCCAGTTGAGGTAAAGACATAGATTCTGTGTTGTGGAAACTCAAGCCAAGCAGTGAATGACGAAAATCCCCCTCATTTACTTTCTTGGCTTCTGCAGCCTTATCAGAGTGTTCTGCCCAGCAGAACTGAGTCCTGTGAAAAATGTATATCCTCAAGTTCAAATGTGCAGTGTAAAACAATATCTAAAAGAAGTTAATTCCATTGCTTGTTTCTTAAATAGTTTTCAGTGCGAGAGATGGTTTTATAATCATGTGTCTATGATCAGAGACTTTTGGATAGACACCAAATCAAAACATCAGCAAAGAGAATGGGGTGATGTGGAAAACTGATTTATTCATTCGTAGTCAATAAAGTAAGCATGCAGTAGCTGGATTGTAAATAGCCCTGTGGAGAAGATTTATAAGTCTTAACATTGGGAGACAGGTTTATCCCAGTTAAAAGCACATTTTAACTGGAAGAACTCTTCACTGTGTTTATAAAACGAGGCCTTGGGTGCAAGATGAAACCTTAGGCCTGTGTGAATTCGGAATGGGCAAAATATGTCATCTGCAACCATGTTTTTAATCTCTAAAGTAGAAAGCAATAATTGACCTGAAAATGTAAAGAAATAAAAATAAAAATTCTAAGCAGAACAAAACTAGGCCTCAGCAGCAGTAGGTACTGCCTTAAAACTTCCCTTTGCTCCAGATTGCTGTGTTTATAAATCAAAATTATATGTCCAGTGGGGAAAAGGGAAGTAAAACTGTTTCCAAAGAAAAAAGGACAAGTGATTCATTTCTGTTAAAATCATAATTGAAAATACAGAACATAGAAATGCTCTTGGTTTACTCTTGTTTTTATTTGTAACATTTGCTTTGTTGCAGGCAATATGATCAAGAGACTGAAAAAGAACCCATTTACCACTATAAATCTTTCAACTATTTGAAAAATAATGCACATTGCAGGCTTTCGGCACCCTATAAAGTAGAGCTTCATCTTTACCAGAGATAAATGCACTTCCTTCGATTTCCTGATAGAACAGGCCATTCTAGTATTTAATTTATTAAACAAAAAAATATCTTTATTGACTGTAGTGTATAAACAATTTTGAAGAAACCCTAGCAAAATCTAATGAGGTATTTCCCTCTGCAGCATGACAAGGTTCAAGTATGTGCATATGTGCAGTAAGGAAAATAAAATTGACTCTGACAATCAGATACCCCAGTGAGCTTCTATCTTTGCAACAAATGTGCTCTAAATTCCAATGTGCTTTGACAACCACCATTTATTTCAATGCCTCCTCCCCAGACACTAATTCTTATGGGCCAAATCCCTGTCTCATGAAAGTCAGAGGGAGTTTTGCCATAGGTATCAGCGTTGGAAAGGTTTGATCCTAACTATGTCTAAAAGCAATCAGATGGATGCAAAATGAAAGGAAATGAATGTGTTTACTCCTTGAACTTCCAAGGACATGGAAAAAGCATGTAAGTCTGGTATTTTTATTTTGAAGCTCTCACACGCTGACAGAGTATCAATTGCCCTTTACAACTTAGCAAGATGCCTCTTCAGGGGCTTCACAGGCCATTTAGGGGTACAATTGTCTGTCTTCCAGTGCAACAAGTCAGATCTGGCTCCCTGGGTACCCCATGCCCTTCTGGTAGCAAAATATCATTCCCAGGAGCTCATCTGTGCTAGAGACTCTTATAGGGTCTTGACTGGACACAGAATAGAGATACTTGGATTCAAAGATGCAGTGCTAACATAGTCCCCTTCACCAAGAGCTGGATAAGACTCCTTTATGGACAGAAAAACTTAAAAGCAAAAGGAGGACAGAATTGGCGTGGGCATCTCCGGGCAGAGGAAGGCCAATACTCAAAAGGACAATCCTAAATCCTCTGCAGGGGGTACATGTGAAATAAGTCCTTTGGAAATTCAATCACTTATATGACAGAAGTTATTGATAATTAATGTTAACCAAGAGACAAGGTAACAAAGAGATAAGGATAGTTAGATAACATACGTTAATTTTTTTAAAAACGATTTTAACCTATGTTGAAAATAAATATGGACTCAGATGTTAAAGTCATTTAAGCATTTAGGGTAGATTTCACTGGTCTTCTGAGATGGGTTGGAGGCTGTGTACATCGGCAGGCTTAGGTCATGGGGTGAAGATAACGACTAAGCAACCAGATTAATGCCACATAACCCTTCTAACTCTGACAATTCCGTGATTCCGTGATAACTAGTCACCCTACAACTGTGGGAAGCCGTGTCAGTGAAGGAAAAAAAATAATCTCTAACATACCCTCAAATCCCGGTCACTTTGCCTTGCAGGATCAACCCATCACGTCTTCCATGTGACTTTGATGACTGGTCACAGCTCAATGCCGCAGGACAAATTTTGGACATTCCCAGTCAGTTCAGAGAGTAAACAAAACACAAAATAATTGTGAGGAAACTGTGATTTCCCTTCAGGCAATTCCACAAATTGAACAAAAAAAGACAAGAAAAACTGCTCACTGTACAATGGTCACATAATCCTGGAGAAGAGTCAATTTCAAACAAGAGAAACCCAGATACCTGTGAAGACATGAAAAATAGATAAAAATCAGTTCTTGTCTTTTAAAATACAGAAAAAGGGCTTGAGCAGCCCTTGAAATGCAGTGGCTTGCTTTCCATGCCAGTTTCATGGTTCTCCTCAAATCTGAAGTCATGGTCAATGTGTCTACTGTCTCTGAGGTGTTAAGACAACATGCAAAAGGAAAAGTGTGACAACGAAGGAGCACCTCCCTTCCCCAGAAACTGTGCCAGTACCCTCAAGCAGCATCTTCAGTCCAGGCCTCATCTAGTTGTGTTTCTATTTCATCTGCTCCCTGAATGGTGTAACTCCAAGGAGGGTTTGTATCCCTCCTCCAACTGTTGGTTTTATTCTCTACATGTTAACATGGACAAAGAGAAGACTCTGTGTGGCACAGCTCCAATAGGCTTTGTAAATGCTCGTGTCAGGAGCTGTGACGCTGGATGAGGATTTCTGCTGTAATTTCTGCAGCATTGCTGTCTCCCCCAGCAGAATACCACGTACCACACTGTTGGCCCCCTACGCTTACCTCTGACTCGCTGTGTAATTACTGTGTGTCTGACAACACTTCCCATTTCCTAGAACTGCTCCAATTATGAGTAACTCTCTTTTTATAAAACCAGGAATATAACTTGTAAAACTTTCATCGGGTTGCTACCACCTACCAGGGGAGCAGGAGTTCATTAAATGGGAGCTCAGGACAACATCAGTTCCTTGTGGGTGCCTGAAAGCTGCTAAAAACCTTTGTGGGTGAAGTCGGGTTACTCAGAGTGACTTTCACTGTGCAATCCACAAGGACACATTAATGACTCTGCTGCGGATCAGGATGCACTCTGCAGGTGTGGCATTAGAGAAGCTTTTCAGAAGGATAAACAAACAAGTAAAAATACTTCATTTTTTCACATACTTAGAGTACAGATGAGGAACTGAGTGACAAAAAGATTGCGTGACTGAGACAGGGTCATACAGGAAGATTGTGTCAGTGCTGGAAACTGCAAAACTTCCAGCTCCCAGCTGGCTCCTAATTATTTGATCATCTTCTGCCACAACAGGAAGATAACTGAGAGTGAAGCCATTCCTCAAATAATTGCTGGGAATCTTGAAAGATGATTCCAAGTGCACATAAATACATTCTGCAAGTGTCAATTTTTAAAAGACATGTCATAAGCATTGCATCCTAATCTGTATTTCCTCCTCATTGCGTTCAAGTGGCTTAATGTTGTAAAGGCACTGCACATCAAAACCCATGGGTGGGCACCCAGACACCCTGGAACACTGCCTTTAATGTGCTTGGGTTGGCCTCTGTAGACAATAATTCCTGTTCTCAAAAACAGGACTATAAATACAATACAATTAGACTATACAGACTATACAATTTCACTTACTAGGTCAGTGATATTTAAAGTTTTTAAGTTAAGTAAATATTTTATTTATTTATTTTTTATTTTTGTAAATCAAACAAAACCCGACAGAGCTAGCCTTCCAGTCAATTATCCTACGCTATCAAGCTGTCTCTTGCTTTGCCTTTTAGTTTCATAGTTGTCTTTGCAATGGAAGAGCAATTAACAAACAATGCACAAAGGCAGGAGAGTATCAGTTGAAAAAGGGTCACCAGCAGTAGGATTGTGATATATGATACTCCTGAAAAAAAGTCAAAGCGATTTGGGCAAAAAATGGTATGATGAATTACAGGAAATAGTAAATTACAGAAAAGTGTATTCTTTGCTACTTTTTCATAAATCCCTTGAAACTATTGTCATGAGATGATGATTAGAAATTTCAGTAACACAGTGGTAGAAACAGTCTGACCCAAGAGACTGTATTTTTGGTTTTGTCTGCAAAACTTCCGTCGTTGTATGTATGAAAAGAGCAAGAAAGTGTATATATATATATGAATTAAAATTAATCCACACAAACAATGAATCATTTTATACATTTTCATTTATCTTCAGATAAATTATTTGTAAATTATAAGCCAGATCCATGGAGCTACACTCATTTAGAGATCAAATCTGGCCTCCTATTTTCATTATAAACCACAATTATAGATAGCTGAAAAAAATTGTGTAAATAATTTACTCTCTTATCATTTCCCTTCAATCTGCAAATATTTCCTCAAGCACAGTTTTATTATATAAGTGCTTTTAGGATCTTGGCAATCTAAGAACAGTTATCAACCCAGATTTCTACATTGCTGTCAATGCAACCTCTCCTAATTTACTTTGCTTTTAACTACTGTTGTGCCCACTTATAAACTAAGGTTTACAGTTCAGCATTTCCTTACTTGATCTACGATGCAGGAATCGTAGATTACTTATGTCCTTAACGTACATTGATGCTGATGTCTTACATGGGAGATTGCTGTACTTTATCTATTTATTTGGCATGAAATCCATTTGCTTCCTTCACAGAGGAGCTCCCATCAGAAAGGTGCCTTCTGGGTGCAAATAGATTCCTCATTTTCCCTCTGTTTATTTTTGTCCACCAGGATTTTATACGATGCCCACTGAGACTGACAGAAAGACAGCTATTGACTAAAGGGACCTTCCTGTCATGCCCCAGGAAAATGAGGAAGGCATATTGATTTTTCGGTTTGCTGTTAAGGCACATTTTGAAATTCTGTGGTTTTGGCTGACACTATAGACTTGGCAGGGGCTTAAACCTGCAAGATTAAAATCTAAAATTTGCCACTTCCCCAACTCAGTGCTGTTCATTGCTCATACCAGGAGTGCTGTGGTTCTCTGACACGGCACCCGAGGCAGATTTTCAGCTGCTGCCATGGCTCTGCGGGTCCCAGCCCGCTGCGTGTCTGCCCTGCAGCCTCCGAGCCCAGCTACACGGCAGTCAAGACGATGGGAGCAAGTGTGTGGTCTGTCACAGACAAAAATAATTTTGACACATTCTCCTTTTGTAAGGGAAGAGATCTCTGGTGTTTCTCACAGAAAGTTTCTTACTTAAGCTCCTAGCTTCTCCCAAAACATTCTCCTTCCCTGGCTCTGGGGTTCAATGACTGAGCACATGACTATGTTCACATTAACATTTCCAAACATAAGTGCCAGTGCTGGGATCCTGGAAGAGGTTAATGGGAATTATGCCCCGAGCCCCCGCTCCGGTAAGACACGACCACATAAGTTTCATTCCTACAGCAATCTCACCTCAATTCCGTGTGTGTCAGTCATATACAGCAAAACCTCAAATCCAGCATTTCACTCAAGCTTATGCTTAACTTATAATTATACGAGCGTTCTGATTGCAGCCCCTGCCATAACTCAGGACTCGCCTATCAACTGGCATTTTAAAGGCACTGGTGAGAAGGGTCCTAATTCCAAAGCCAGGCAACCAAAGAACTTAGAAGTATGGTTTTCACAAATGCTTCAGCTGCCTCCCTTAAAAATTGAGCTACTTGCACACACATCTAAATAAGGATTAAGGAGGGTTGCTATAGGCACCCAAATTTGGAGATGTTGGCCTAAATGACTTGGATAAGGAGAAGTGTTTATAACATGAGGTGTTAAATAAAACCCTTGAGTTTCAATAAATAAATACAGCTATTTAGGAAGTGGTGACAATGTGCAATCTGCAAAAACGGGAAGCCTAGGAGGTGCTGTGGTAATAATGCAGTTACTTGAAGCACATTTAAGATACAAATATCTCTGTGGTTTTTTATTTGCTTCCACTCTTTGAGTCATTCTGAGAAACTTCACAAAGCTGTGCACATTCCAGTTATGGCTGAAGCATGATGCACTCCTCACTGCACACAAAAAGCTTTACTCCAGGGAGCTACAGCGTGGGCTGAGGAGAAGTCTTTTCCAGGCACTGGAAAATGCAGTTTTGAAGCACAATGTAATGGAGAACTCTGTTTCATGCGTATAAAAGAAGAAGAAGAAGAAAGGCAAATATTCTTGGCACAAAGAGACAATTAAAAAAATAGGGAAGTAGCTACTCTCAAGACTGAAGCATTTCTGTCATAACATGTGCTGCTGAAGTCACCAAAATGTTGTGGTGATGGTGTGGCTTTGTCCTAGCTGGGGAGAGGCTGTTTTGATGGTAGTATTTTGAATATTTATTACAAAATCGTAAACACAGCAAATCCCTCAGAGGGTTTACCTGAACCAAAATTAGTTGATGAAACAACAGCTCAAAACAATTTTGCATCCCTTATTTCAAAATCAAGGAATGGATCCAATTAAATTAGTTTCCAGACACTACTTAGAGTATGGTAGCACTGGAGTAGAGTCCGTTCTGTCTTAGAAGATTCAAAAACGAGAGAAAAACAGATCCAAACATCTTCAAATAAAGCCAAACACTAAAACAACAACCGTGTTTTAGTTTATATTGCTTAAAGAAAGATGATTTCTTTTTTTTTTTCTTTTTTTCTCTTGATGCACTGTGAAGCAGTTCTCTAGTGATCAGGATTGCTAGATTATAGATGCAGATCTGCAGCTGTTATCCACACAAAACCAGCTGCCACGTGCTTCCTAATGCCTCAGTTCACTCATTCACAGGAAAAAGTAAATAGCGATAAATTTACCCAAGAATATTGAATGAAATTTTTAGCACAAGTAGAGATGCTCATGATCACTGTTAAAAGACAGCGCTTTCTCTGTGGTTTACTGAGGTCCGCAGGACTCTTCAAATTTAGTCAGAGTTTGCATTAGAGGTCTGTCCGTGCCTGCTCCTGCTTGTGTCAGTTATTCAGGCTTTTTCCAGCTTTCCCAAGAGAGGCTGCTAAACATTGCCAACCATGTCTGACTCTTCCCTCACTTTTCTCCCTACCATCCATCTTGCAGCAAGCTCCACGCTGATAGATCCCTGAGGTGGTGCATAACCCCAGAAAGAGTCGGAGGCTGCTGTATATGTAGAGGAATCTGCCTGGGGAGGACAGGGTGGTGTTATGGAAAGACAAGGGCCCCACAGGTCATTTAAAAGACTGACTTGGGGGAGTGCCATTTAGTCTAAAAGGAAGTGCACTCTCTTGTATATACAGATTAATATCTAAGTTTGCAGAGGGAGCTCAATTCCCCAAAACCTTATTGGTAGCAGTGCTAAGTACTACACAATATTTCAGTGAAAAACCCATGAAATGTCTTCAGATAACAAACCCCAAGCCTAATTTTAAATGCTTGCTGGGCCAGGCCCAAAAGCTGAAATAAAGACCTGACCCCTATAACACACACATGTGACCTGTTCCCCCAACTGCTCGTAGAGGAGAAGGAGGCACTGAGCACATCAACACTTACCTAGGTTTGGAGGGCAGGGTGCTTTCCCATAATCGGAGGGAAGTGTTGGAATGTATTGTTGCTATGTTTTTTAAGACCTTTTGAAACTGTGGCCCTAAGGAAATGAGGAAATACAGGGGATGAGGTTACATTGTTATTATTATTTCACATTTTTTGAACACAGGATTATATGGCTGGATTCATATTATATTAGCTTTCTAAATCTTTAAAAACACAGGGCCTACAGTGCAGGTTTGATGCTTTAGCCACTAAATTCATGTTTTTCTATTTAAAAAATCCTGCCTATCTAGCAAGCGTTCCTTTCTTGCTCTCTGTCTCTTGAATACTCCTTAGAATATTCTTGTCTGAAACATGTGTGTGCAAACTTTCCATTTCATAAATAAAAGATTTGCTTTTTGGGTAATAAATCAGTGTTTCCTGTTTTCCTTAATTTTAGACTTGATGCTGACAGCCACTCTCTGACCAAGTTCCCCAACACCCTCACACAATGAGCAGCCATCGCACAGCCTTAAAAACAGGTGGGATCAGTCCCTTCAGACCTGCAAGAAGCTATCCTGTTTTCCAGAGAAGTATTTTCCACACATTAATGTGTTTCCAGGTTGTTAGAGATGATCAGTTGTACAGGCTCGTGTAGCCAGTAGCCTTGCCCCCTTGGATATCTCTTCTCCCTTTCTCACTACTATCTTATCCTCCTGACAGCTGTATTTGAGCTGATTTGATTCCTTTTCTCCCCTTCCCCAGTTGCCAATGTTCTCTTTGCATCATTAGCAAATTTTTCTGATAGTTCACCATCTACCCCAGCAGAAACACATTTCTCCTTCAAAAATCACCCTTTTCTTCTCCCATTTTCATGGATGAGTAAGAGAGAGAGTGCAAACGAATTAACTTCTAAATGCTGTCACGGTTATTTCCTCAACAATCCTTAGGCAACTGATTTTCTAAAATACTGTAATAGGAAAAGAAATAGTTAGGATGTTTTTCTAGATTTCAAGTAATTACACAGTACTGCACATCCTGTTCAAAATGCCACAACAAGATACACTCTGTATTACTGGAACACGAGCTACATGAGCAAATCAATGCTTCTGCCTAACAGAATTTCCTCTATAACACATGGGAAATTTCGCAACTTCCAGAGGAATCACTTCTGCACTCCACCGCCCCTTGAATATCTACTAAATGAACTCTTTAGCTCATCATTTTGATGTGAATGAAAAGGAGCAGCACTGGAGTGAAACCCTCTGCCAAACACGCTTTACTCTGTGTCACAATGGCCTCTAGTGGATTAGCAGCAACTGACAGACAGCTCCATCTTCTCCCCTGTGGCTGCCAGCTCCCCTGGGGCTTTGGCATGGCTGCAGGGTCTGCTGTGCCCCCAGGAGCCTGGGCTCGGACCTTGGTCAGGGCTTGGGGCCTGAGCTTGGGCCTGGGCCTGGACCCAGACCTGGGGCATGAGTTTGAGCATTGGCCTGGGCCGAGGCCTGGCCACCGCACCAGATACTCCCCCTTGAGTTCCTGTCCCTCTTGGCTACTCGTGGACCCATTTTCCCTCTCAGCTGCCACAAAGGGCACCCCAGAAACCAGCAATGTATTTACTTTATGGTCTCCGCTGGAGTAAAGGAAGGAAACCACGCAGGCCCCTGCACCTGCTGTATTTAATGTCTAAGTAGCAGTGGGGGTGCAACCGAAAGAAAATTACAAAGTCTGCTCCCAGATGGATATAGCATTAGCCTTTTGCTTTATCAATAGAGAATAATTGGTTTCTTAAAAGAAAAAAAAAACAACCAACCAAACTAATTTCCAACAGGCTTTTTTGACTTTGACCTCCTGCTGGTTTTAACTTGTCTAATGCGACTTCACTGGTATTGTTTCTTTCTACTTGTTATGAACAATGAGTAAAAATTGAAGAGATGAGGAAAAATTCAAGGGAGAAAGTGTTTTGAATGCAGAAAATGACTTTCACAATACTGCCTTTTAACGGTCCACTGTTATGTTTGTGTAATTTATGCTTCCTGCTTCATAAAATACACTGCCTTATCGCCGAATGTTTTGTGCCGCTATTTGTCTGTTAATGGCATAGCAGTGAAAGCGTTGCCAGACACATTTGTCTTGAATTTTTAACTGTTAATCTTTCTTTCAAGAGTCAGCATGGACTCTTTGTTTAATGGTGGATCATCCATCAGGGAAATATGTGAGCTAAAATGCAAGGACTAATACTTCACCCTCGGTGCAGTCAGCACTGTTCCCAGATCCAGAGAGCTACCATGAGAGCACCTGAGACTGGACATAAACAAATGAGGTATGTTTTATATGAATCAGGGAAAAGAATAGTAGCTTTGCAGAAAAAGTCAACTGAGCAGACCCCTGTCCATCAGGATCCAACCTGATCAGCTACTGCAATGAGGGAGGTTTTTCTCTGCTCAAAGTGCAGTGTGACATTCCAACGTACCTCATACACTTAGGTAGAAAGAGAACAGAGAAACCCTGATTTTGTTAAAAAATGAATGCTTTATCATTAGCTTCAGTGAGATCTGGATTTCCTGCTCCTTGAAGGCATGTATCAGTCATCTTCTTACAAAACAGCAGCACTGTCTCCTTTCTTTGGGCCGGGGGCCTCTCAGCTTGTTCTTAAAGTCTTAATGTACAAGTGAAGATGAGAACTGAACTCTGAAGAACTATGTATGGTCCCGCCTACAGCACTTATTACAAAGATCAACACCATGGATCTCATACTGGGGAATCTACCATGCAACTGTAAGGGGGAGTAACCACCTCCTTTGGGAACTTCCAGAGCTTGCTGTTGCTTATACCTTTCAGGCACACTTAGGTGGAGCTCAGTCTTGAGCAAGGCCGTGTCCATTGTTCAGATGCAGGGCATTACCTACAGGAAAAGGTAATCCCTTAAGGAAAAAAGGTTTTTGGCTTGGCATCAGGAGCATGGAAGAGCAAACAGTACACCAGCAACTACTCCTGTTCCACAGTGGTGGAGATGGGCACTGGGGAGGCAAGATAATTCCACTGCCTCTCGGCAGTTTCACTGGCTTATAAAAGGTGATTTTCATTCCCTTGCAACATGCTTAGGAGACGTAGAGTCTAATATAAGCACTTGTGGCTTAAGCTAAGCACCTGATGTAAAAAACCTCTTACAACAGGTACATTGATAGTGAATATTTTCAGACCTAGGTCCTTGGGGAATTTGCCCTACCACATACATTCCTTAGTTCCAGACATCCTGGGAATCACTAGGAGCACATTATGGCCCTGGTGTGAGTCAGTGCATGGACCAGCATCTGGACTCTGTAGAGAAGGCTGTCATGCAGCACAACTCCTTTAGACACCTCAGATTCCTTGCAGATGAGAGAGGTTTAACTGCTTTTAGCAGTTATGCTCCCATGTTTGGCTGATTTGCTATTGCGACAAGTTCTGTGCCCTGCTTCACTAAGGAAATAAAAACCTAAAGCTTTAATTTTCTATCAGAGGGCCTCCACAGCAAAAAGATAGAAGAGGAGAAATGGAAAACACACAATACAAAGGCAGGCTTGTGTCTTTGCTGAATATTTTCATTGTTTTCCCTGAGGGGCCAGTGGGTTTTTTTTTTACACACAGCACTAGCACATTTCATTTTGACAACAAGTCAGACTTTCCAAGTCACTACACCTTTCACAACACACTGCAAACTGTCAGTGTGGTAACTTCCTTAAGTTTAATGAAGTTACCTTATGAAATCTCTTGACAGAGCTGGCCAAAAACAAAAACAACCAACCAAAAAAAAAATAGCATAAGGCTACTCAAAAAATAAGAGGAGTCCCCAATGAAATATGATACATGCAATCTGGAAAACCTCTGAGGGTAGAAGGAAGAGTTGTGTGCTGACAAATGGTGCAAACTTCTGGCTAAGATTAGATTTCTGCAGGCTGGATTTAGATAACTGGCCCAATTTTCCAATGGACTGAATGCCTGCCGGCTCCCAGTACTGGCCCTGCAAGCCACAGGCAGATCATTAAGCTTGTAAAATCCAGGCACTAAGTTTGAGCCTAAAATAAAGCTCCAGGGCCAATATCTTCTAAAATACTCAAAGGACTATTTCCATTTGGAGTCAAAATTTTTGGGAGGTCTTGTTGCACAGACCAGCCTATAGAACTGTTCCTAAGCACCCATTTAAAAAAAAAAAAAAAAAAAATCTCTAAGTCAATCTTCTTTTTTTTTTTTTTTTATGGTGGCCATATGATGAGCCTAGAGAGGCAGTTTACCCTTCACTGTACAGCTGAAGAAATTCCAGGATAACAGTCACCAAAATTAAGGCATGTCTGTCAGTGACTAAAAGCAGAGACACCCACTTAGACCAGATTAAAAAAACATATATAATTTAAGGATTAGCAGGCTAGCAGAGTTGGAAGAATTTCAAGCTCTTTACTGGGCTCAGGAGGAAATCTCTTTTAATATTCTATTTCATTCAGAAGTAGTCAAGGATTAGTGGTTTCAGAGGAACAGGTCAATACTGATGCATGAAGACTCTGGGGAAGGTCAGCACTGTTTGTCCCGGGTGCTGTGGAAAGGAGCAGGTATCACTTCTTTATCTGCAGTGTTTGAAGCCCAAAAAGAGTATGTAACAAGAGAGGGTCCTTCTTGCAAGCTTTGTTTAAATGGGATCGCTATTAATGTACCAATGCCTATGCTGAGAACATCTGCTGCCTGCTATTCAGTGTTTTCTGGATGTTTTCACCATTATGCTCTATTTCAGTCCTCTTCTGTAACTTTTGTACAGTGTATTCCTACACAAGAGATCATCTGGGGAAATCCTCATTTTGATCATGGCAGGACTGTTCCTATGCCAGATCTCCTGTTGCCTTCAACAACAGCAGGTCCAAGGCCCTGCTCATTAAAAGCTAGTTGAAAATTTTCAGTAAAAAGGGACTTTAAAACAAACAAACTCAGTCTTAAGAACAGTACTTGAGGTTGCTAGTAAATGAAATATGGTTTTGGTTTTTTGGAGGGTTTTGTTTTGTTTTCAGTAATTGAAACAGCAGGTTTTGGTAGGCTACATTTTCTGTTCTTGGATTGTGAATGATTTTACTGAAATAAAAAAAAGTCCGTATTTTTTTTCAGAGGAAAAGAAATTCAATTTCCTGAACAGCTCTATAAACGATTGCAGATCCTGATCTGGGCTAGAGAAAAGCCCTTTGGACTAGTCAGGCACAGGCAGAGAACTGAGCCATCTTCCTGATAAAGTCTGCTCAGATCTTGGCGTATGGTTCATGTACTTGGAAATCAAGCAGGTCACACTCCCAAGCTTTTATGTATCAAAAAGTGAAGCCAAGAATACCATGTTTCCCTTAAAAATATTGTCCTTACTCAACTTCTCTTATTACAATAGCCACTAGGAGGAGGAAGAATAGGTTAACAGATTAACATGTATCAAAAATGGCTTTTAAGAATAGATCACCGGAGCCCTGATAACTGAGTTGCTGAAGGTAAGAGAAGCCCAACTGAATGGGGTGAAGACTGCAGTCTTAAAGTCATGATCAGTAAAGTTGAATTTCCCATTTCTTTTTTAATCAATAGCCTGTATTTATCATTCATACATGGGAAGTAACTAATTTTATAACTCATCCCTTTGATTCTACATAGAAGACCATCACTGAATTTGAAACCAATGTCAAGGTATGGCAGAAACGTGACATGATCAAGCTGTAACACAACAAGACATCATCTTGAGCATAACCACTGCTGTGGAGATAGGACTGAAAACAAGGTAAGGAAAATAGAAGATAGCTGCCCAGGGACTACTTGTTATGGTGTGCAAGGTTCTATGTCATATGGTATAGAGCCCATGGATACTGCATAGAAACTGGGGACTGTGCTGAGTAGATACTGGGGCAAAATCTGACACTTAGAATACATTTTCTGTAGACTAGGTCCAGGCACCTTCAGCTTCCTGAGTTCACTTGAACTTTCTGTTTTGCTTCACTAATCCTTCCATTTTCCTCTTTCATTATCTGAATGAATCCAGTCCCTGACACCAAGGTCTGGCCAGATGGGTTAATTCAAGAGGACATGGAACTATGACTGGCTGTGTTTATTTGTGTGCAAAAGTCTCTGTCCATAAATTCAAACCCTTTCAAGGAAGCATGTGCAGACACACATGCACTCACACACACTTAGGATTTTTCACACCCTGTATAAGAGAATCTCAAGCACTTTACAAATCTTTAAGAGTGCAATGCACTCCCTTACGATGAGTAATGGCTGAGAACACATTTGCAGGACCCCGGTTTGGCCTGCATCACACATCACATTTCCGTGCCTGCTGTAGGAATTGTCCAGTGGGATTAAAGCAGAAGTTCATTTAGCCCAGTAGTCCATCTAATTGCCAGAACGTGATCCATTAGCCCTTTTGAAGCATAAAGAAATGCAAAGCAGCAGCATTATTTATTCCTTCTATTAGTTTTTAAAATTCTTTTTTGTGTTTCTTGTTTAGCCTTTTCCTCTAAACTCAACAGTTTTCAACTTTCCAGCCCTTCCTATTTGGAAGTCTTTCAGTAATCCCTGTCCTGCTCTGAAGACTGTATGCATATTCAGCATCAAGTTTATCTTTACTACGATGTGAAGGATCACATTTACAAAAAAAAAAAAAAAGATTAAAAACATATTTACTTGGTATTCAAAGTCAGTATTTCTAGGGCATGCTGCAGAATTCTGTAAGAGCCACGAACTGAGGATGTGCAGCACTAGCAGTTGGATGTCATACAAACCACCACTCTTTCAGAATCAATTTGCCAAATATCTAATTGATGACTTTTGAAAACCTGGACCTGAAAGATTGTCTATAGAGCAACACAGGAAATCTGTAACAGAGCCTGAAATAGATTTCCAGTCTCTCCTATTCCACTGCTTAATGTTTCTCCAAAGCCTTTGCAGCTCTGAAAGCCCAGAGACAAATGCCAGTTGAACTCTCTCTCCCACATGGCAGCACTTGACCATGGAGCCAGTCTCTTCAGGACAAAAATGAAGATGGGACATGATGGTCCAGTATATCTGAGCCCAAATAGGGGACCTGATTTTTTTAATTAATATTTCCTCTCTCCAAAAAAAGCATAAATGGAAGCCTAGCACTGTCTTTAAATACTTCCAGGATAGTTCCATTTCATCAGAGTTGGTGAAAAATTTCTCAAAAAAAGCATGGAGCTAAAGTGACATATTTATGAAGTGAAAAAAATCAGTCAAGAGACTGTCACAGGGATCTCTGTTTATTAGGTAAGTGTTCTCACGCTCTCCTGACACCTGAGATTGGGGGCTCACTCTAGGGAACAGCCCCAATTCAGAATAATGATGCACTCCTGCCTATTACAAGAAATCAGTTTATCAAGTCTTACATTCAAGATAAGCCTTTTTTTATTGTTCTTCTTGGACTCAAAATGCCCAAGGGAGTTCAGCAGGTGTCTGTTCCATAAATATCAGGAACCCCTTTATATTAAATCTGGAGGGAAAGATCATGATAGAGCCAAAATCAAGACAAAGTCAAGACAAATCAAGCCAAAAATAGACTAACTGGGGAAATGCCAATGTCCTAAGAAAGATTTTAGTGATGTAACCCAGAATTAGGTGCTAATAAGTACACGTAAAACAAATTAGATTAGATTTAAGATGGTTGGCAGCACAAGGGCTTTGAATAGCACGGATGGACTTCCATGTCACGTTTTGATCTGCTAGACTAAATGATGACATTTGTTGTGGAAAGTAATTTTAAGGCACAGTTTTGTAGCACGTTAAAATTTAGACGTGGTTTCTATACGCAGCTTCTACAGCAATATCTTCTCATACCTGTGCATGTGTGGCCACTGTTGACTTTCAGTAGAAGTACCATCTGCACACTTGTGAGGTACTGTTAGGCTTATGCACATCATATTATCATCGTTAGAGCCATGCGGTATGAGGGTCTAGGCACCAGGAGAATTGAGGCCATTCAGCATTTTGCAAGGGAGAGTACTAAAAAATGGAAAGTTACCTCTTTTGCCAAATGGCAGGTAGTAAATCTGTGTTAGAGAAGGAGTCCTGCTCCCCTTGAATTCAGAACACTCTGAAACCACCCAAACAGCCCTTAGATATGTCACATACAATACACATTCATGTTTGGATGCTCCTTCACACTTGAGTGCAAAGAAAGATGCAACAAACATTTATATGCACTGCAGCGCAGAAGCGTGAGTAAATTCTAACCCCAGAATCTGCTTTAATGTCCTTTCTCCTGTCACTTGACATTTCTTGCTGTATTTCTTCATCTTAAAATACTGCACATGATCTTTTTCATGTCACTTGCATTGGTATAAATCAGCCATTTACCACAACAGTCAGTTACAATGAGAGAAACATCAGTTGCCTTATGCATTTTAACTCTACTTTCTAGCTTGTCTCTGCTTGAAGACTCAAAAGATGAAAATGGCCCTTTGTTTTTACAACCAAGAAGCCTGACAATACTATTATAGTCAGTAATGAAGGGGAAAGTCAAAGAGCTAAATGTGGAGTAATTTTTTTTTCTAGGGAAAAATACATCCCTGAGAAATAAAGATTTCAAAGGAGCTTAGTCACTCATAAAGGAAGTGTTCCTTTCTGTTGAAAGGTGATCTTTCCAGCAGATGTGTTACAAGGGTTGCTGAAGAGACTTCATACCTGTATAAATTAACAGCATTTGAATTTATGTGAATAGGTACAGAACATTTCAGGTTATGACGACTACATATTTTTGGATAAAATGGATGAATAAATCTCTGGAGTCTGATTCCGATCTTCCATCAGGTTCACACTGATATCAGGAGAGATACTGCTGGTTTTTTTGACTGTGGAAATAACAGAAACACAGTCACGTAGCTGTAACCAGAGGTCTGGGGAAAAAACAACCATGGTGGTGCCTGCCATGTGTGCAGGGCACCCAGGGGGACCTTACAGAGGCACAGCAGCCTGCCCTGCTTTGTAGGACATTCTCAGGTCTAGCTTGGAACCTTGCACTTCAAGTGGTTTCCCGATACAGGGCTGTCATTGCTCAGACCATGTAGGAGTGAACCCATGTGGTGGGTTTCTTTTTCTACATCACTTCCCTCTTGGCCTAGCATATCCGTATGAGCCAGTGCCATACATTTCTGTTCATCATTTTTGCATTTGTAATGTATCATATTTTCCTTTAACTTCACCATAAGACTTAGGTTCACTTCCAGCAAGTATTGAAATTTGCTATTGCAGTTTAACAAAATAATTTTAGTCTCTTCTTCTCTCTTAAGCCAGTTTCCCTATATGTACATTCAGTAGAAATAAGTTCCATGGCACATGGGAACATTTTTTTAATATGAGCAAAATTTCTTACAATTATGTTGCAACCCAGTAAGAAGAAAAGATCCTTTAAGAAGAAGATAAAAGCTACTGCATAAAAGATTAATCTGCACAAATGCTTATCATCTGGAATATCATCTGCTTTTCTTTTTTTTCTTTTTTTTACTTTCAGTGCAAACAGATGTCTAAGGAATCCCCCTTTTTCATAATTTTCAGCAGCATGTTATAGATATTCTACGTGCAGTGTATGGAAGAAAAGCAAAATCTACTTTTGGCAGGTTCAGTCTATCAAGTTCATAAACTTTACTGTGTCTGTCTTGTCCAAGATTAGAGACAACCTGCTCCAAGTCAGTTTCCCATTTGCACTTAATTAGGGAGTTCATTTTAGAGGTCAATGAAAAATAGCAGAGTACGTTTTCATAATAACTCTCCTCACAATAAAATTATTTCTCAGGCACTCGTCCAATTTTCTCTGGAACAAGGGCAAGAAAAGTGGGGACACAAAATAGAGTTATTGGATACCTTATCTGGAACTCTCCAGCATGTTGTCCATTATCCAAGGAACACATAGTACATTCTGGATCTGAGGAAATAAGCCAAACATTGCATCTTTTCAGACAATTTTCCTAACCATACAGATTCATTTTCCTCTAACAACTGGGACAGAGATTTTGAAAATGTTCTGAAAGACAGGAGACAGTCTGCACAAGGAGTTCCTCGGTATCACCCTTACACACAGATGTTTTAATTGCTGTGGATAACAAGGTGCCCTTGTGGGAAACACCAGAAGGGTATTTGGATTCATGAAGAAACAGCAGTGAAGAGAGAGCTGAGCAGCAGCAGGGCTGTGTTTCACTCTGTCTCAGTCTAGTAGCATCATTTGCAGGAGGAGAAACACTTCAAACAATGCCCGTCAGCTACATTACGAAGTCCCTCAGAGGCACTTGCAGCATGAATTTGCTGTTATCAAGCAGCTGAGAGAATGCCCAAGTTAGGCTCCACGCATAGGCAACGTCAATGCTAACGGCCAGCTTAGAAAGAGTCGGGTACCCATCTCAACACTCTTTAGGAGCCACTGACCTAAAGGTGGCTCCTGACCTAAAGGTCAGGTCTTTTGTTTTTAATCTTTTTCTTCTGGGCTGTACAGTGAACATGTTATAAAAGCACTTCCTTGTCACTTTAGATTATATTCTTTCCTAAAGAGCTAGGTTTTGTGCCACAGAGGGCACAAATCTTAATTTACTTTGGACATCATTCTTTGTTTCTTTACAAAGAACCCAGCTGAAGGTTCCAGTTGCCTGGAAGCACAAGAGATACAGACATAAGTGTAACTTTGTCACATACCAAACTGTATCAAGTTCCCAGGAAGATGTCACTAGCCAGCACTGGGGAAGTTCCAGACTGGTCTCAGCAATGAATGAAAACTCGATTCCAGAATACACAAAGGTAGATGAACTCACAGGTGAACTTCTCCTCAAAGAAGAGCCCTTGAAGAGGAGCCAACCCAATCCCTTTGATCCCTCAGGTTTTGTACTGAGCATGGCAGTTGGGAGGGAGCACCCCATTGCTCAGTTTGGGTCACCTGACCTGTCTCCACCTCCCCACAGATGTAACCCCTCCATGGGGCAAATAGCCGACTCAGTGGGCTCCAGTTGACACAGCAACAAGTGTCAGCACCAGCCTCTCACTGAGCAGAGAGTTAGCTGCTCCCCCCTGAACCAGGACAAACTTTGACCACTTGTACCACTTCTGCCCGACAATGGTTTACTCCAGGACAGAGACACAATTATACATATAGAAATCCAGCAGTTTGCGAGGACTGTGTAGGCAGATCACTTGGGAACAAGGGCTGCCTTATAAACTGTGGTCAGAGGCACTTAACTCAGTGCTTCCCCTTTTTTTTTTTTTTTGGTTTTGTTATTAAACAAAACACAAAATAGTAATTTTGTTTAGGACATTGAATCAAGGCAAGCCATAACTGTTGTAGGTGCTTCCCTAAATAGGGCTTTATTTTCTTTTTTTGGCTCGCCATCGTCCTTCTGAAGAAAGGAAGAAAGATGCAAAGAGTGGTTCAAATCATCTTGCAACGCCATATCGCATTTCAGATAATTTACACTCACAGTCATGTCAAAAAACCAGACATTTCAAATTGATCAATGCAGTAATTGAAACAGCAAGAAGAACTGGAGGTTATTTTGTCAGCAATAGCTCGCTTTATGAGACTGAACAGTGATGCCTTAAAATGGGATGTATCCAGGGAAAGCAAGCTTCCTGAAAATGTTGTAGCCATTACTTTAAAATAATATTATTTAGCCTTCATGCTCTATCCCTTGTGGGTTTTCAATTCCCTAGCAAACTTTCTTTCCAACATGTCTTTGATCCTGGTCTCAAAAACCTGACATTTTCATTTTGCAAAGACTGGATATACAATGGACCAGTCAAGAACAAGGGCCAGATGCCCCAACCTGGTGCAAAGTGGTGCTGCTCCATTGCCCTCCACACCGATTTACAGAAGACAAGGGTCTGGCTGAAAGCCTTCCAAAGCCTTGGCTGCTTGGCTTTGCTCTTTCTTGTAAACATTGACGTCAATTTTCATCTTACTTCCTAAGGAAATGGAGTTCATGCAATTGTGCTCTGTGTGTTTCTATGCATATGCATGTGTGAGTGTACAAGCGAGTATTTGTTTGTCCTCACCCTCAATCACTTCTGAATCTGGCAGTTCAGCTCAGTCAGAGGAGGTTTAAAGGAGACAGAATTCCTGCAGATACCATGATGGTGTTCTAATTGAGGAAAAGGCTAATGAGCTGAGTCCTTCTAGCCTTCAGAAAATTTGCACTGACAAGGACTTCTTAGCCCTGACACCACCAGTTCTGGCCCTCTCGGAGACAATTGCTGACCCAAATGGGTTTCCCGATTCAAAATTGGAGCACCCAAAACTCAGACTAACCTTGTTTAACTGGACCAGTGTTTCTGAAGAGGTTGGTTAGTCTGGTTTTCTCTATTTGCTTCAGAGCATACCTACACTAATTATCTCATCTGGTTGAAATCCTTATTCCTCACCTGGCATCAATAAGCTTAGCACCACCACTGAAGCTGCTCCCTTTCTCCCAGCTGTTGAGCAAAACAAAACCAGGCACAACATTTCCCATGGTTTTGTGTTCAGTCGCGCTCATTTTGCTCTGCTCTTGCCAAGGGTCTCAGACAGAGAGATCAGAGGGTGAAGGGAAAATTACAGATGCTAATTCACAAACAACCTCATAAAACTATCCTTATTAGTCCTGTAAAAAAAAAGCAACAAAATAAAATGATAAGTGCTTCACTGCTAAATCTTTGTGATAAATGAGGTGATGCTTGTGGGGGGTTATATGGAGGTAGCAGGCTTCATTGCTTAACGGAGTGATGTATTTAGCAAGAGTGAAAGAGAGCTGCAAAGGAAATTATGTGAGAAAAACATCTTACCATTTGCCAAACCAAATAAATAAATAAAGTATCTTCTTTGTGGTTGGCAAAAAACCGTACCACGCTAAACAAACTAAAAACGAGCTGTTAGTTAAGCTTTGTTTGATAAATAAGGGACAGGGAAGTTATGACAAAAGACAAAAATGGAAATACAAGATATACTTGAATAAAATATGATCTGGAACTGAACAGTAATCTGGTATGCAAATGATGTATTTATGAGATTCAAAAAGCTATGGGGAGAAAAGTGATTTCTTTTTTCGCATTGAAAACAGAAAAGCAGGTGGTGTTCTTCAGAAAACTTTTTTATTTACTTCATGAGATAGTTTATGCGAAGAAAAGAGAACACTGGGAGCGCCCTGACCCACAGCAGCGCTAAAGGCTCTTTTCCCGTGGGCAAGGCAGGTCCTTTCTGCATGAAGCAGCAGGTAATGACAAAACAAACCAGTGATACTTTGCTGAACTGGGAATCAGTGTCTTATGGAAACAACCTCCGGATCACGTGTATTTTTTTAACCTATGGACACCATGAAGTTAAGACTGAAGCACAAATTTGTCTACTTCTGGTGACTGCCTGATAAGGCAATAGGTGGCCGATGGCCAGCTCGCCAGACCGGCATCCTCTCTATCAGACTTACCCCTCTATTGATTTAAGCAAAATGTTAGCAGATCTTTCTCTTGCATAGCAAGACTTGCTGACTGCTGCTGGTGACCTCATCCATGTGGAGTTATTTTGGCAGACAGCTAAAACTTTTTAAAGGGCCAACAAGAATAGTTTTATGAGGCTGTTTGTGAATTAGTATCATTCTATTGCCCTTTGCCCTTCGGTCTCCTATTTAGTTTGGGCCCCTTATCAAGCATTGGACAAAAGGAGCTCAAGTCAGTGTAAACCCCTGGGAAGTGCTGTGCCTGCCTGTGCTCCTTGCTACAGCTGCAGCTCTTTTGCTGGTTGGTTGGTACAGCTTCAGGGATGGAGCTATGCCTGAAGATGTAGCCCTTCACAGTATGATGCTAGTCTGCAAGTACTAGTTGTCCTCTGTCTTTTGACATGAACATGGACACAGAGAAAAAAACATGCAATTTGTACTGAGATGTGTCAGGTAAAATTTGACTGACCTGCTCTTTCTGTCCATAGGTCCTCAATACTTCGATAGAAGTTTCATCATTCTCACGGTACAGAAAGGGAAATTGAGACAGAGGGAGCTGAAATGACTTGTTCAGCCTGATCTGTGTATGTGCAGTTCCTGTTTCAGAAAGAACAAAAAAGTTTCAAAATAAAACTGAACACAAACAAGTTGCAGAACAATTATCCTCTATCTTTTTTTAAAGTAAAGAAAACCAAGGGGCAAGTGTAGTGCTTCAGCCTCAGAGCTTCCTTGACATGCTTAGGATCTTTATGAGGGAGGTACAGGTGTTTGCCCCACCTGAGCTGAGTGCTGAGGAACCCCAGCGCACTTCTTTATTTTGCTCCAGATTTTCCAAGTAACTTTCAGGACCTCTTTTGGTCCCACTACTCAAACATGGTTTGACATTAAGGGTCTTTGCACCAAAATACTTGAGGATGTGAGTTTTCACACCTCTGAACCTCAGCTCCCGCAGAGGTTCAGAACCTGTACCTCACAAGACATGTAATGAGTTCGAATATGTTAAAATACATTTTTTTAGCTTAGATTTGAGACCTACAAGGAATCTCAAATTGAAAACAAATTAGCAGAAGTGAAGGCACAAATTGCCACAGTTGGCCAACCGTGGTTGGAGATCTAGGGGTCTTCCATTAGCAAATATCTAAATGCACACTACAAAAGCAGGGCTGCTTTGATGAGACTAAATCTCTTAGGAAAAAAAAATAAGAATATAGCTCCAGATTATCCAAATTGCTTGGATCAGCAAAACTGAATTATAACTCGTTAAAGTTTGATGAACAAGCTTTCCTGCAAAATGTCCAATGCTCCTAGGAAGAGGAAGAAAACAGACTTTTTCCTGATGTCGTGGTCCTTGCAGAGCAAACCAAATGTCATAGCAAAAGGAACAACTTGCAAAGGGACAGAGCAAAATATGTGCCATAGCAAAATGGACTCAATTCTGCAGCAAAACTCCCAGATTCTCTGAAAGGTCTATTTAGATGAGAAAAGATAGGGCTTGAGTGAGTTAAAAATACACTGAAGAATGCAATCAGTGCAATGTTATTCATTTTGATATTAAATGAGATTTATTTGACAGTAACACCATATGCTCAGTGGTGCTGTCCACAAGATGACAATCCCATTTTGCAACAACTGTTGAAGTTCAAAAATTGTTTTCATTCGGCTTTGGAATAAAAACAAAAAAGCCTTTCAGTTCTTTATGGAATGGAATTGGACTGAAATGGCTGATTTCAGATAAAAAACTCAGGCTTTTCTTTTTGGGAGGCCTTTTTGCTTCTAATGTGTTCCTTGGTCACCCAAGGGGCAGGGCTTTGGGAGAAGGAAGGGAGACTGAGGCATGGATCCTCTGAAATGTTTCGGAGGCCCGTTCAGAGGCCTGAAACGTTTCAATGCTGTTCAATAGCATCTCTCGATGAAGTGTCAACCTGCTGAAAGCACTTCCATCAGTATCACCAGCCAGGTCTTGACACTACTAAGATTTTTTGGTATTGATTAGGCGCGATTGTAGTGCATGAGTTTTGTCAAGGATGAGACTGGAGCCTTTTTCTGCTAGGCAGAAGAGAAGTGGAGAATTTTGGCAACAGGAGAGCTTTGGAAGCAGCTGAAGTGAACATGGCAAAAATTGGTTGCTATCGCTAAAATGTCCAGCACTGTATGTCTCACAATGTCGGCATTCAAAGACATTAAGATAGTTTTTAAATTCAGTAGATTAGAGGGATGCAGTCTTTTACTCCCTCTGCCAGAGGTTTTCTTTCACATGTATTGTAGGCTAAGAAACATAGGCACAAAAACACGCAATACCAAAAAATACACAAATTCCATTTTTTCCAATTATGGAAAAAACGTTTTCCATCTCATAAATGTTTGAAAACCTGTTTTTTCATCCAAAATACCTCCAACCTTGAAAACTTCGGGGGGTGTGGAGGAAAGTTAGGATTAGGAAATGCTGCTCTGACACCTTGTGGGGATTAGTTGCTGCAGGTACCTGTTGGTGTGAGGATGTTTGAGCACATTCCCTGGCAGACGACTGACGCGGGCTGTCCTATACTCCTCCTAAGGCCTTTCCCTTCTGGAAAGGTGCAACATAGTGCAACATGGCAGCCCTCCCCAAGACGCATCTTGTGAGCTAGTGCTTAGCTGGGCAGCCTCAATCCCCGAGAAAAATGAGGCAGCCTGTAGTAGCATTTCTGAACTGAATTGTTGCTGTTTTCAGCCAAAACCTTTTGGTTTTTTGAAGATTTTCATGAAAAGTTAAAAAATCTGGCAGAAAGTACACCTTGTGACAAAAAAAAAGTTGTTAACATACAATCTTCTATTGACAAAAATGTTTGACAGGAATGCTGGGTTTTTAACCAGCTCTAACAAACGAGCTATAAACACATCTTTAGAGCACTGCAAGTAATTATACATTGGAATTAAGAGAGTTTGCTGATTTTTATAGGATTTTTATAGAAGTTACATGTCACCAAGGAGACTTCATCTCCTTGGGCTCTGGGTGCTATTCTTTGTCCATGGGACCGTGCTCTCCCCGCCTCTGCTGCGCCGGTGCTGCCCGTGGTCAGGCAGAGAGTCCTGTTTTCCTGCGCACACACGCACAGGCACACACGCTGACAAGTTTATAACCAGACCAGTTTGACACTCTCAGCTTTCGCTGGCTGGAAATCGGGCACATATTGTTAATGGGATGCAGCACCCATGGAGGAGCTGTGTTTGCTTTGAACTGGCAGGTGTCAGCAGCAGGAGTATTCGGCAAAAAGACCCTTCTGGCTTGTGTGGTGTGTTGCTACTGTTCTGAGTTTCTCAGCAAAGCACAAAGAGGGAGGAGGACAACTGTAAGGCCACCGTGCCATGCTCCCTCCCGACACAGAGCTGGGATGGTGCCTGGCCCAAAGGCCGGGGACAGAGCATGCTGTCACCAGTACCCCGTACCAGCCCGGCCACTGCAGGTGCCAAGAAGGTGTGAAAACTCAGTTTGCCTGGTGGGGAATGTGTGTGCGTGTGCCCTTGCACTGCCTAATAAATATGTTCATCCAATTAAGAGGAACAATGATTCATTAACAAAACAGGTACTAAAAAAATACTCTATTTAAGACAATCACTGCTACTTCCTCAGCTTTTCACTTCATTGCTGCTTATGCGAGTAAAAACAACAAACTAAATGGAGACCTTATGGGCACCAGGGACCAATTAATGCCACGTGACTTCCTCCCAGGCTTCCATGAAAATAACTGTATTATAATGGTCTGTGATATTAATATCGGCTTTGGGAAAGTTAGGCAGCAGCTCCATGGGGAAGGATGTAGCATGAGCAAGCGCTCTGGAATGTGCAGTATTTGACAGAAGAGAGGTGGTGTCTCTCTATAAGTTGCATCTCCTCTTGCTATTGAAACAGAAAAGTCAGCTGGGAAAATACAAATGCCTGGGGGGATCTGAGAAGTCTTTTTTTCATAAGGGGATAGCTTTCCAGTATCTGTGTAAATAAATTTCAGAGCATCTCTGCTTTTAATACAACAATTATCAATCTACAGACCAAGTCTAGGGATTACATTCTGAAGTGAGTTTGGGATCCTAAATTGATACAGCCTCAGAGTTCATCTTCCAGGTTTTATTCCCTCACAGCTTAAATAACTTTGAGGATTTGCTTTTAATCTCATGGCTACGTGGAACGCCACCAGACTTTTGCTGCAGAGTGTGTGGCTCAGGGCTGTGAAGGAGTAGCACCATGGCAGATGCTGCGTAAAGTCCATCTGGCAGACACAGCTATATGGGGACTGCTTTACAAGAAGAACTTATTTTGCTTCTTAGGCTGGCCTGGCTGGTTTGAAACACAGTTCTGCTATTTCAAACTGCATCTGCACCGAGACACGCAAAAGATGGAATGTATTGTTCTCCTTACACTGGTGATGCACAGATAATGCAGAAAAGCCCTGGGCAGGACCTATGGGTGCCAGCGGAGCCGCTCTGAGGTGGAAGGAGCAATGTCCCCATCCTGGCCTGCCCCTGGGATGCCACACCTCCTCCCATATTTAGCCCCTGGCACATTAACTGGGCACCGTTTCTGTGGGCTTGTACTGCAGTGACACCACGGGCCGTGGCTTTCTCGTGCTGGACTTCTCTTGGAGTGGAAAGACACCCACCGACCCCCCACCCCTGCCCCCAGGGCCGGGTCGTTAAAAGGCAAAGGCACTGGGTAAGACCCACCGGGAAAGCCCCAGGGAGTGGCAGGATCCATGGTCCAGCAGGGAAAGCAGCAGCCACCGCAGCCTGGGTGATCACAGCTGTCCAGTCCTCGTGTCCCCTGCTGAGTCACAGACCTGCGGTAAAGGACATATAAAACAGCTTAATGTGCATGCCAGGGCACCAAGTGGAATGAGTAGAAGGAAAGCAAGCCAGAGGAGGGCAGAGTTTAATGTCTTTCACCATGACTTTGGCCTCAGTTTCTGCAGCCCCACAGTAGGACTATTAACTCCAAAGACGCACGTCAATAAGTGAGAGCAGGCAGGGTGAAGACAGCCCTAAAACTGAGCATGAAGTGGGTTAACTGAGAACGTGGATCTAAATAGCATAACATTTGGAGGAGTGATTTGGGTTAGAGGTTCAGTTCAGCTCAGCACTGGAAAGTTCAGATACTGGTTAAACTTCGGATAAACTTTTGACCCTTTTTACTTGTAGAAATCAGACTAGAATCACACAAACACAGACTCTCTCATGAGCTTTCCAATACTGCTTGTTTCTGACTGAGCCAGTAATAGAAGAACAGATTTCCTCATGATACTCCTGTATTTCTGCTTTCAAACTCACTCAGATTTTTCCTTTCCTTTCCTTTCCTTTCCTTTCCTTTCCTTTCCTTTCCTTTCCTTTCCTTTCCTTTCCTTTCCTTTCCTTTCCTTTCCTTTCCTTTCCTTTCCTTTCCTTTCCTTTCCTTTCCTTTCCTTTCCTTTCCTTTCCTTTCCTTTCCTTTCCTTTCCTTTCCTTTCCTTTCCCTTCCCTTCCCTTCCCTTCCCTTCCCTTCCCTTCCCTTCCCTTCTCTTTTTTCCAAACCTGAGAAGTTTTTCATTCTATTCCATATAAGGGTTTGGATGATAGCTGAGGGCAGGTCCAGCTCTGTCCTGACTGATTGTTACATCTCTGGGGATAACTGTCATCTTCACTGGCCTTTTTCCCATCCAGCGTTAAATATTTTCATTAATGACCAGAGAAATTAGTCAGTCCAAAGGCACAGCGATTGCATTTTCCAAACATCAACAGTTCCTCTCCTCCCGAGCAGAAATTCGTGGCCCTGGTGGCCCTCATCCTGGCCAGCTCTGCATTAGCTGAACCTCGAATTTTTTTTATTCTCTCCCTCCTGATCTTCATTTGAAGACTGCCAGACAGCTTTGCTCACTCTTTATGCCTTCTGCTCCTTTCTGTCTGTCCCCGAGTCCTCTCTCCTCATGACTCCCACTGGTTATATGTGCTTTCCCCCCATCGTTAGCCAAAAAGGGGAAGAGGGAAATATCTTCTGAAAATATCAGCATTTTTTTCAAGCCCACTCAGATCATCTGTTTGCTGATTCCCATCCTGTAGCCTGTGACCTCAGCAGCACAGGAGTTTTAGTTCTGTTTTCTTCATTGGGCTGATTGTATTGTCAGCACTTAAAATAAATAGGAATTAATAACAGTAAAATTAATCAACACTTGGAGCATAACCACCCTTAGGATTGATGGAATCAACTGGTAGGTGATAATTAGAACCAGCCAGAAGCTTTTCCCCAAAACTTAAATGTAAATTTCCTCCATGTTAGAAACCACACATTAAAACACCCTCCCACAGCATGCAACTTTCCTTGTTCTTTTTTATATCCTCACAGTTTGGCAGGTCCTGTTACTGGCCACAAAAATAAACAAGAGTATCCAACCCTCACCAAATATTGCTTTCACATATTTCTGGCTCATCCAAACTTAGAAAGCACCAGAAATACAACTGAGCCTGAACTTCAGAAATTCTCAAGCCTGTTTTTTGGGCCCAGGAGGTGGAGGAAGCGTATCTGAGCTCCTGGACTTTTTTTCCAAATGGACATTTCTGTGGTTTTCCCGCCAGCAAGTCCCACAGTGGCCGGCTCTGCCAGGGTGGGGAATTTGGAGTCAGTGCTCAGCCGGGGGACCAAGCCCAGCACGGTGCTGTGCACCCAATCCCTGCAGCCAGAGGCAAAACCATCTGCTCTGTAGCAGTATTAAAGTTGTTTAATGACTTCCATTGCTTCCCGGCTGTGTTTGCCTTCAGAGTAACCCAAGCTGTTCAACCACACGAAGGACCAGATTTATCTAAGGGGATTCCCTCGATGGAGGTCAGGCGTAACAGCTAGAAATGGCTTTGATTTTGTGCTTCCTAGTCATTTTCTTTCTCTCCTTCTTCCACTCTTTAGCTTACAAAGGGCAAGGCTCTGTGCTGCTGGTGTTGGATGGAGTGAGGAGCGTGTTCCAGTCCTGCAGCAGGAGCAAGACGTGAGCCCCCCAGCTCAGGAAACAGGGGTAACAACTCTGCAGTTGTGCCGGGAACAACATCTTCAGAATGACTTGGTGCTGTGGCTTTGATGATTTCTTCAGACACTGTAAGTAGACTGACAAATTGACTTTCAAGTGAAAGGTCATTGAAAAGAATTGCGGATAAAAGCATCTGGATTTACAATTAAAAAGCTACAGAAGTTCAGTTTACAACTCTACTGGGTTCTGTGCGTAGGAGTTTCTATCATATAATTTGGCAGCTTCTTCTGCCTTCTGATTGGGGTTGTAGAAAATAAAAATTCCTTGTGGTTTCTTTATTTTTTTTTTCTTTTTAAACACAGTGGAGAGTTGTGGTGTTTTGGCAAGTCTGATACAAAGAAATATTGTACAGGCATTGTCTCATATTGTAGGTGACCTCAGGCCTGAACTATACAAGGGAAAAAAATAGGTCTCTGTTGAATAGAGCGCACATGTGCTTGAGTCAGATTATAGAGAGAGTGTGAAAAGCAGAACATACACACACGATACATATAATGCTGATGCTGTGGGCTTAAGTGCAGTGCCCAACTCTCATCTCATCCCACGGGTGCAAATCAGGAGCGGTTTTTGGTGTTAAGGCTGGCCCTGCTATGGTGTGTGGGGTTCCTTCAGGTGTTCCTCCCCGCAGGCCCACAGCCCACGCACAGGGGCATTTGCAAGGCAATTAGGGGGCTGAGATTACTTAACGTGTCCAAACGCAACATAACACATGACTCCAGTGGGTGGCTGCCTTTCGGAGTGTTTGTGAGAAGATGTTTATGGACCACATTTCTTTTTTCCCTCTCTCCCTTTCAGGAACCAGGATGGGAACTTTAATCCTGGAAATCCTTACTCATAAAGGCAAACACCGCATGCAGAAAGGCTGTCTCTCTCTGCGCCTCCCTGGCATTCCCTCCTCCCTTCCCCTTCTTTGTGGGACATAAAACTAAACTAAACAGAGATTTGTCCCTATCAATATTGACTTGACTGATTTCCCTTTTCCTGACTTCTCTAATCCTGTGGTAGATTTCTGTGACGTTTGTTTCCGGTAGCAGATTCATAGAAACAGAACATTTCCAAACATCTATTAAAAAGCAAAACAGTGTGGTCAAAGAAAATAATGGGGGATGTTTTTTCTCCACAGTTTAATTTCAGCAGCTTCTGGTATTTTCTTTCTACTTGTAAAAGTAGTATTTCTCCAGTATGTAAGGGTTTCCTTTCATAAGAAAACAGACTCAATAGAGCTATTATGTAAAAAAGACCACATAAGCCTCCTTGACTTTGGTCTCTGCAGGAGTCAGTCACCCAATATAGCCCAGAGATAAGATGCCATCCACAACTACCTGAAAGCCCAGGCTGCAGTTATTAACAGAAGTCTGAGGACCTTCAGGCTGGTACCTTTGGTGGAGCTGAGACAACGGCACTGATTTCCTTATCTCCATCAAAAGGTTGCTTTGTCCTCAAGGAAGAAGATAAGGACCTGTCCTGGTTTTTCTTCCAGCTGCTTCTCCTGGTCTTTATGTGACAGTGGAAATCTCATGCTGTTGCCAAAGGAAGATGGGGTGAGGGGAATCGCATTCTCAAAGTGCCTCTCCTGCTGTCAGAGGAAGCCTGAGCAAGGTGCTTCACAACCACTAGAGTTGGGGCAGAAGGAGCCTGCCTGCTTCTCATCTGAAAAATGGGTGCAATCACAGAATCAAAGAATGATATGGGGCTGGAAGGGACCTCTAGAGATCATCTAGTTCACCCTCCCTGCCAAAGCAGGTCCACCCAGAGCAGGTTGCACAGGAACTTGTCCAGGTGGGTTTTGAACGTCTCCAGAGACAGAGACTCCACCACCTCTCTGGGCAGCCTGTTCCAGTGCTCTGCCACCCTCAGAGTGAAGAAGTTCCTCCTCATGTTTAGATGGAACTTCTTGTATTCAGGTTTGTGCCCACTTCCTCTTGTCCTGTCACTGGGCACCACTGAAAAAAGACTGCCTCCATCCTCCTGACACCTATACCATGCTTTAAGTATTTATAAGCATTGATCAGATCCCCCCTCAGCCTTCTCTTCTCCAGACTAAAAAGACCCAAGTCCCTCAGCCTTTCCTCGTAAGAGAGATGCTCCAGGCCCCTAATCATCTTTGTGGTCCTCTGCTGTACCTTCTCCAGCAGTTCCCTGTCCTTCTGGAACTGGGGAGCCCAGAACTGGACACAGTATTCCAGATGGGGCCTCACCAAGGCAGAGTAGAGGGGCAGGATAACCTCCCTTGACCTGCTGGTCACACTCTTCCTGATGCACCCCAGGATGCCATTGGCCTTCTTGGCCACAAGGGCACATTGCTGGCTCGTGGTCATCCTGTTGTCCACCAGGACTCCTTTCTCTTGTTCTCCCTCCCTTTGATGCACCCATATTGCACAATATACATTGCACCTGTACTACACCCAGCCTAAGTAAGAGAGAAGAACTGATGACAAATTTTGATGTCAGCAATGTCAGCAAAGGACTAAGCACAATTTTTTGTTTTTTTGGTTTGTTTTTTTTTTTAACAGTACATCCCCATTTTGTTGGTGAAAAACGTAAATAATAAAAAGTGGGACACTCCCTACTTTGGGGAGCTTGAGCTACTCCACAGAGCGGTGGGAGCAATAAGGCCATGTGCTGGTCTGCGAGGCTGACTTGGGACAGCTGACCATGAGATGCTGCTGTTTTTCCTCCATGCCACAGCTCTGCAGATTTAAATGCAGATGATTGTTGCCATACAGTGATATGTTAAAGACCATGTTTTCAGTGAAGACCCCAGATATAAATAAAAATTGCAGTGACTTAAGCGAAAAGAGTTCCGTGGGTCTGGGAACTGCCCCTGGAGATGGAGGTGGCCCCTGGCAGTTTGCAACAGGCTTTGGCTGCTGTGGACCTGTGCAAGAGAGGACTAAACGCCAGCACAGGGGTGGAAGGTCTGTCTCCTCTCCCAGCTGCGCTCTCTTTCCTGCTGTATCCAAGAAGAACATCCCAGCCCATCCTAGGGGTGGAGAGTCCTGGTCAACATGCACCCCACTGGTGGGGTGAGGGCCACTGGGTGAGCTGGGGAGAGCAGAAGAAACCTGATTGTTTAACTGACTCGCAAACTTAATACTTTTTCCACGTGGAGATAAATTGGAGTACCACTTAAGTGGACAGTTGCTGAGGTTTCTATTTTTGTTCAGTTTCTCCCCCTCCCCCTTTTACTACTTTTCCTTCAACTCTGCTTTCCAGTGTCACTGAGTTATTATTATCCAGATCCAAATCTCACAGTTTCACTGGAGGAGAACGTGTATTAAAATACCAGATTTACCAGAAAACATCTGCAACTTGCAAGCCTATTGTATTACTATTATATGAGCAAGCCATTGTAAATTCTTTTAAGTCTGTAACTTATTTCACGTTAACACACTGTGTGTTTTACAACACCATTTCAAAGTTTATGGCCTTTTTTCTTTAGCCGCTTGTTCCAATTGCATCTTATATTTCATCAAATATGGTAAAGAGACCATGAGAATAAATTGATGCTCCATATGAATCCCCCTATAAATGGATGTTGCCAAATTGCTGTAAAACGGTTTTCCTTTTTAGCCCTCCAGAATTGTTAGGAGGTTTCTGAGGCCAAATCCTGCAGGGAAACGTTATGACCATTTAAGGCCTCCAAACTTTATGCTTCAGTACAAAAGGCCTAAGGGTGAGGATTTAAAATGGATGAAGTGGAGAAATTTGCACTTCCTTAAGAAAACACAGAGCATTTCCTTCCCCGTGTCAGAAATGAAAACAGAAAATACAAACTAATTTTTCAGGAGATTTTCCTCCTGTAATTCCTTCCTCAGCCCTCCCTCTCCTGCCCTTCCCCACTCTCTCCACAGCCCCCAAAGCCTTATTTTCCCCTCCTTGTCAATGGCAGCGGCTCGCAGCTCTGGGAGCTGATGGACCAGGCTCTGCTCCTCACCTCGGGCGCAAGAGCCAGCCGTAAGGTCTCCCCATGTCTGCAGCTTGCTCCTGCCACCCTCTCCATCCCCACTGGGCTTGCTCCTCCAGACCATCCTTCAGGAGATAAGCACTGCTCAGGGACACCCGCCCGGCCCCAGCCACGGTTCGTCATTTGGCTCTAATTGGACACTGGTGTAAAATGAAAAAAAAAACCACTTGTCATATTTATGAGTTACTGTGAGTTAATAATACGCTGGGATCCATTAGTTAAAGCACATTTGCTCCAAACATGTGGCTCCAGCTTTTTTGTTTTTCATTCAAGCAACATTTTTTCAGATGAAATGCTGTTGCCGTTTTTCTCCCAGGCGCTCAGCGAGCCTCAGGGAGTTAGAGCATCAATTATTTTTCTCCTCGTATGTGGAACAAAAAGAAGAAAAAAAAAAGAGAGTTCTAGCCAGAGAAGTTGGAATTATTATCCAAAATAATAATAAAAGAAAATCAAAACATCCAGAAATCAAAAGCTGCAGCCAGCTGAACAAATGTACTCAAAATTGAAAACACAAAAAGTCTGCAGAAGATTCTCCTGCAAATACACTGGGCTCTGCTCTCTCTGTATTTTTAGTAATCTCCTGTTCTGCCTCAGCCAATTCTTTTGCTGTTAAAGTCTGTCTACTTGAGTCAACTTTCTTTGACTCTATTTTGAATGATAAATTCATTAGTGCCTTGCAGGTGGATCTGCCTGAATTTAGAGACTCCAGAAAGGACTAAAACGACAAGCAAAACCAGAGCGTGAACAGAAACTTGTTTTTATGCTCTCGCTTCTGAAATGGTGCTGCGTTTACGTGCAATAAAAATCAAGATGTTCATCTTTCTTCCTCTCCCCCTCTGTGATATTTTTCCAGTGCTGAAGATGTCAAGAGCAGAATTTACCCTTCCCTTGATGCCCTCGTTTTTTCCCCCCTTCTGTTTCATCCCAGCTGTGTGGACGCCAGCCAGCTTGAACTCCACCTTCGCACTTCACTGCTCAGGCCTTTCCTGCAGGTTCAATTAGATAAGACCTTTTAATGAAGATAACTGCTCAGGCAGACTGGAACCTCCAGCTGGTCACAGCCTTCACAGGGATGCTGGCACTTCACACCCCACTTCTTTACCCAAACACAGGCAGATTTCCCTAAAATCAGGAGGCGGGGGCACAGTAAACTCTATTAAACCCCACTCACTCTCATTACCCATGGCTCAATTTGCGACACCTCGCTTAGAGGAACGGAGCAAGCCCAACCTGCTCCTTCGATTCGGGGTGTATTTTGCCCACCATCCCTAGGAAACGTTTATGGAACGTTTTACATATTGTTGCTGCTTTGTTGGTAATAAGTCTTCTTATTTTATAAGCTTGCATTAAGCAAAAAGCTCCTCCGCTGCTGACTCAGCCTCCAAAGCTGCACTTCATATATGTCAAACAACATATATAAATTTATAAGGTGAACAATGGCTGTATTTAAGTACTGATTTAGTAATCACGAACTGCGCTGGCAGTATCCTTTGGAAACTAAATCCATAAATTTTATTAGTATTAAATGTTTCTAATGGGAGTTGACAAATACTTGAACTGAGTTGCTTTTTCTCCACACTTGGCAAAAGGAAAAGGACAAAAATTCCTATTACACAATGAGAAATGCATTAATACTAAAACCCATTCATCTCAATTTTGTACAAATATAATTTAAGACCTTTTACAACCATTGGTGAAATTACAATGTGCTGTGGGGAAGTTGCAAAAATTTTATGAGAGTAATAAAATTGTCATTGTAATACCATTATAGGGTGCAGGGACAATATAGATATTTGAATTACCTATTGTCCTTATGCCAGGTTGAAAAAGCTACATGCAGGAATTATAGTGTGTAACGGAGACAACTGTTGAAACAAACCAGAGAAATGAAATCCAGGTCCACTTTAGCTGCCCTGAGACAAATCCTCATTAGAAACCCGGGCTCAGAATACCCTTCCCACTTGTGTCAACAACAATTAAATTTAAACGGGTGGACTGTTTTATATTTGTGTCAACGGTAGCACAGAGACCAACTAATTAAGCAGAGATTATGCGCAATAAAATAGCGTCGCATCCAAAAAACTTGATGTTTTTAGCTTCTGTGACATATTTCCTAGAGTTTGCACTTAAGCCTGGCCGAAGGTAATCATGGTGGTCCCCTTTGTTCATAGCCAAAAAACCTTCCCAGGTAGCTCATGGCAAACCCATGAAATCTTACCTGGGATTAAAATGGTGTTAACTTTCTAGAGGTGAAAATTCCTTTCACTGCAGAATAGTGTTGCTGGGCTATATCCAGGGAAAGAGCATTGCTCTCTCCCCGCCTGTCCAAGAGACGAACAAAAGGGAAAGGGAGAAGGGAAAACAAGAGTGGCAATTGCAGCCGTGTGCGTTAGCGACGTTTCACTGGCTGTGTTCTAGAGAGCAATAAAAGAATTGAAATAGTTCAAGCATCTGCCCTTGGCTGAGGGACTGGTAATTATACACTGCAGACTCCACTCCCTTGGAACAACTGTCTTTGATTCCTATCTCTTCTTTTATTACATCTGAAATGCAAAACTCCTGATGAAACCATTACATTTCCATGTGAAATTCACAACTATAAGGGGAAACCTCTGCAAAGTTGCCAGACTTTTGAAGGCGGGGGCAGAAACATATGGGCAAAGGTTGTAAAGTTCCCTTCCAAGTTTCAGAGGTCCAACCACTTGGGGCAGCCTGCTCTGGAGTTTGGGGTTTATTCTCCTCCTTTTAGTAGACACTTTGGAATAAGAATGTTAATTTTATTTCCTGTTTATTAAGAGTTACCATATTTTGAACTCCTGTGGTCAGTTTGATCGCTC
This sequence comes from Numenius arquata, assembly GCF_964106895.1. Taxonomy (NCBI): domain Eukaryota; kingdom Metazoa; phylum Chordata; class Aves; order Charadriiformes; family Scolopacidae; genus Numenius; species Numenius arquata. The sequence goes on from NC_133577.1 coordinate 46,219,433, forward strand.
CCCTTAACATCCCCGGCTGTTTAGTCCTCACTGGGACTGTGAGAACAGCGGCAAAATCTCCCAGTAGCCATTTCCAAACACCCAGAGACTCAGCGAGACCTACCATGCTTTTAATATCCCTTAAAGTCTTTGTCCCGACTTCTAACACCATCCTCCCACAGGCAGGAAAGACCCATAAACCTTGCTGGGACCCTCAAAGTGACAACTGGAGCTTCCTCTGTCTGCCCAAGTCTTCCCTGGAGGAGGTGGGCAGGGAAAAGAGGAGACAGAGATGCCAGCCAGTGCTCAGTCCCTTTTTCCACGCAGGTACCCACATCCGGGCATCTGCTGTGAAATCCCTGGCAGGGTGCATAGCAAGTGGGAGCCCTGGGAAGCAGGTCCTAGCCAACAGGATGTCACCAGTGGCTTCTGGAAATGCCAGCTTGGACAGTGCTGCTGCCTCTGCAGTCCCCACCTGGAGATGGCCGTGCCAGGGTCCGTTCTCGCAAGGGGAAGTCTCTCCACTGCCCATGGACAACATGTCTAGGGAAGTCCCCCCGTGCCCGTACACGCACATGCTTGATGTTTTATTGAAAGCAGATTAAGAGCACACCTTTCAGTGCCGAGGCGGTACAAGCCTGCCCCCTCAACTACAGCAGCCCCAGCTCCCCTCGCGCTTATTCCCATGTTCCACGCATTGCCAAGAGGCAAGAAGGTATTTCCCTACACTGCAACCTTTTATTTTCTGTTCTTTTTACTCTGGCTAATATGTCTTCTTGGTAACCACAGTATAATAAATTTCATAGAGCATGACCGGCATACTTAGTTCATATTATTCATTTGCAGTCATTTATTTTTTCCAGCCTCTCTTCCCCTCCCGGTCCCCTCTTCCCAGCGCTCACTCTGTGGAATGATAATAATACACACGCAGAGTGCCGGCTGTCTGAGAAGGACTTAAAAACAACAAGTAAGAGGATCTTTCTGTCCTCACACCTGTTTTAAGATTTGTTATCCTTAAGAAGGAAAGCTGTAGGGATTCACTCTCTTTCTTCCTTGTGGACCCCAGTGGAATATACCATTAAACCACAGGGAGGAGAGAAAGCCTTCAGTGCACTTAAATATACTTATGTCAAATCCATCTCATTCTTCCTGCCTTCTTTCCTCGATCTAGCCACCGTTCCCAGGGGCTGGAGAACATTACAAGCCATTCACTTTATATGAATGGGCACAGACAGACTTTTTCACCATTTCGATATGTCTACATTTGCAGGCATATCCTGTAGGCCAACTGAAACAGCCTTAATTTCAATTTACTGTCTCCCTCAGGAACATGCCATTCTCCTGAAAGTGGAAAAAGCCCTCCATGGCCATTCCCTGCCCCCCCCTTCCCTCCACCTCAAGTCAAGATCTGAACAGGAGGGAAAATTTCTCCCAAGATTAATGGACTGCAGTTTTGATGCTTATAACAGGGCACATGATCTTTATTAAACAAGTAATGAACAACTTTCACCAAAGTACTGTATTTGGAAGGTGCTCAGTGTTACTGTACACGACGCATCTAAATCCTTTGCCAAGTACCTGTAGAACGGTGTTATATTAAGAAAAAGGAACCGTTCCTCAGTCGTCATTTAACTCTGCCTTGTTTTTCAGCAGTCCTATCGGTAATGACAAATACAACACTTAAAAAACGTAGCCAAGATCTCGACTTACTAACTTCAGACGCATGCTGCAGTCAGCTCAGCGAAGCCTAAAGGTGAGCTGCTCCCACCTCCCCAAGACAAGTACTAGGGGTCAGCTATTAATGGGGCAAACCATAAACAAAGCGGGTAACAAACACAGACTCAGTGAATAGTGGCAGTGTGGAAAAACACCAGCACCGCTTGCCAGGCCTCTGTGGTCACAGCTCTGATTTAGAGCAAACCAGCATGAAGAAATCTGGGTTTAGGAGAGGGACATGCGTTTCTTTGCAGAAGCACCGATGCCATACTGTCACTCAGGCCCTTCTGGTACCCAGTACTGCGGGATTTCACCGGGCCTTCAGTAATCGTCTGGAAAAACTGCCAGCATAGAAGTCAAGGCGTAGTCAGGTGTACTGCTGCGGTGCACCACCCTGCAAGGTTCTGATTAACCATTTACCATCTCGTAGCCACGGTGCAAACCCAGTTATATCCCCCAGTGCTGTAGATACCATGATATTCCGACAAGCTTCTTAGGAAAGTATCAGACACCGGTGTGTACGGCCAAACAGTGATTCATGTTATTACACCCAAACAGTTTTAGATTTGCTGATGTATTGCTGAACGCTTGATGTTTTATGTGTGGTCTCTTTTGGGAGGATGATAGTTCATGGGCTGATGGGCCTGGTCTAAGTCATCCAAATGGCCTGATGCTGTAAACGTGTTCACAGAAGTACTGTGTTTAAGGCAGCTCTTCCTGGTGCGCTGGCATTTGAGATGTCCAGTTTCGAGCGGGCAGAGGTGGGCAGAAATGGAGGGGGAACCTTCTGATCAAAAGAAGCCAAGAGGATTTGGGCTGGGACAGAACTGCCATCTCAGCTTCCCACAGACCAGCAAATTACAGCGACAACAGCCACCTCCGTTTTGGAGGTCAAAGCTGTTCTTTTTTTCTATTGTAGGGGAGCATTTTATTTATTTTAGCTACACTGCAATTAAAAATAGCAACAAACCGAGAAGTGGTTAGGGTGAACACACAGAAGGATCGACCTCAGCAGAGAAATTAGTTTTGCTTCCCACAGTTACAAACAGCCTCCACTGAGCAAATTGGATGTCTTTTGCCGGCTGCAAACGACTCCAGAAAAAACAAAGTCCCAACTGCAACTTGAAGGCCAGAGTTGAGTCTGCTGTACGTGGCCATGACTAAGTAAGGAAGACAGGACAGTCAGATAGCAATTTCTCCTCTGAAAATGCCCATCTTTTGATCTGTTTTTTTGGGTTGTCCCATTATCAGTTAATGGGAATGGTAAATCTTTCCAGGGAGTACCCAGGGGAATTCTTAGACATAGTCAGATTCAGGATATGGCACAAGGCCATCTCTTAACCAAATTAATAAATACTTTACAGCAAGCCATGAAAAGTCTTTGGAGCTATTATTCTAAAGGTTTGTTCTGGTCATTGCTTCTGTGTTAGCATTACTCCATAGTTCCCCTGCAATCACAGACGCTTGCATGAAAGAAACATTATGCTGAGACTAATGCTTTTCATACTTAGGAAATCTTTTTCTTATTAGTAGCAAGCAATGGGCAGAGTACCCCTCTCCCGTTTTCCGCTGACTGCACGAGCATCCTAGATGGTGGGGTTTTTTTAAGAGAAACAGAGTTAAAGAAAAGCTAAAGCTTGACCTGCAATCAGAGAGGAAACTTCCAATGCTGCATTGGCTCAGTTTGGGTTTTCTGAAGGCTGGAGGCGCTGGGGGGCTGGAGGCATTGTTGGGGGGCTGTATCTGAGAATGGCAGGAGGAACATCTGCTCAATCCATCTCATGGCCGTGTTTGGTGACCTGAGTGGGAGCAGGGACACCACTGCAAGGAGGTGGTGGACCAGGGTTGCGCTGGAGCAACCTGTGGGCTGCTGTACACGCACCCCCTCCTCCCAAAAAGCTTGCAAGATAAGAAAGGGTTACAAGGAATTGGCCACCTTGTCCATCTCTGCATCCATGAGTGGAGTGCCTGCCTTATCCCAAGGGATGCCTCTTTCCCATGTGTTGCAGGAAGCTGGCATCCCTGTGCAACGCAGTCTGCGGGCTCAGGGATGGGAAGACGAGGCAATGGCCCAGCTTTCAAGACAGGCTTTCTCTATAACTGGGAGTGAATCTTGTCCTCTCTGTGCTCTCCTGCTTCATGCCAGCATGTGTAGACAGAAAAAATATGGGGTTTGTAGGAAGAGGCTACATCATTCACGAAGCAAACATATACCTTGAAAAGCCAGACAATCTCTCATGTGTGTTACACGGTAGAGGACTGGGGACAACATGCACTCTAACACCCTGACCTGGCACTTTCAGGTGGCTCTGTTATGAGCTTGGACAGCTTTTTTTTCATATTATCCCCATTTCACATTTAGAAAAATGAAGCCCAGGGTAAGGGATGAACTCGCTGAAGTTCACCTGGCAAAGCATGGGGTACAGAATATGTCTTGTATACTGCCTGGTCTCTGCAGCCAAGGCAAACATATTCATGTACATTTAAAGAGAAAGGATCCTGTGAGGAGAGCTGGAGCTATAGACTTTTCTTAAACACACACTCAAAGAAGAAATCATTTTCAGAGAGGAAACTATGCACCTGGAAAACATGCTCAGTTTTAATGGATATTAATGTCTTGTAAAAACAAAACAAAGCCTGAAACTTAATAATTTGCCTAAAAATAAAGACCATTTTGTTTTTAGTGTTAAGCCAGAATTAAATTATCCAGCACGTGTTTGATATTCTTGAGCAGGAGGGTTGTGAGTCTGAAGCATAGACAACAAATTAGGCAAGGAACATGGTGCAGCAGCTGGAGGGGGCAAGGAGGATGGAAGTGAAGGTGAGCAGGCAAAGCCAGAGCATCACTGGCGCTGGCTCCCGAATGAGAGCTGAAAGTCCTGGGTATGAGAAGGCAGATGGAAAAAACAGGAAAAAGCAGTTCCATCTGTGGATGCTGTTTCTTTTCGTGGCTCTCACCGCCTGACCCCTTTTCCCATCAGTTCCTCGTTGAGGAGATCAAGGTGAATTACCCTGGACGGGCAAGTCTCAGCAGAGCAAACACAGCTGCCGGCGGGGAGCGCTGCTGTGGGAAACAACCCGGAGAAAGCAGGAGAAGGCGGCTTTTCTAAGCCAGCCCCACAAAAGGTACTTCTCCTTTTCCCTCTCCAGGGCTTAGATGCTGTCCCACTGCAGTCAGAGATAATTTCCCTCTTGACTTTGGTAGGAGGACTGAGCTTCTGGAGGGCAATGGCTCCTGACCTGGTTTCTCCTCCTGTTATTATGTTAGGCACCAAGCCCGAACAGCTTCTCTTCTGCAGGCTTAAACGTAGCTGACTTGTATTCCCCTCAGAACAATCTTCCCAGCCCTTACTTGTCTTCCCCATCAGATGGTTCAGACAGAGCAGCAGCTTGCCTTGCAGAGCTGTGGCACTGCCAAGGGGAAAGGAGTCTGCCCTACCCAAAGAGCAGGTTTGGAGCAGGGGCCCAAACTCAAGCTGTGGTGGAGGTGGAAGGCCCTTCCAGGAAACTGAGGCTGTGTGACTTTCCCTTTTGTGAGGATAAGGGTGCAGTTCTGCTAGATACATAGCCAGCTAGAGCCTACTTTGGCTTTTTCCGAATCTCCTGTGTTTGTTCCAGCAGTTGAGTTATACGCATATTTTGCTATGCACATAATACATAGCTTGGCAAGCAAAAGATAGGAAGGGTAAATGATGGTATGTTTACCTTAGCTCATGGGGATGTCTTAGTGGTTTAACCTTCAAATGTGGTGTGCCTAACTTTTCTCTAACCACAGGTCCAAATCCCAGCTGGGCTGACTCAGCCTTTATCTTCCTCAAGATAAATTCAGTCCCGTTCGCTTCACAGTGGGTGGGTGTTTCAGATGAAGCCTTAAAAACGAGAGTTTTGTCTGGTCTGCATGGACCCTAATGATCCCTTAGCACTTTTCATAAGGAAAACATTGGTTGTGGGCCAGAATTCCTGCTCTTCGCTGCGGCAGATTTGTGCTGGGAGCGCAGAGAGAAGGCTCCACAGTGGTGACGTGCTGAGAGCACGGAGGTACTACTGCTGTGGAGTGGAAGAAAAACGTGATGATGCTGAAAGCCAGGCTTACTGAACTCCATGGTCCTGCTGGGCATGCCCTGAAAGAGCTGGGACCGAAGGTGTCTGGCTGGCCAGAAGGTCTTGTACTGCCCACTAAAGAGGCATTGGGCAACAAGTGCTTTTCCCTGTCTGGGAGGTTTAATCCTACTGAGAACAGGAAACAAAAAGCCATCAAACCTTTGCGCAGGAAGCAGAAGACAAGGAGCAGCAGGTCAGTCAGGAAGGCACTCGCACAGGGATGAGAGAGGCTGACGTGTCAGAGCACACGCTAAGCCTACGGGAAATAGAGGGACGTACATTGCTGGAGCTAATGTAGATAAAAATTCCACCCTATTCCTAAGAAATCTTTCCAATGATACCTCTGTCAAGACCAGAATACTCCTGCAAAATTCTCCTTTAGGCAAATCATCATTTTTGACCAAAGAAAATATCAATATCCCAATTAGCTCTACTTTTCTGACAGCATAGCTACAGAAATGCAATCACTAACATAGCATCAGGTCCTTTCTATCAGCGATGAAGGTAGCAGTCCTAACCCATGTCCCACAGGTTTAGGCAAGCAGGTTAAGCAAAATAAAATGCCTCTGCAATTTTTTTCAGAGCTCAAATGGTTTCTGAAGCTAGTTAAAAAGAAAACAGGTTTTCAATTGCACTTTTCCCTCAGTACATCCTTCAAGGCTTGAATGCCTCTGTTCTTCCAGGACTAGAGGCACTGCGATAGCATGGGAGAGACTAATGGCTTTGTATTTCTGGCCAAAGCGGAAGGAATGGAAAGATCATGAAAGATGACCAGTTTGCCCGAGATCTCTATCCATTTTGCAGGCACAGGTGGTTTGGTTTAGCATCTGAAATGTTGGATCCTGAAGCAAACCAAAAGCAACTTCCAACCCCTAGGGAGGAGCCCGTAATTAGTACAAAGAATGGACAGTGCTGGCAGGTCACACGGGCCTTACGGACCTATATTTCCAGAAGAAGGCATTTGTTAGTGTAGTCAGCCCACTTTCGATAAGGCAGGCACATTTCAAGCATTTAGGCTTAAATAAACACACTGATTAATGTGCTGTAGGTGGAACATAACTTTCCAATGTACTGAATCTTTTCAAGTGTTTTCTATTCTTGCAGGCAGATCTGTACAAAATGTTATAAAATAAAATACCATGAAAACATTGGAGATGGTTTGGAAGCATCGTAATAAAAGCTTAAAATTAGTAGTGCTGTGCAGTCAGTGACAGGGAATTTTCTCCTTGGCTTCTTCGCTGTGTGGCCAGCGATACGGGTGACTCAAATAAGGGTTCCTTGAGATCTCCCGGGTATGGTGAGGGCAATGAAAAGTATGACTTGCATGTGAAGTGATTGGAGAACATGCACAAAAGCTCTACAGAAGTGCTAACTAGTGTTATCAGCTGTGAATAGATATCCTTATTATCAGCAGACACTCTTCAACAGCCCTGCTCTAGAATGCATCCACGGCCAATGGTGACCTCACTCTGCATAGCAGCAGCCAAAGAAATAGGTTGGGTTGCTTAATATTGAAATGCATTAGGGGTTAGTAAGAAACTGCGTAACCTTTTTTTTTTTTTTTTTAACTTAAAAGGGACATGGCTCAGTACACGGTTGAGTAAATTCCTAAACATGCAGCATTCCAGTGCCTCTCCAATGCACAATATCCAACTATCTACAGCCCTTCTGCACTGCCACCCCTTCTCAGAGAAGGTGCCTGTCCTGTCCGTGGGCAGGTAAACTGAGGCACGGACTGGTGGAGTAGGAGGTTATAGCTGCCTTGATGATGGATGGCTGACTTGGGCAGAAAGCCAGACAGGCTGGCTGTATTACTGACTTGTCTTCTTTTTAATACTGGGTAATATTAATAAAAAGGAAAACAGCAGCAAGCCTGGCTTAAATGAAGAGTTATTGATTCTGTCCCAGAGTATATTTAAATATTTTATTGCACAGATGGGGCCCCTACAACTTTCTTTTCCTTCATCCCATAAAGGCCTTGTTTTACAAGGATACTTGCTGCCCCTTGGGAGAGCTGGATCCTGTTTCCTCTCCATTTATGTGTGTTTTTTGGGGGGAGGGTTGGGCTCAGGTAAGGAGAATCGATTACTCAAACGCAGGACAGAGCTTCCTTTAGGATTTGCTCTACTCAGGGGCTGGGACTGCTGCCTTCGTCACTCTCCCACCTCCTGCCTTGGGGACACAGCTGTCCCAGGGGTGTTTGTCTGTCCTGCCTGACTGATGCTGGCTGTGCCCTCAGGAACCCTCTGCCACCTGCCAAACAGCTTTGGGTTAAAAGCAGAGTTGTTAAAAACTCTGCACCCAAGACTCATCCCTCTTGGGCGTTTTTCCTTAGCATGCCCACATTTCTGTCCCACCTAAAGGGAGGGCAGAAGGTTGCAGGGGAAATTACCACCTTATTTATCCTAAGGTTTTCCTAAGAGTAATTTCTCAGTCTTTTGGAACCTGACAAATCTACTAAAAAGCAGAATGCAAAAGATAGGTCCCTCTTTCCCACACCAAAAAACAGATACTTTTTTTTTTCAATCAAAAAGAGATTTTTTAAAATGGTTTTCAGGAAAGAAGACCTCAGGACCTGAAATGGATGGGCTTCACAGACAGAGCAAGACACATGGGGAGCGATAAGCTCTAGCTGGCTTGTGTAAACCGGTGAATTTGGAAAGCTCTCCCCCTAGCTTCTAGATAAGAGGTTTCCTCTCGAAGGCAGTGACAAACACCAACCAGCCGAACTGTAGCTTTCTGCCTCACAGCACATCGCTTATAATGACAGGCAGCAGACGGAAACCCTTCCAGCAGCACCACTGCTAAACACACTGCCTGTCTCCTGACCTGCAGGGAATGCAAAGGCTGGACGCCAGTCATTTTAAAAAAAAAAAAAAAGGTAGAATCACTAAAGGATTTCAAAAACCCACAAACAAACAAAATTTCCTTATGATTTACCTGATTTGTAAAAGTAGAGTTTCTGCGGCTCTGCAGCCCCACGACCGAAGTTCTTAAAGTACCGACAAGTGACTTGCTAAGAGCACAATCCAGCAGGAACAGAAAGACAACCCGTATTTAAGAAACCACACCAAAAAAGCCATCTCAGCAGCCACCAGCAAAATCTGCTTGATGAGGATGTAAATTATCAGCCTGTGTTCTGCATTCCAGAGGGCAAGGAGAGCTTTTCCTTACTCTCTAATTCTCTACTCCTTTTTGGAAAGTACATCAGGATGGGTACTGAAGAGGAGCAGCTTTCTTCCACGTTATTTCTGTGAAACTTGCATGTTTCTTACATGTTATGTGGTCTTGATCTCATGATTACATACACTTCATGCTAACATAATCCAATCTGGGTCTCCTTGCATGTTATGGCCCCTCTGTAGAGATAAATCCTACTTGGGAAGTGATGGGTTAAAGGACAGAAGTAGTCTAGGTATGCTTGACCTCTCTGTGTGCAGGAGAAAGACTAGATCTTTCCCAAGGGTCCCTCATGCCACTATTTTATGTACTAAAATGTTTATCAGAAAGCTTTTACTAATAAACAGGATATTTTTGTTGTCTGTCCCATTCAAAACAACTAATCACAGTGGAGTAAAGGGTAGAGTGGCCTCCCACTGATAGCACTGGATGTCCAAGTGTGCAGTGCTGTAAGGCATCAGGGAGGAAGAAGAGGATAAGCTTCCTCACTTTTTGACCAATATAGGTGATAAGAAACAAGTCAGCCCGATTTTCCTACATTTAAACATGATCCCATCACCATTGCAAGGTCACTTTTTGGTTAAACACTTCCACCTGGAGAGCAAGACAGATACACCCAGGCTATCTGATTTTCATTTTAGCCCTGAGCTTGTGCCCTCATTTTCACACCAGCATAATTTCTTTTTATTTTTTGGTGGCTGAGATCTGGACGTTGGGTCCGTACGCCCTCAGCGAAGCTTTGCCTTTGTGCGTGGACAGGGCCTCTGGTCACAGGAACCACTCAGGGTGGCTGTTCACACGCACAGAGAAAAAGCGCAGCTAAATTCAGTTAGCGGTGGAAGAACTGTTTTGGGTCCAGCATGAATCAGTGTGAACCTTCACTCATCCATGCCACCGCGTTTAGGCACAGCCAGGCTAAATCCAGCGTTTCTGAGAGCTGGAGGTGGAAAAAGGCAGCACCTGTGCAGAATGCTGGAATGGGGAACATCACAAAACACAACAAAACTGCTTCCCACTCAGACAGACAAGAAAAACGACAGGATTTGGAAATGCCTGGACATTCCCAACAGACTTTACCCAGAAGTATATCAAAGTTTGGTTTGGAGTAACAGCTACATGTCATTGAAAAATTACTTTCTCCCCCCAGATAATTTACAGAGTATCCAGGAGTGACCCATCGTCATGATCTCTGCCTTAAAAGCAAAACAAAAGCAAACAATAAAGAGTTTTGCATGGATTTATGCTGTGTTCCAGCCCTTAATTAAGCTGTCCAGGGGCTGCTGAGTATCCAGACTACTCTCAGGGATGATGGCATAAATCCAGAGCAAACCCATTGAAGTGAAAAGTGCCAGCCCAAATGGGAGTGGGAGAAATTATTTCTTGAGCCGGGAGAAGAGTCCCAATGGCTAAACCCATTGGAAACCAGAGCACCTTGCATATGGAGGGTGACAGGCTGAATCTAGCCCCGTTATTTGTTTGCAGTGCTAATATTTTGCCTTCAGAAAAATTGCAATGCATCGATATGAGTCTGTTTCCTGGTCCCATTCAACTTGTGGAACGCCAAGCAATCCAGCAGAGCGGAGTCACCTTAACAAAGAGCAAAATTACTAAGGGGAAGAGCTTTACACAATCTCCAGATCACCAGTATGAGGAAGACAAGCAACAGAGACAAAACCCAGTGTAGCTCAAGAGCAATGGATGGCTTCACCCCCACAATGGTTCTGCGTGCTCCAGAAGCAGCACAGAGCCAGGCAGAGGTGCTGGCTAAGCGCAAGGTGTTATTACTGGTTTGAGAAATCTGCCTTTCAGAGAGCTTGCATTTGTGTGACACTCCCTTCTCATCCTGAAAAAAGATCTCTATATGCATCCTATCTTAAGTCCAAAGTCTTTTTCGGGGGGGGGGGGGGAAGCCCATCATTTCCAGGACTGCTGTAGGAGAGGCTGCATCCCAGACTTTGATTCTGTGTCTAAGCCCATCACACTAGCAAAAGAGTTAATGCTGGTTCCCCCGTCCCGTGCCCGGGGAAGTGATTGACAGTGCTCAGACTGTCTGGCTGGGGCACCTGCAGATAACCACCTGAGATAGATCAGCACAGGAAACCGGTTCCACACAGCGTGAACGTGCAGGTGGTGAGCAATGTAAGGAGCACGATTATTATCCCTTTTCTCGCTAACTGTTCTGGGCCCCCTGCATGACGTCTGCATAGCTGAGATGTCATCACTCAGCCAGATGTTGAAGTCACATCTATCTAAATCCAGTTGGATATATGGAAAGTATTGTCTATTTTTACGGGCATAAATCAGGGGGGGGCGTTTCTATGAACAAGGGATTATTAAAAAATCGTGCACTTTCTATTAATAGATACCTATTAATGCTGCAGGTGTTAGTAGTAACTGCTCTTTGAAGCATTACTTAATCACCCCCTTTGCAAATCCCCGTAATCCAGCTCTCATAAAAATACATGGATTATTGATTGAGAGGACCTCTGGGATCCCTAAAAGGAGGTTGGGCTCAGATGCCTGCCCGGTGCAGGAGACGCACTGCAGATCGCTGCCTGGAATGTCTGCCAGGTGTTTGCAGTTTCATGCATAGCGTGTTTTGGAAATAATAAAAGAGGTGGGGGCGGAGGGGAGGTCGTTCCCATCCGGGAAGACTGGGCTCAAGTAGAGGAAGGAGAAGGAGAATGAGGACCATTAGTAATAGCTGGAGAGGTTGAAGGTGCAGAGGTTATAGGCTGGGCTACTTTTTCCTCTCAGGAAAACTTGTGAGAGTGAAAACAGAGAGGGAACAGGTCGAATATATGTTATATTCTCCTCAAAACTAGTGCAGGGCATTCAGTCAGGTCTGTGTGCTTGTAAAGCATGCTAGCAATCAGGACAAACCTTTGGAAATGCACTGGGTACAAGGCTAGCTCGGAAGGTAAATTAATGATTGGGCAGCACATGAAGAGCTCTAAATAAAAGATGATTCCCCCCAGCCCAGGGTTAATATTTTAGGATTACATCTGCAGAGTTTTGTGGGAACCGAGTGGGTGAAGCTAAAGTTCACCCCTTCTCCCTGCTCAGCAGACATTCACAGTGGAGCTCTGTGGGGCTCGGGTCCCCAGAGGGGCTTCAGGACCACTGAAGTGGGGCTTGGGCAGAAGGTGGTTGCTTCAAGGTGTGCTAAAGCCATGCTGTGCTGGCTAGAGACCCTCAGATATTTCACGTGCCAAGAGCAAAGCAACATTATCCGCAGAATAATAAAGTTCGTGAGAAACAGATCCTGCAGAGCCCCGTGCCCACAAGGTTACCCTGCTTTCTGAGCTGTTCGGGCAGTGCTGACAGGGGACCCCACCACCATAGGCACTGAGGAGCTTAAGAAACCTTGCTGAGAGGTCCCCCAAACTGTAATTCACCCCAAGACATGTTTGCAAATCCCCCAGATGGAGCAGGGGGCAGGAGGGACCATGGCTCTGCAGTCATGGGGAGTAACGGGGAGCGGGAGAGAGAGGATCTCCATCTCTCCTTCCAGGGAGGTCTCAAAACTGTAGCCACTGCTCCATGGAAAACACATAAACAGGACCTTAATCAGTCAAATCACACTCTCCAAAAAGTACTGGAAGGTGAAGAAAATTCCTCAAGAAGAAGAAAGAATAAGAAGAAAAACCAATCCTTCACAGAACTGCTTGATAAAGCACCATTTTCCAGGGTGCCACCATCTGTTCTGTGTTATGGGGGATAACCTTGATGTTATTACATTACAGGATTATTGTTATTACACAGTAGTGTGTTAAATCTCAACCAAACGTAATGAGCGAGAGAGAGACATGTAATATCACCGATGGCTGGAACAACAAACACAACCCAGGAAAGGGCTTCTGCGAGGGTCCAGGGCTTGTTAAGGTGCTTAAAGGTAAGCACATTCCCAGCAGTTCTGCTGAACGGGCTCATTTTTTTAAATTACAGCTCCAAAGCCAAATTCTCCCACCCCAGCCTTTCACAGGGAAGGAGTATTACGGCTTGAACTCTTGTGCATTGCCACACCCCGGCTGATTCCACAGTACCCTACCGACCACGTAAGGCATCTCGGGGCTTTTTTTCTTTCCAGAGAACCAATTTGAATAAACAAACACTTTCCACAAGGCAAGGAGCACTGCTGCTCCGCTCCTGTGTCAGGTACCCGTACCTCACAGGGGGAACGGAAAAGACACAAAAGCCCTTTCCCACTGCTCTGTAATATAATTTTTAGGGAAATGTGACAGGGCGTGTAGCTGTCCTCCTAATGTTTCTGCTTCTCCTTTTCATTCTTCAGTTGGTATTTTTTTCTGTTCCCTTTCCATTTTGCCTCGAACCTTGGAAGATGAACAGCTAGGCTTTCTCAGCTAACTTTCTAAAGTCATCCTGGAGCACTTGGAGGTTTTTTTTGTTCCCTTCACATCCTAATTAGGGGTATATCAGTGTCCCATTGGGACCAAAGCAGTTAACGAACACCATCCGGCAGGTCACTTATAAACTATTTGCCCTGAGATTGAGGGCAAACTCTGGTGAATTCCCAAGGAAAGAATCAAATGAACCTGTTAATGAGCAGAGCATTAGGAGGAAGAAAAAAATAAGGCAGGATCTGAAGTCTTACGGAAATGTAGGAAATAAAGGTTTGTTTATCTAATGATTTTACTGGTGTCAATGCACAGGACTCCCCCTCCATATTAAAGCAATTGCAAACAAAAGATTCAGTTGCAGATAAGCTTTGGGTGTTCACTTTTACATGAGACACTTGTAAACATTCCTTAAAGATGGAGAGGAAGAGGGACACGCGGCCCGTTCACTTCAAATCAAACCTGGCAGCAAGGTTTTAATATTTTGTCATCACTATCTGGAGTACCAAGATGAGTTTTAGGCACATCTTACCCTGATTAAACCCTCTATAACGTAAATCACATTCTCTGTCCCTGGAAAGTTTGGTTTAAGGCGGTTACTGCAATTTTCCAAAACCACCATCATAGTCTGAAGAGATGCTCCTGGGACATCGCCAGACTGTAAGAAATCTCATAAGGGCCTGGTTTGGTGAAATTTTAATAGATGATCCAGAGAAGATATCCAGTGTGAATTTGCCTGTCTGTGCGATGACTCATGGATCAGAAAACACCACCACTCCCCGTTATCCCCCCTCCAAAAAAAAAGAAAAAAAAAAAAAAAAGAACTTGCTGTCTAAGAGCAACCAGGCTTTTTTTGTACCAACGTCTGTGAGTGGGCTTATCCTTCACTCTGAGCAGGCCAAAGATGGGGTTGGTTCCTCAGAATTCCCTGTATTTTCATTACTTGCATTAATGTCTGACATATGGCACTGCTAAAAGCTGCACTGCAATAACACAAAATGGCTCCAAAACTAGAAAATGCTTGACTTGTGTACAGCTGTGTGATTAATGTACTTTCAAATGAAAATGAAAAAAACAGCTGCGTAAAAAATCCCAGTTAATTTCCTTTCTAAATTATTGTTTTAATTGAAATATAGGAGAAATAATAATAATAAATCTTATAATAATAATAATAATAATAAAATCTTATCAGAGCTTGTATTGCAGGTAGTGGAAAGCATCCTAAATTGTCCTAATGTTCCTTTCTGTTTATCTGCAGAAAACATGTGACAGGACCTCCACTGGCACTCTGTGTCCTGTTTTCGTTAGAATTAGACCAAAAGCACCACATACTGTTTTTTCCAAGCCTGAAGCAGCAATGCAGATGGGAGGACAGACTGGGGGTCAGAAGCTTTGCAGTGCAGCAGAAAGAAAGGACGTAAACGGGAGTTTCTCCTTCATCCAAGTTCTTCTGACAGAACAAGGGAAAAATTCTTTCATCCCTCATGTTTGTTACACAACACTGGTGCTAGAAAACACATCTTGACTTTTCTAAAGCTATAGCATGACCCATAAAAAAAATTGTTAATTATTTTTGCCAAAACCAGAAGGTTTCCAGGGACGAGCTACTTTGGTATGGGACACTAACAAGAACACTAAATGTGTTGATGGGTGAGGACAGCTAGCCAGCAACCAAGAGAAGGTAAACTTTGATGCACAGCAGGAAAATCATAATCTAGTAAGAAGCACAGTAATAGGTTCCTAATGTCCCCTGGCTCCCCCTTTTCAAAGCCTTACCTGAAATACAGACAGTGGAGTGCTAAGGTCCACATGTTGACTTTGGAAAAGGTGAGCGATCCTCATTAAAGTCTCCGATTCTGTAGCCAGGGGATCTAAAACCTCTAGATATTTTTGGACCCTTCCCTCCTCGGCTAACCCATGCTTCCAGTTTTTGAGCCAGAATACAATGTTCAGCTCAAACATAAGTCAACCATCCTGACAGAGAAGTCAGCAGAGGTTTTTAGCCATTAATCCCCACTGAATTGCTCCATATCTTCTTACGACACTTGCAGGACTCTGCGAGTTGCGACACCAGAATAAAAGAACTAGCCAGCTGGCCCCAGCCGATGCTAGTCTAGCTCCTTTGTCTCACCCATCTGCCTCTGAAGAAAACTAGTTTCTACCACAGGCATGGTAAAAACATGGTATCTACCATGGATAGATTGCCCCCATAACTCAATATGCTATGGTGGAGGTTCAAGAGGATTTTCACTTCCTCCCATTGTCCTGTTCCTATTTTTTACCAACAATTCACAACATCAAGGGAACTTTCAAAGCAACTTTCTCTATTTCACAATGTCTTGGTAAGTCAAACATATGTAGACAGAAAATCTAATAAAAAAAAAAACTATGAGGAGTTTTAATCAGAAGAGTATATTGAAAAGTAGATAGTAAAACTGTCGTAACTAACTGCAGATGCTAAAGAAACTATAAAGCCGCAGTCAGCGTGGTTTGCCACATTACTATATTAGAGCAGAGACTGACTATAGTTTTACTATTTGACTTAATAAACTGGCATTTTTTATTATTATATAATGCACCAAGCTCCTGTAGTTTTACTATAGTAAATATAATTCAACCGTATTTTAAAGAGAGATACTGGGTTTGTTTGCTTTTTTTAATACACACAGTGAAGCTGGGAGAAGTATTTTAGTAATGCTTTTTCCGTGCCCTTCGTTTAATTTTTGCATCACATACCTGTGTCTGAATATGTGATTTCTGTCTTCAACCGTTTCTTATTTTGCTTGTGTTTTTTGGAATGGGAAATCATCTTCAGTGATTTTTGCAGCACAAGGGTTTGATATTTGAGAGAGAGACAAGTGACAACATTTGGGTTCTAATTTCAGACAGATATGGAGGCATCCAGGTCTGCCCTCTTAAAGAAAACCATCTGAACCACACACAGTTTGGCTGTTTCTTTCTGTGCACGCTTCCTTTGTCATTATATACCCACCCGGACAGTGGCAGCGCAACGGTTTCTGGGAATTGTGTACCAGACTGACAGCCATAGAAACCACAGAAACAGAAAAATATGTAGATCTTACTTTCCTTCTCCCACGGGATAAGATGACACAGCTCCAGCATGGATGGGGAGAAAGCAAATTTAAAAAAAAAATTAAAAAGCATTTTCACATTAACCATCAGACTAACGTCAACTGACAGTGATTTTCTCCATGTGTCATCATTAATTGTGTTCTTACTGCTTTACACGTGAATATACAACTCAGTAGCCAGCCCCTGCAGCCAAGGAATACTATGGCAAAGCCCAGGCCCGTGATACTCACTTAGGTTGGTGTATTAACACGACCATTTAAAGGATTCACTTTTACTCTGGCCCAGGAGCCCTTCCTCCCGGCTGCCCCAGGCCGTGCCCTCTGTACCACGGGAGATGCTCTGCTTGGCTTTCTTGCCCACACAAAACACAGCTTAGCGAGGAAACCCCGCCAGAAGTGACCTGAAATCAAAGCACGCCCTTAATCCAGACCCTGTGCACTGCTCCAAAGATATCTAGAGACAAACTGAGAGTTAACTTGCCTGTTTTCCTTGCCACTTCTCCCTAAAGCTGTCACTGCCAAATTTTCTCACTAGTCAAAAACCAAAAGACCTGAAATTCTGCCTTTTTTGGCTGCCCTCTTTTTTTTTTTTTTTTTTTTTTTTTTTATTAACAAAGACAGCTGGAAGCTTATTTAAAAGAAAATGTACCTGGTAGGGATGATTTATGGCCAGTGCAAGGTTGGCCAAAGGAGATTAAGTTAACTTTGATTGGAACGAAGACAACCGACCTGAGCAGTTATAGACAGTGTTGGAAAGGGTTGGTCCAGACCTGGTCTCTGCCTCTGAAACCAGGTGTAATCACTGACCAAATGGGAGCAAAGAATCCAAAACAGCTCTGAGTTTCTGACACAGGCCAATTCACATCCAAGTGTCAAGCTCCTACAATGATGGAAACTAAAACACTGCAACAACCCTTCACCTCAGCTGAAATACTTGGGGGAAATTAATCTCTGGGCCAAAATCTAGAATTTAACTTTGCATCTTATGTCAACTGTGAGACCTGGACTTCAAATTTTCTCTACTGTAAGCAAATGAATCCTGTGGCTTTGGATGTCGTATCACCAAGTCAGGCTGACTTCTGAGGAGCACACCAGCAGCAGAAGCAAAACAGCCATAGCAGAGCCACTAAGCGTTTAGCCATATTCAGTCCATCTTCGTCATTTTTGCTTCCTTCCTCGGCCATCCTCCCCTTGCAGCCCAGGAAAAACAGGCAGCTATTTTCGGTGCCCCACCGTTATCACCGAGACGCAATCTCTGCTACACAAACTATTCCCAATGCATCGCCAGGCAAACCCTGGGCTGACCTTTGACTCCGTCATCTGAAATATGACCATAAAAATAATGAGCCTGTAAACTGCTTTTGGCAATTATGCCGCTGCTGGAATGAAAGGACATTGTCATTAGCATGCAGCTTATGAACCCCAGCTTGCTGGTCCTGGCAGGCAGCCAGCCTGGGAAACCGAGCCGCCCTTAGAGCTGACACAGGTTCAATGGGATAATTAGGCAGCTTTTTTGTTGGAGTTTGTTGATATAAATGTGGTAGAGATTAGCCTTTTCCCCCTCAGCTCTGGGTAATGGTCAGGGCTAACAGGTGTCAGGCTAATGGTGGTGCGGGGAATTAATACTTGGTTTCCTGGTACCTTCCTTTGTTGTTTTTCCCTGCAGAGGAATTCCTCCAAATCTTCCAGCACTTTGCAAGTGCCTTCCCTCCCTCCCCCTTCTTATGTAGCTTTGCCCAAAACATTTTATCAAGAAGACCGTGCTGTCGAGTCGCATACGAAAGAGCTAGGAAGTGCTGACTGGAAAATAAATCACCATCAATCACATCAGTCAATCAGCCTTCCAGTTATTAGAAAAAAACCTTAAATTTCAAAATAGCAATGGGCCAGATCTTTTTTTGAAGTTCAGGGGAAATCTCCAGGGAAACGAGTCAAAGCAGAATAAAGGACACCCAGAGCGTCGTGCAGCCCCAAACAAACAGCAACACTTATAGAAGTGTGTAGGTCACTTAAACATCTGGTTATCTTAAGCAACTTGGGACAGGGCTCTTGGCATTCAGGAGGAATTAAAAACGCCAGATCAGCTAGCAGTCCTCGGAGCAGAGTCTATCTGTGCTTAATGTCAAAGCGAGACAGCAAGAGGAATCGAGAGGGTGCCTTTATGCGGCTGCAGCCGGCTGATAGCCCGTGCAGCAAGCAAGCTTTCATACTCGTTTTACTCAGACACACTGCCTTTTATCTTCAGCATTGCCAGAGCACTGTACAGGAAAGGCTGGGCCCTACAGTAAAAAAACACTTTACCCATCCCCAAAATACAGCTGCTTCTGGGAAGAAACCTGCTTAATCAAACATGCAAACACATCAAAAACATCAAACACGGGTGGCAGCTCTGCTGGGAGGAGAAAAACCCCTACAGAAGGTTATTTTTCTGATACCATGCCATTGCGTGTGCAGGACATGGTGGTAAGCAGCCTTGTAATTAAAAGAAAAGGAGTTGGGGCTGCTGAACTCCCCATTCTGCCAATGTGGGGGGCAGAGGGGCTGAGCCTGCCCCCCCCTCAGCCGTCTCAGCAGTGGCCACCACAGTTCCCAGCTGAAGAGCAAATGTATTTCTGAAGAGATATGCTCTACTTTGAAAACAATTTGTTGGGCTAAAGGCCAGAATCACTGGATTAAATCTACGGCTTCTATAACAAAATAGATCAGACTAGATAACGACAAGGGTTTACTGAAGCCTGACAGTCTATTTATCTATCTATTCTAGCAAACAGCAATGAAAACATATTGTTCCTACAAAGTCCTGCTTCTTCCAAGAGGTATATATGAGTTTGCATACCATAGCGATATTCAAGCTACCTCAGCTTTGGGCGGGTGTTGCTCATCCACCTGAATATGAGAGATTAAAAAAAAAGAAGCCATAATTAACCTACCTTTGGTAGATTGCCAAAGACGGCAAACTCGAGGCAGCACTCATTTCACAGATTACGGCACACCCTTTCCTTAGCTTTTCTTGCTATGAATGGCCCAATAATTAATTTGCCATAAAAGTCAAAGGGAGGAGAGTGCTACCCTGTCCCAGCAAAGACTGGCACCAAGAGAAGATGAGACAGCCTGCCCTACACGGGAAAAACCACCAGAAGCCCCCAAACACATCAAGACAAGCAACACTCATTCCATCAGCAACTGTGATTAAACTAAAATCCCTGCTCATGGGGCGGTTCGAAGTTTTCAAGGCACAAACTTAATTTATTGGCTAAGAGGAATGAGATGCCAAGATTTCTGTTCGACACGTGCCTCCTTCAGATAACTACCCATGGCCAAAGGGGTTGGGGCCTCCAGAGGGGCTGCTTTAATGCCGGGGTTGGTCTGAACCGTTCCTGGTTTGGTTGTGGGAAGGAGTGAGAGGAGCTGCCACAGCTTCGCTTTGGTGTAGCCACCGAAGCCGTTCTGCTTCGCCATCAGTGGTATTTCCAGTGCGACAAGGCAGTGAAGAGGCTGCCCAGGCACATTGGGAGGTATGATGCACTACCAAATGTTGGATTTTTTTTTTTTTTTTTTTAAATCAGTGTCAAACAGTATCTATTTGTGTGGCAGTAATGTTCAGAGGGTGACCTGAGCATGAGGCAGGACCTGTAGCATCCCAGCCCCTCGGCTCGGCTTCCTAGAGTGAGGCAGCAGGAGGAGTGAGCAGAAACGGGCAGGGAAAACACCTTTGCCAAAGGACAAACACAAAGTCAAGGGGCGGGGGCGGGAATAAGCCGAAGCAGAAAGCAGGCAGATGACTGAGCGTATAGGATATGGGGGTATTTCCCCCGATTCCTAGAGGACAAGGGCAGCGGGGCATGGGCAGGGCAGTACCCCCAGTGTGAAGGCAGAGGAGCGGGTGGATTCAGGCAGCATCCTGGCAATGGCACACAGACACTGTTTAACACCAGGCTGTAACACCGAGGCTGCTGACAACCTGCCAGCGCCACAGGCGCAGGCTGAGCGTTTGCACAGCGACATTAACTCACACTTAATCACGAGTCACAAAGTCTTCCCCTAAGAGAAATATCTCTCGCCACAATTCACAGTGTATTCCTCATACGCCACTCACGAACCCTTTGCTTAAGCCAGTGTCCTGATCCGAAGAAGCCTGACCTTGAATTATTACCTTATAAAAGACCCTCAGGTACTTTAGTAGTTAGCGTATAATTTTAAAAGTCAGAGTCAACAGGGAGAGAGAGGTACCTGCAACACAGCCACTTGCAGACACAGACAACCCAGGGTCTCTGTAAAGCAAAGAGGGGAGAATGAGAAAGAATAGCCAGAAGCCCGAATTAAAGATTTAAATTCTCATTTCTACTGACTGAAGATGGAAACAAATGCTAGGTCTGCATTAAAAAGTAGATTCACAGGGGGGAAATAAAACTATTCAGACCCCAAATTCAAAACACCACTGAAATGTGGAATCTGGAGGTGGGAGAGGTCAAAGATGATCCAGGTCTTGCCCTAGAAAAGTTTGTTGTCATAGAAAAAAAAAAAAAAAGAGTGAATGTTTGCTGTTTTTCCTAAAACAGTGCCTTTAAGAGATCTTTTAGAAGCAGGGTACGGGGAAGTGTGGGATAGGATTTCACAGCTTTTGGCAGCTGTCTTTTGCCTTCTTTCTCCATGCACAGTGACAGCAGAGTTCTCTCTAAAAGTATTGGCTAATTCCATGGGGAACAAGGATGTCTCAGGAGGAAAGCATTTCTGTTGAACTCCCATTTGCACCAGTTCTGCACTGATGTACGTCCAAGTTGGCTTCATTAGCATCAGACCTCAACTGTATTGATTTAAAACAAACAAACAAACAGCCTTGCAAAATCCTGTGTATCCTCCCCGACCTGATCTAACTACTGGAGAATTTTGGTTCTCAGTATACAAGAAGATGCATTCACTTGAGTCAGGATCCAAGGCATCTTCCTGGTGGGCCACCTCCAAGCTGCCACACAACCCACTGGATTTTTCCCTTGCATTGCACTAGAAAAAGTGCTTTCCCTTGTTTCACAGAGATCTCTTTACAGCAGTCATGAGTGAATAGCCCACTCTCAAGGAAGGGTTAAAAATATTTCCAGATAAGTTGAAAAACATCTATTACAGGATTCTGAATAAAGGGTACACAATATTAGTAAATTCACCATCCCGCAAAGAATTCAATGTTATTGCAAGGCCTTTCAATGTGCATGTCAACTAGGAAAACACAAAGACTCAAGAAAAGAAGCAATAATTGCTATCGTGACTGAGGTGGGTCCAATGATGACTAATGCACTTGTTATGGAACGTTCGTCAATTAATTCCCCTGGGGAGACAGTAAATCCTGTTACCTAATCTTACACACATGGCCCTAACCTGCACTTACCTTCAAAAAGTGTGCTGGGTGCTTTCTGTGCATAGAGGAAGCCCAAACGTGCATGGTTTTCTGTGAGAAACACAGTTAAGCTATTTATGTCTGAGGAAGGTAGAAATTCTGAAAGGTAGAAGGGAAACTCAAACATAATTATATTGTACAAACATGTTTAGAAGTCTGAAAGGGGGTGGATTTGGAAGAGGACCTCATCCCACAGTTACAGCAAGACAGGCAGAGTTGCCTTTCTCCTTGGAAAAACCCCGAGGAATCAGATTTTCAGCTATACCAAGAATAAAGACTAAAAAGATTTTCCATAGAAAATTCTAAAAATGGTTTACAGTGTGATCACAAAAAAAGAAACACTTATTGTAATTCTTTCAGAGGAAAGTACTGTTCATGCAGAATATTCTCTGAAGAGATCTTGGAAATCGTTACAGTTCATTTGATAATATATTGCCTAATAATAGTTTCCTCTTCCCTCGTGTTCCCTTCAGTTGCAGTGATTCATGATGAATTTACACTACACGATGAAGTCATCCAACGATCTCTGAATAATGATTAAAAATGTTAGCACAGTTCATTGTTCTGGCTCAAATGCAAGAAGGAGCTAATGAGATAAACAATAAATACCTCAATATTTCATAAGTACTGTTGTCTGCAGCAAAAGGTATGTACAGGTGAAAAATATGGCAACCACAGGGGAGAAAGGCTGTAAATAATGAAACACAGATAAATAAAAATAATTAAAAAAAGATAAAATATTTGCATTATGGAGAAATTACCATTTATTCCAGCTGCATATAGTAACATTGGAAAGGTAATATATATAGCTTTAGGCATTTATTCTTTATCTTATATAAGATTTTAGTCAAACGAGACCAGGAAACTCCCTGCATGCTGTTACTGATATATGACAGGTTTGAGCAAATCTGGGCAAATCAAACACAAACTTCACATAATTGGCAAAAAATTATTGCTATTACTTGCACTATGGATAATATGCAGCTGTTTAAAATTGGGTGGATACTAATGCCATACCTGCATATTACCCAGTAGCCTGGATAGTTATTAGCTCCGATTTTGTTTATTCCTGCCATGTGATTTTTCCCCATGAGGAGGATTTTGGTGATCTGGAAAACACCTACCCTGTAGAGTGACCCTTGTGGGAGTCCATCTGTAACACGTTTGGGCTCAGTTCCGGTTTAGAGTCCCACCCCAAATAAACGTGCAATTGCCTTGATGTTGGCAGGTGCTGAACACCAGAAAGATTCGTGTACTGGCATGTCCCATATTGCAGACTCCAGCCATTGGGCTGTGAAATTCAGGTTTCCCCTGCTCGTGTTCAGAGATCCAGGGAAACCTCCACCACGTTTCTTCCCTCCCTCCCTCCTTCCTCACTAAACTGCCAAGTCACTGTGCAAGAAGGATGAAAATCAAGAAAGCCCAGAAGGATAAAAGAAGCCTTGGAGGCCAGGTGTCCACCCATGGTTCATCCCATACACGCATTTGGGATCCAGCTTTTCACCCGGATCAGCTCCTCAGAGCTTTTGCTCCACATCGACTCTCTGACCACTCCTAACGTTGGGAAGGGGCAGCACTTCAGGCTTCTCTGCCACTCTGTTCCTACCGGCTTTTGCTTTACTAATGACAAAGGGCTCTACCAGACACTCAACCACCAGCAGAACATTGGTGTGTGTGAGAGAAGGGGATCTAAACAGTCCCAGACTACCAAGGATAAGAAGGTTTATAAAATAATGCATACAGACAGGAAAAACATAGAATTCCAATACCCTCAAAAATAAAGAATCACAGAGACAAATTCAATTTCCACTTTTTCACAGTACAGCATGAAATACAGGAACCCCTCCCTCGCTTTTCTTCATTAAGATCAGTCAAAACCTGTGCTTAAAAGGCCCTCAGTATTTAATGCAGAAACGAGATACTCATTAAATGCTTGTTCTTTAAAAACTCTCACTCTGTAAAGGGAATTCAATCTGGTTCTCTTTAGATCCCCAAGTTAAAGGGCCTTATGGTGGGTTTCTCATAAGCAGCCTCTAACTATTTCGGCTTGCTGAAAGTATAATGTGGAAAAAAGTGCATTTATTTGAAAAACAAATCTTGAAAGTTTAGCCATTAGCCTCAACGCCAATAAAATCTTCTGGTTCAGTCTGGAGTCTCTCAGGGGTAAATGTACAGGTGCTAAGTGCTGAGCAGCTGCAGCAAGTGATGAATTTAGGGAATGGTATGAAGTTTAAAAACCAAGATGACCAAATGAGATACATTTTACAATCAAAGCCCAAGCTTATGTTAGAAATTAGAATGCCTTTATAGATGCTTTTGTTTTTCCCCCGAGCCTTCTAAAATCAGTATGGCAGCTAATGCAGAGCGAACGGTGAAAGTATTGAGTACTCCTGGCAAGTTCTGGCTCAGTGAAAAGCTGAAGCACAAAACATTTGTGGATTATATTATTTTTAATGTGTGTGGTAGAATGAAAGGCACAAGATCAATGCTCATACCCTGCTCATTTACACAAAAGCTGCCTCATTCTACTCAAGCAACTCCAAGAAGCAACATAGTGAGTGTAAACAAAATTTGCATGTGTTTCTAGGTGCTTTTGCCTTGCCAGAATGGTATAAATGTTAATGTCACCCACATTCTTGTTCTCTGAATAAGAAACCATTGGATTCATTTAAGTGTGTCTCTGCTGGTGCAGTGTTAGTCACAAAGTGATGCAGAAACAATCCTGTTCCCTGGCCCAAAAAATTGTGTCTGTAAACATTACATTATCACAATTTAGCATCCAACTGGTGAGTCAGTCCATCCGTCCATCCCTCCATGAGGAGATCTCCATGTGGAGCTCCATGGGTGCCCACAGGGGCACAGAGAGCCCCTCTCCCCATCCCCATGGACCTGCACGAGAGGGGCTGTTTCTGTTCAGCTGGTGCCACTGGAAATGAGGAAAAGGCTCCTCAGTAGCCCTCCAAGTTATATATGTTTTTAAATCAGAGCCCTGATGCAGGCCCATGGCTTTGTGCAGGACAGCCCGGCATGTGGGGGGGTGTAGGGACCTCTGCCACAGCACCAGGCAGGGAAGGGGAGATTCCTGCACTTGGGCATGCTATGACTGGAAAACAGGTTTTGTTATACAATCAAGCTGAAAAAGAGTCTTTCCAAGACGTCTTTCAAGTGGGCAGGAGGCCACTTGTGTTTGTCTATTTGTTACGCTGAATAACATCCCCCACATCGCCCCTGTGGCGGCACAAATGGGAAACCTTATACCTTTTTCCCTATTTAAACACCTGCCTCTGTTCCCTTCGTGTCAGGCGTCACCCTGAAACTTCCTCCGAGCTGTGTGTGGCCCCTGGAAACACCACAACCCCGTGCAGTTGACAGGAGAGTTTCTACAGCCTTCCAGAGAAGCAGGAACCAGGCCAGCCTTGAAGTAAAAACCATGTATTAAAAGCATCAGTCTTCCTTTAAAAGTGATCAATCTAAATGTACATATTGGATCAACCACTACCAATATGCTCTGCTTTTATTTTTCTTACAAGAAAAATTAAACAGCTCGTTTAACGAATTAGTGATTTTCTCCTCCATCATTAAGTCATTTCTGAAAGAAAAAAAATACTGTAAGTCCAACTGCATATTTATCATGTTTAGTGCAAAATAAATCCCATACCAGTTCTTCTGTCCTAGGCTTCCCAAACTCTTGTACACGCTTTATAAACACAATTAATCATGCAGAACCTGTCAGTGGTGTTAGCAGAGCACATAATGTATTTGGAACATTTGCAGCGTTACAGATTTGAATGTAAAGGTCACCATCTCCACATTAACTCCATCAAAATAATTGGCTAATTTTCCTTTAAAAAACACACAAAACAGTTTCTGTCAGAGATCCCAAGTGGCAGCTGAATCTGACATCTGTGAACGAAAGCACGGAGCTGCACATATAGCATCATGGAGCTGCACGGAGGATCAAAAGCATGCATTTGCCTATGTCACCTCACGAACAGAGGGATGTCAAAGCCAGGAACCACACCAATCCGTCCAAGTCAAGCCCATGCAAGTGAAGCACTTTTTGCAGGAACGATGTCCATCAGCCAGTGGGGTCCAGCCAGTCTGCAGAGCGCCGGAGGAGTTACCATGGCTGAGCAAAGCCTTCTTCCTTCCTCCTCTTCCTTCTGCTGGAAGTGGTGTGGACCTCCTCCTCCTCCAGGCAGGGGAGCGGAGGCTGGCCTCCTCTGAAGGCACACCAGCGCTACCTATCAACTGGTGGGGAAGCTGCCAGTGGTCATTCCTCTCCTCTCCTGCAACCCCCCCAGCTCTGTCCCACAACCCAGGGGTCCACCTCGTCTCTCTGCTTCTCTCCACAAAGCCATGCCCCCGACTAAGCTGACTGGCAGCCACAGCTGCTCTTATAAACAAAGTAGTCAGGGATGGATGACAAAGAGAAGGGATGGGTTGTCTCCTCCACCCTTGCTAGCACGAAGCTCTCAGCCCCAGGCACTTACACAGAAAAACATTGGTCTGAAAAATCAGGGCAGCTCTCTGGTCACCATGTCTCATCCATGTTTTTGTCACACCTTTAGGTGCATTTGAACATGTTGGAACATGGTCTGGGTCTTGTCCCAGGTATTATATACAAGTGAAAAGTTCTTGAGACTGAAAGGAACCAACCCAAACAATTGATGTCCTGGGAATTTCCACAGCTCAGGCAGCAGTACTAGTTCCTAGCACAACTTCAGCCAAACCTGGGTTGGCTGCGAGTATTCTATATTGAAGGGTCTGCCTCTAACATGCCACGGGTCCAATCTGAAGGTAAGAGAGATTTAAATTTTAAAAAAGCCCAACATGTTCTTGCAGTAGCAGAGGTTCATGTCCCCTTCAGTGTCTTCTTCCAGAGGCATCCCAGGAGCAGCCACAGCACACCACCCAATGCAGGGAAAAGATCAGATTGAGGGCCGAAAGGAGTCAAAAATCCCTCTGAGAAGGGTGGTGTGCTGAGGTGGGATCCATCCTTGGTCTGTCCTGGAGCTATCTGAGCTCCAGCTGCCTGGGTTTGGTGTCACACCAGCAAGGTGGTACCTGTTCAGCACGTTCTTCTCAGCGCCTGTGCTTCAGACAGTGTTGCAGCAATGGTCTCTCTCAGTCTGTGACCGATGACACTGGACAGATGCGTTCTGCCAGACCAGTTGGTGATTGTGGCTGCCCCCAGCGAGGAGAAGCAGGCAAAGAGAAGCCTGCACATCCAACATCATTTGTGAAGGTTTAGCAAGGGTGTTACGCACAAATACACAAACTTTACACTGCCATTTTCATGGAGTCAGAAGCAGTCTGAATCAGAATAAGATGAAATAAACTTGTGATATCATAGTGACTGCAATCCATTCCCTTTTTTTGCAAACCTGGTGGAAAGAAACTTCCCACAGCTTCACTATTAACGCTTTTATAAAAAAAAAAAAAAGGCTGCTTGAGGACTTACTGCTTGACCATGCTCTACCATGACTACACTGACATAGCCCTAGCCCATAGTTTCATAGGATGGAATCTGAAAGTTCTTTGTATACCCAAGATTTGCCTATTTTCATTCAGAATTCTTACATATGAGAAATATAGGATGAAATTATCATGTCATATATCCCCCATTTTCATTCTAAATCACTGCAGCAAACAAGTAGAAAACATAGTGGTGAGACTATTGGACCTTACACGTAACTCCAAGAAGCATATATGTTTGCCTTCCCATGAATCAACAGAACACAATTAGCATAATAAAAAAAAATCCTCAAAAAAATTCCAAAGCAGCCATAACAAACCAGAAGCCAATTATTGCTGCTTCTTTACGTGTAATCACATTTCAAAACAAGATTTGCAGACAGAAAGCCACAAAAGACCAACAGATAGAATGAGCGATATCACGAGGAAAGAAACACGTGCGCTTTTATCTACTGGCTAAGGCCATTGCTGCAAACACCAAGATTCCTCCAAATAAAATGAATTGGGAACCAACAGAGGCTTCTCTGTACTGCACACTTCTACTTCTCAGATGTGACTGCTTTATGAAGTTCTCTGTACAAGCTATGCTATTTTGTGTACTCACCAGCCAATCTGACAGATGGACTCCAGCCAGTGTGTCAGTTTTGACCTTTCCCAGATTTGTTATCCTGGAGTCTGGAACGTGACTCTTGCCATTTGGGCCCTGCTCTGGTGAGCCTGCTTCAAGCACCCCGGGTATCTCCTTCACAGTCAGATAGCCATCTTCCTCCAGCTTTAGAATAACTCCTTTCATGATAATTTTTGAGAGAACGCACCAATGTGCAACCCACAACCCTTGGAGCCAAGTTAACATATGTGTTACCATGGGTTAGAGCCATGGAGAAATATATCTTCCACTATTTGTGTTCTGAACTGAGAGTTTTACGGTGCAGGGAACATAAACCTGTCTGAATGAGCTGATGTTAGAGAGGAGAGTCAAAGCATCCAGCCCATCAGGACAACCAGCGCTACTGATAGAATCTTCATGGAAGCATAAGTAATAAAACCACTTAAATCTGTCCAAATGGTGGACTGGAAAATTCATCTAGTCTTTTGTACCCAAGGAAATAACCAGAAATAGATTCTTTCATCAACACTGAATTCTCATCCAAAGGCAAGCTGGTGTTTCTGAATTTCCTAGTGCCCTCATCCCTAGGTAAGGTCACCGTGTTCTCCTCGGTGTTGCAAATCCTTCCCTTCCCAGTAATGGGCCAGGCCAAGCTGCTCTTGTGCTGGCCTTACATGGTACGGTGGGAGAAAAATTGCTTTAGTTCACAGCCATTTGATTCATTGCTATGACTTTTAATGAGTGCCAATAGCCGAGATTTTGCGAAGGAAATACCTGCCTAATATAACTGGCCTTTGGCCACCAACTTGTTTTCAAACAGCACTAGCTTGCTCTGACCATTAGCCAAATCCAAATCCCAAACAGAGGGAGGGATGAGGCTCTGTATTTTACTGTTCATCCCCTGTACCATCCAGGGTCCCCTTCTAAGCCGTAAAAGTCTATGTACTAAGGGAACCAGATGGGCAAACAAGCGCACGGTCCAGCACACTGGGAAGGAGGTGGCAAGAGCGGCCTGTTCAGGAGATTTCTTTCAAAACGGCAGCTGCTGCTCACGCTCTCAGAGTCGCAGCGACTTTGTCAAGCTTTACCGAGCCCAATCGCGAAGCCAAGACACCAACCACAAAATCCCGGTCCCACAAGGAAGTGGCAACCGTTCCCTCTCAAGGTCCAACCTCAGGGACGGGGTTTCAGCCTCGGCTTCAAGCTCTATCATTAGCTCATCACATTGCCCCAAAACCACCTGATCCCACCACCTTTTCCCAGCTTTCCTGCCTGCACGGACAGGACACTCTTCCACTCCTCTGTGAGCTGCTTGAGGCAAAGAGCTCAAAAGCCCTACCGAGCCCCCATGGCTGCCGTTGTGCTCCTCTTGCACAAAGGAGGATGCTGAGGCCAGGACTGCAGCCCGGGCTAGTGCTTCTGATAAATACAATAAAAGCCGCCCCAACAATCAGTAAACAGTGGTATAATTAGCAAATGTTTTTCTATTTACTTCCTTTAATATGCAATAGGGGGAAATGAAATAAAATGTCAAGGACTTCATCAAACAGATGGTTCTGCACTTATTATTTTTCTCTGCTGCATTGTTTGCGTCAACTAAAGAAGAAACTCCTTTACGAAGTGTGACTCATGGATTCCTGGGAAGCTGCATTCTCAGCAGGGGGAGGACAGCAGGGGAGGAGAGGAAAGGGGAGGGAAGAGGACTCAGCTCATGAGCTTTTATTAGGAGTATTATTATGTCTCATTAATTAATCTGACCGCCGCTTTAGTGACGTCTCGGTCTCATTTCACAGGAAAAAATTACTCTGGATTGCCAAGTTAAATAGACAATTACAGGAAGACCAAATTATGCCTACATTGCATTCCCTCAGGGCACCAGGCCAAGTTCATGTCAAATCCATAATAACTAGACTACCCTCACTAAAAACAGCTCCTGTGGACATACGTCATGAGCCATTTGTAATCTACACAGAGGATGTATTGATCTTCCTTAGGCTTCCTTTCTCATAAACTCATAATAGCAAAGACAGGATTTTTTTAAGTATCTAACCCTCTGCAGCACATATGCAGAGCGTAAGCTGTGTTAACTCCAATAAAGCCTAATTAAAGCATAACCATTAGCTGTTTAATTTCCTTTTCCTATCCCAAGGGGCAGCTGCCTAGAGAGCAGGAGGAAAAGCTTAGTACATTTCAGAGGAGGAATGAAAGAAAAAAAGAAAAGCTTGTATTTTTCCTGAAGACAGACACACAGGTAAAATCTAGGAAATGTGAAAAAACCCCAACTTTCCATATGTCCTTGGACTACAGAAAAGCTAGGAGATCCCTAGGAAAACAAGGGATGTGAACGAACGTGTCCAAGAGAATGCAGTGCCCTTAAAAAACTAGTTGACATCAGAACAACTTACGCCTTCAAGTCTTGCTGTCGTAATTCATCTCCCACCTGCAGCCCCAAGCTCTCGGTCTATTCTTTCTCTCTTCCCCTCACGTGCAGCTCTGCCCTTTTCTCGTCACCCCCATCCAACAGCTCCCAGCTGGATGGGCCACATTGTCCCCAGTCTCTGTGCCTTCCCTGACCAGTCGCCTCAGCCGTAGAGCTTTGGAACTCCCTTCCAAGCACTCCCTTTCCTCTTCCTTACTCAGGGCAACGAGTGCCAGTGGGTCAAGAAAAACTGGAGAAACTGGTGTTGACTGACCCAGTGTGCCAGGAGCCTAGCACAACCACAATGGCACAGACCCTCTTCTTTCCTCCCAGTCCTGATTCTTCTCAATCCAATCGTAATTTACTTTTTTGTTACTCCCAGCTTAGTCTTCACGCATGAAAAACCTTTTTGGACAACACTGCACCCTCCTCATCTGCCCCAAGCACACACCTGGCTGGTGGCCGCTGCCCAGTGCAGATCTGCGTCACACTCCTTCCTCCAGCACCCTCATCCTCCTCAGAGGATGCACAGCCTCTCGTTCCCTTTTGCTCAAAGGTGGAGGTGAGCTGAGCTCCGTGTGGCTTGGTCACTACCACCACCAGCCACCGGTAAAGCCACCTGCAACGCAAACCCTGGTGGTTTCCAACTGACTCGCAGAAACCACACTTTCCTCCTCCCTCAGCTACTGCTGAGCCCACCATGGGCTGTTCCCTTCTGCTCCGCACACCCGTAGCCACACACACATTTCTTGCCCCACACTCCTGTCACCTCCATCCCCTGCCAACAGAGAGAACAACTTCCCTGCAGGGTCAGCGTTCACGTCAAGCCCCCAAGGATTAGCCAGCTGAGCATGGACGTGTCTGTCAGCCTGGTGTAAATCGGAGCATGGTGTTGCATATCCATTCTGTTGCTCTTGGCAAGCGGGCACGATGCCCTCGCCACACAGTTCACACTGGTTGGGACTGGCACAACAGAAAAGCACGACTAGCCCCGTGGAAACCTCTTCTGAGCCAGCGTGGGGATCCTGGAAGGGGCTTTGCTTTCTCTTTTTTGCCTTAATGCTGTACAAACAAGCAATAAGTGTTATTAAATCTCTGTTCCTTTCCCAGGCTGTAACACTCTCCCCCTTTTTCTTTCTGCTGCCCCCATTTAGGATTTTTCGTGATCCAAGCCAACCTATTCAAGTGACAAAGCAGATTGCTTTGCAACATGGTCTCCAGCCAAAACTGTGACCTTTTTAACAGCGAGGTGAAATGGCAGCATTTTGATTATCATAGTTCTTTTGTTTTGAAGCAAGGAAAATAGTTTTTCCTTCTTTAACAACCAAGCAGCTTTTTACCTTACGAGCAAGTTCCTTGGTATGGAGAAGAGTAGAAATTTTGCAAAATTGTCCAAAGCTGGTGACAAGATATTCCATGTTTTTCTCTGGCATTCATGAAATGTTTTGTCAGTTCCTCACAACTGTTAATCTTTCCTTTTAAAAACTACTGCTGGAACTTCAAATAGCGCTGTTGAGCAGTGGAAAAACGTCTATAGCACCCTATGCCTTATTTTGAGGTGCATGAAGCATTCTTTAAAAGTTGAATATTCATTAAAAAGGGAAAATCCCAGTGAAAAATGAAAACTTCAAACAGTCTTTGTGATGGAGGCTGATCCGCAGAGGACTGCACACTGATAAAGGCTTTCCTGTTCTGAAATAGCAATAGGAAGAGGTGGAAGCATCAGCTTCTTGTTTGGTTCTCAGCTCCAGCTCTCTGTGAAGGCAGCCTGAGCCATGTTGCACTCTCCTTTATCTTGCTGGCTTTTGCCAAGTTCATCTTGATGGTTTTTTGCACAGAATCCACCCATTCTGCATGTTACCTCCCCGCAAAATAACTGAGGGATCACCAGCGCAAAGGAGATTTTGGCAACAGTGCAAGAGGAATTTTCAGCTAAGAAGGGAAACTGCGCATACCCCTGCCTCTTGATTGCTAAGGCAAATATTCACTTATAATCATGCTCTGAAAAGCCTTATTTCACCAAATATTAATATCCACAGGAAAACAGAGCGTCAAATCATACAAAGGCTCATAAAGACTAATCAAGCTGCAAAGTCAGAACCTTCTATTTTATACCAAAAATAAGTCTACATTCTGTACTTCAGCAGCAGCTTAGGCCATCCACCGAAGGATATGCATACCTGTCATGCAATGGCTTTACAGGGAACGAAAAGCCTCCAGCAATTATAGCAGCAAAAGCTTCTTAAAGCTTAAGGCCGCCTTCTCTTAGCTGCTGCTCCGGAGAAATTTGGAAGCAAGGAGAAAGGTTTGTGGGTTTGGGAAGGGGCGTGTTACCCTTTCCTTAAGGCATCTACATCATTTGCTAATGAAGGTACAGAGAAATGCAAGAAGCGCTAACTCTTTAGGAAGGTAAAGCATACCCTGCACAATGTCACGTGTAGTGGCAGAGATTTTTTTTCCTGCAGGTGTGGACAACTATCTCATCTTCCACTCTGGCCACATCACCTTCAGCTCCTTCATTATTTACAATTGACTGCCCAGTGGAGAAGGTGTTTATAAGGAGGGTAGCTGCCAAGCTTCACAAGTCAACGGCATAATCTTCTGGTGCATGTTTTCTCCAAAGAGCCTTACCTCTCTTTATGGTCCCCCTGCCAATCAGTGGTGCTGCAGAGGAGGTGTTTACAGGCAGAGGGGCTGCAGCGCTTCACTCCCTCTGGCAGCGTTACGCCGTTGTAAAAGTCATCGTGTAACGTCTCACTTCTCCGAAGCAGGAGATGTCATGCAGCATGATGAAGATGCTGTCTGGTGTATACTCCTCCAGCAGGCCAGGAAGAACATCTGTCACCAATATTTCTGCTTTAGCTCCATCTGCACCTGGCTGTTCTTTCTGCAAGTTCCCGTGTTATTTTTTCTTCCGTACACTCAGACACCCTGCAGTGGGTTTGTTATCTTACATGGATTGTCACGGTCAACGTGTTTGTCCAATGGATTCAACAAAAAGCAAAGTAATTAGCACCACATAACAACACTTTTTCCAGAAGAGAAAAATATATGCTTCTTTTGTGGCTCACAAGATATTCTACGTACTGTATGTCTTGATGTTTTCTCTTTTATGAGGGTGTTGCAGGAAAGACTCAACTTCTGGCCCATTAGAAAGAGCCACGATAATGTGCTTCAGGATGGTAGGACAGGATGAATACACGTTTGTTCCAAATGTGTCAAATAAATCTTGGTACTGGGGACAGGAAAGAACCATGCTGCAAATAAGGTGAAAACAGGGAATCTGTAAGAAGATATCAGAGTCAGGATGAGGTATCAGACTGGGTTCGTCATACCTCCTGCATAGAGGACTTGACTTTTCCTCTCCTCTCTTTCTATTTCAGCGTAAAATAATATGTGAAAGAACACCGCTTTCCTCGGACAGGAGGAATTGCTAAGATGTTAGAGGAAGAAAAACTATTGTGTGTTGTTTACTCAGTCCCTGCTTGTTTAACCCACAGGAGCAGCTCGCACACAGCCCAGTTAATGCTTTATCATTCATGTCCCTTATCATGCACCGAGGGCACGTATTGTGCATGAGTCATAATTAGCTTGTTTGTATAATACGAAAAGGAAAACAAACAGCCCCATATCTCCCTGTCACACTAACAATAAGCTGACACATACTTAATCAAAATAGAGGATGCTGAATTAATTCAAAGAGGTTGACTTTCAAGAGGGACAATTGGAAAGTTCTCCCAGAGCAGTTAGTCACTCAGGCGGAGTTCAGCCAAACACAAGATGAAATTTGTCACATTTGTTCCAGAATTAATAATTTCTCAGAAATTATTACCGTTTGCTTTAACGTATTTCCAGACTTTGCCATGAAGCAGATGATGAATGAAAGACTGATGCATCTAAA
Organism: Numenius arquata; assembly: GCF_964106895.1. Lineage (NCBI taxonomy): Eukaryota > Metazoa > Chordata > Aves > Charadriiformes > Scolopacidae > Numenius > Numenius arquata. The sequence goes on from NC_133577.1 coordinate 46,253,653, forward strand.
TATTCAGAGGGCCAGACAGAAGAACAAAAAAAAAAAAAAAAAAAAAAAATCCATGGGGAAATTTCCTTGCTCAGGCTTCTGACACAAGGCCAAGGGCACCCTCACGTGCCCTGGCAATGTCTGCACCAGTGGAAAAGTCTAGTGGGAAAAAAAAAGTCACCCAATTAACCAGCTGCTGAGAAACAAAATGACGAACAGTACCATTTGCCAAAGAATCTCATTTCCACAGCTGGGCCTTTGTTAAAGTGTTACAGGCAGAGGTTGCCGGAGCAGGAAAACGAGGCAATTCCTGGCCCTTCGGTTGCTCTGCAGGTGCCTGGGATGGGACCGGGTGTTCTGTACAGCTTTAGGTATTTCAGGAATCCTACACCATCCGCTGAAGCAGTACAAGATTTTCGGGTGGACTTTACTGGCAGCAAGGTCAGGTACAGAAACAGAAGGAACAGACCCAGACACCTCGTCACAGGAGGACCCAGGTCAGCACAAACCTGCCTTATTTACCTGTATCAGATGGGCAGGGGGAGAGGAAAGATCTTCCGTTTACAAGGCAGAAAGAGAAGAAACATGGCACGCTGGATGCCTACATTAGTCCATTCTGACTACTCCTTTTGCACTTGAAGCAACTCTGCCTTCCTCCTCTAGGTGTAACATTTGGATACCTACAGCATCAAAGACACTTACAGCCAGAGCCTATGCAGGCACCCGATATGTAGACATCTAAGTTCAGCATTAAATATGGCAAAGAGCAAACATCCCCTCACTTTACACTCAATATTGTGCCCTCTTTTCAGGCTTATACCCGCTGCTTGCTTTCCCAGCTAAAAAAAAATCTTTTGTTACACGGCATCAGAGCAATGTAGGTTCCTACAGAAATATATGAAAAAGGATGTATACCTAGAAGTCTGATGGAAGTTCCTTGGATTTCTTACATTGTTAGTACACAAGTTTTCTCTTACAGGTAACAGGGGAAAATAAAAGGTCCTGTGTTGGTTTCTTTTTTTTCTCCATAGCTTGACTAGTCACTTACACGTCTCCTGATTTAGGTGAGTAATAAAACTGCTACGAAATGCCTTTGGAACCAGTCACACTGCATGTGCCCGATAGCCTCTTTCGAAGCTTAACACTTGTCCTCCTCAACGTTGCTTCCTCTCAGACAGTCCGGCTTTTCCCTGCCAATTTGCTTGTCAGCATTGTGCTGGTGTTTACAGCACCACGACTGAAAACCTGCATGGACTGAGTCAGAAATGACCATCTTGTCCATACGATATTCTTAAGCGCAGACCAGCCAAGTCTTTGGGGGAAAAAAAAAAAGTTTAACATCAGATGATTAGTCATGTTAGCTTCATACCTCTGAGCAATGAATTACTCATTTTATATCTGCAGAAGGGAAAAAAAAAAAAAAAAAAAAAAGAATACAAGCCCTGACTTAAGTCTGTCTCTCTTGGAGTAGGCAAAGATACAAATTATGACATTTCGTGATTCTTCCACTAAGTGAGTATTGGATGCTGCTGCTTTTATTTGAGAGGCCAACACATTTTGGAGAGGATTTAATGTGATGAGTAAGCAGTCTTTTCCAGCTCTGCTTGAAAATAATTTTTTTATTATTTTTTTAACATACGGCAGCTACAGAGTATTAATTTATCTTACTTGACTTCTCCAGCCTACCAGGGAGGCTTCCCGGGGAAGCCAGGAGGAGGTTTCTGGCAGCTTTCAGGTTGTCAAGACCAGCTTTGAGAGAATTAATTTCTCACCAAAAGGACACACTGACTTTTGGTCAGTGGTTTGCAGGATGGCAATTTATGCCCAGAGGAGGACATTTTAAAACTTGTTGCACACAAAGCTCATCTCATTTTGTGGCCATCTGCTGACCAAACCCAGGTAAGCCACCACGTGTCTGACCACCATCAGGAAAAAGCCAGGGTGTTGTCCCTTGCGTTATGGCAGAGGAGTAGAAGTAGAACTGTAGAAGTTAAAGGGTTGCTTTTGGAAACGCCTTATTTACTCAAATGATAATGTGAAACAGAGCATTTAAAAGAAAACAGCAAATTTTAAGCTAACTAAAATGAAAACTTTGACATAAATCTGTTTACGAAATACTATTAATAAGAGCAGAGTGCAAGTGAATTCAAGGAAGTTTTAGTGCATAACAAGTCCCTCCCGCTCTGCACCACACGTGTTAGGGCAGCCGGAGTCTCTTGGTCATTTGTCACATGAGGATTATGGTTCAACTCTCAGATTTGGCAGAGAAAGGAGAGCAGCAACCCCAGCTGCTCTGTTCGCATCGTCCCCTGCCCACTCTGCCCAGCCCCTTGGCTGCCTTTGACACCACTCTTTGGTGGCCATGGGCCGACAGCACCAGGGTGTCCTCCCCACTGGGATGGTGGGTCCTCACCTGCAGCCGCTCTTGCAAAAGAGGCACAAGGCTGGTGCTGCAGCTGATGGTGCCCCAGCTCACAGCCTCATGCCATCTTTGCCCCGAGATGACCGTAAATCACCCAGTGTCTGCAGAAGACAGAGTCCTCTCTCCCTCCAGAAAGTCCTTTTTCATCTCCCTGGGGCTGCACTGCCTTTTGGAATCCCTCGGTGCTGCAAGCCACCTGCCAAGGAAGACCAGAGCGTCCACAGGCCAATGGAGATGGTACAGAGGAGACCACCTCGGCTCTCTGGCCATACCTCTCGCCAGCCCAGGGCAGTACCAAATCCAGGCACAGTGCCAAAAATACCCCAACACATGCCCCACAGCCTGTAGAAGATGCCCCGGTCACATGCATTCATCAGCAAGCAACAGCATGTGGTCCAAGGGTCTTCAGTTAAACCTCCCCTTGGTTTGGTGTGCTCACACAGCCCATCTGCTTCGGCATACTGTACAACAGCTCTGGTTCTGAGGGCATCTCCGGAGCCTTTGCTACCAAGTCAGTGCAAAGCAGAGCAAACAGCATCTCTAGCCCCAGCCCAGCGCCAAAACTTCTCAGCACAGAGCTCTCGCAGTGGTGGATGCCATCAATTACACAGCAGCCAGGGAAGGTCATACTCCCAGCGTAAATATTTACACCAGGAGCCTATGGCAAATGTCTCCATTCTTGACACTTCCCTGTATTTACATCCTTAAATAAAACTCCTCAATAACTCCCCAAAATGAGCCATACCAAACACACTGTTGGACTCTCAGTTAATGTCACTTATAATCCTTCTCCTCTGCAGCAAATCCTCAACATCCATTAAACCCACTTAAACCATCCATTAAGACCAACCTTCAAAGCCTGCCCTCAAACACCCTGTCCCCCTGGCTCATCATTCCTCCCATGGTCCTCCCTCCTCCCCACCAGCAGAAATCACTTGTAAGACATGCTCGAAAGCCTGGCATATAATTCCAATTATTTTCTACCAATCCCATCACTCTTGTGCATGTCCCAGCACCATCACCTAAACTGCACTTCAGGCAGATGCTCTTTCCCTTCCTCCACGGTCTTCTCCAATCAGAGCTGTTTCACAGAGAACTCCGAGAAAGAAAGAAGAGGAAAAAAAGCTGGGGGAAGAATATTGCAGCAGGGTCACATAACAGGATAGAAAGAGTGGGATAAGCAAACCACAAAGCTACTGAAGGCATTGCTGCTTTAAACCATGGCTACATGGTAGCTTGCACTTGGCCACAGGACACTGAGATTTAACACTCACAAGAGAGGAAGAGGGTGGTTTTTGTTGTTGTGTATTAGTATATGGCACAAAACCAAGCTTGACTGAAGAGGTATGAAAGGTAGAACCATATCCACATGACAAAAATTCATGTATGACCTGTCCATGCCTTCCTGCAATAAACAGCTACACTTGCTCAAAGTGGTCCACACGTTTGGAGCCTCCTATTTTCATATGGGCCACTCAAGACAAGATATAGAGTAAAACGTGGGGAAAAAAAGAGAAAAATGAACAGTTTCAAATATTAATAAAACAATGGGGATTTTTATTTTTTTTTTTTAAGAAAAAAGCTAAATGATTGAAAGTTTAACTTTTTGCATAAGCACACCAGTTTCAACTACAATTAGGGCAGCAAAAGCTTCTTAATTCCATGATTGGAATGGGCTGCCCAGGGAAGTGGTTGAGGCACCATCCCCAGAGGTGTTTAAAAGACAGGTAGACATAGAGCTTATAGACATGGTTTAGTGATGGTTTTTATCAGTTAGGTTGATGGTTAGACTAGATGATCTTAAAGGTCCCTTCCAACCTAGACAATTCTATGGTTCTATGATGGAAACAGTGAGCCAGAGACCTAAGGATTGAGGCACTAACCCAAAGACAGAAGGATCCCCCTTTGAACCTCTCCTCAGTGAAAGAGCTACTGGTGATGAACCAAAGGAGCTTTTTAGTGCCCTCCCATGAAGGCTGGGAGAAAGGTAGGGAAAGGGCAGCAATCCTGCAAGAACAAGCTGTACTCATCATACTGCTGGAGTCCTTGGGGTGCGTGGAGAAGATGTGGTATCTGAGAGCATTTTTCTCTCTTCTCTTTCTCTCCATCTATATATCTCCCTCTCTCATTTTCATTCTTAACAAAACATGTTGAAAAGTTACGGCTCTCTTCCCCGGGTGGAAAAGGAACAGGTTTTGAAATCTCAAAATTTTGCAGGATGGGAAAACTGCTCTCTGCCCAGCTCAAAGGAAAATCCACGTCACCTACAAGATCTGCACATGCACGCTCAGGAAACACGACTCTACCCAGAGCTTATTAGTGCAACTATAAATGAATTGTTCAGCTCCCTGTAGAATTTATGTACCTTGCTTGGCTTGCTGACTTTGGCAGTTTCTTCTATATTCCAAGCAATAAGAATTATCTGCTGCATTTCTCTTCTTGCATGGCTAGTTTAATACAACTGAAATATTTTCCTGCCTTCATTCTTTGTTATAGATACTTGTCAGACTTCAAAGAAATAGTCAGAGTACTGTATTTGCAATTTTTCCTCCCATATCCCCTGTCCAGGTTCAGCAATTGGCATTTTCCAGTCTCAATCTTTTTTCCTATTCTTTATAGAAAGTCTCTATAATATTATTTTAATTCCTCTTGCCTAAAAAAAGAAAAAAAGAAAACCCACAATAAAACCCTTCACCTTTTCCTTCCCAAGAGAAATAGTCTAAAATAGGAATATATTTTCTGTATATAGTGTCCTGGATTAAAGATATTTTGGAATCAGAATTTCAGTTGGTTGAATTTGACTCCTGCAGCTGTTTTCTTAGCTGCAAAGGAAAGAAGACAGTTTCTACATGCAGCACTGAGATGACCGAGAGCCTGAGCATAGAGCTGTCCTGAGTCCGAATGAAATCACATGGAATGCCTCTGCTACAAGACCCAACCCATACAGACACCACTGATGGTGGCACAGAACATGCCCAGGACCTGACCCATCCTCACTGACATTAAATCAGAGCCAGTAATACTGTAGGACTGCTGGCAGCATGGCAGGGAGAGGAAATGTGGCCATGTCTGCATGAAGCCTGCCAGGAGACCTCCCCCCTGGCATCCTGCTGCCTGGAGGTACCTGGGCATGGTGTCACGGCACCTTCAAGCTGTTGAGCCAGGGGAGGCTGGCCAGAGGGACAAAGCTCCTTCTCTGCGTCCTGTGCCCAGGGATGGGCTGTTCACACACTTCAGCTGGGCAAAACAGCCATTGTGGGCCACAAGGAACAACCTCCACAGCTCACAAGGGGCAAGAGGCGGGACCCTTCCTTATGGCCTTGCCATGGGTGGCTGGCCAATGGCTGGGGGGATGCTAGCTCCTGAAAGCTGCCATCATGTCTTCTTCACGGTCTGCTGTGGGAAGAGGGTGGCCACTCACCTTCAAGAGTAACATGATGAGCTTGGCTTAGCTCTCCAAAGGGGATACCTCCATGTTCTTGTCCCACTTAGGGTCATCCTGGCTTTGAAGTAAGGCCTTTTCCTGTCCTTTTCAGCTGGTAATGATTGTCACTTGGGTCACATGAAAGACAAACTTGAGCTTCTGGGAATGCCAGGGCACATAGGGTCAAGCTGGCAGTTCATAAAATGTGAAATGAAAGGGTTTATAGCACAGGGCTCAGGCTTGCAGCTGATTTCTCCACTGCTATCCCAACTAGTACTATTGACTAACACATTAGAGGGTGGTGGATGGTTACTTCCTTGGCCCACAGCAAAAAGAGGTGTTAAGAGAGGGAGTGGAATCAGAATAGAAAAGCTGCTTTATGGATCCTGGACACCTGCACGTATTAGGAATGTTTCAGCACCAGTTTATGAACCTGAAGTTCACAGAAAGACAAGTGGCTACAACTAATGCAAATCCACCTAGTGTCTCTGCCACAATTCGTGTGCGTAGGACATACATAACCCCCACACGAAACACAAAGCGTATAGTCAGCTTCCCTGCCCTACCAATACAGGATTATTCAAGCCCACAAGCCAAATAAATGACATACAACTGGAGCTCTTTTATGCCCCACCAAGAGCCAACCTCCAGCTCTGTAGGGCTGCAGCTGTATATAACCTACTTTGCTTGGCACAGGAGGTCTTCTGGTATGCCACCTGTGCAAAGAACCACCACTATCTCCAGTGCTTTCCTGGCAACTGGTTGTGCTTAAGCTGCTTCATTAGAACTGGTCAGGGGAAATGACATTTCTAATTAAAACGTTCAGCATTACCAGAAGTTTTTGGCTCACAAAAGTCTCATTGTGGAGCTGCAAAGAGAGGAAAAGGGAAAAAAAAAAAAGAAAAAAGCACTGCAGGTACAGATCTCATGGTTGTCTTTGGCAAAAAAAAGAAAAGAAAAGGCAACCATGGGAATCTGTTCCCCAGCACAGACTTTAAGTTCAGGGCTGCTTTCCATGCCAACCTCACAAACGACGTCTCTGTAAAAGTAACTGCCTTTGAGTTGAAGTGTAGCCAGTCAAGTGGGTAACCAACACACAGCTGAAGACATAGAGATGCACAGAAATACCTATGGCATCTTTGCTGAAAAAGGAAATGCTCATCCAAAAAAAAAAATTAAAAAAAAAATCCCTGAACAATGAAAACCAGCCCTTGGACCAGTATGTAGTGTGGAACATAGCTTGAAAAAGAGAATAAATAAATAAGGACACCTGTGTCCAAAGTACCTGATTTCTGCAGCATAACAAAGACACTCTGCAATGGCGCTGCTGTTCATCCTATCTGCAATGAAGCGGGGAAAAGGAAAGGCAGATTCGGGTAAGAGTGAAAACAAAGGAAAAGAAAAAGACATTGCTTACTCATTTCTGCAAGGACCCAAGTTGGACACGGCAAAAGAGGGGCCGGGCCTCGGCTAACAGTGTCATTAGATAAAAATCATTCCTCGACAGGAAAGGTGATGATGATTAAGAGCCAGATTGATTGATGGGGGCAACAGTGAGACATGGCATACATCCAAGTCAAATCATAGCATCTCCTCAACAGCCCAAGTGAGATGATATGGTCTGCCTCAGGCCAAAATTAGAGCCTGCCATATTTTTCATTGCAGCATTCTGTTTCTTTGTAAAGACCTGAAGGTATTGAAATTTAGGCTGACATACTGCAGGCTCTCCCTTCCAAAGGGGAGGAAAGAGAGGGCTTAATCCAAACATACAGATTCTGTTTTACTCTAACACAGCTCCTGTAAGTTTCCAGTGGGATTTGTTTTTTGTTTTTGTTTTTTTTTTCTGGTCCTTTTTAATGTTTTGAAGATGAGAGATAGGGCACAGAGATCTCTATTATCCATAGGGGGAGCCAGCTTTGCCTGGTCACACCCAGGAGAGCACCCTTGAAGGCAACTCCCTCCAGCTCAGGAAAGCAGCACAAGAACAAGGTGATGCCAAGGGGGTCACGGGGCCACCATGGGGCTGAGACCGAGCCCCACCACCCAGCTCAGCCCCTGGCCCAAGGGGGTGCTCCAAGGGTCGGAGTCCTCTAAGTTATACAGAAAAGAACTTCTAAATAATTAAAATAGCTACCCACTGACAATTCTTACTTTGTTATTTGAAGTTCTTATCAAGGAAGAAAAACAGGAGATTCAATGTACAGAAATACATCTCCCCACCTGGAAATTATGCTATAAAAAGGAAGTAACTTAAAATAGGAGTTAGGATGCAAAGACATCCAACATCCAGCTTCCCAGGCTTTGTGCAAACCCAGAGCTTGGGCTGTAATAATCACTCCTATTTCAGGAGGGTCTTCAGAACTAAGATGGGCCAGTGTGTGATGGCCTCTGTGTGGTTGCTCAGCAGGTCATGGCAGGGCAGGACCTACATTTTGGGACCCCCAAGCCCCATCTCGTGCCTGGCATACAGAGGCCAGAACACCCACAGCCAGCCAGCTACATTTCCAGGCAGTTTGGACTCCTGGAACCCGTCTCTGCAAACAAAGATCTGGAGTGAGGCAGGAGATGGCTGGAGGCACATGGAAGAAAAGGGATAAATAGCCTGTTGGGCTGAGCCCTTGTAAGCCATCGTATTATGTGCTTGTGGTTAGGCGGAGCAATTGCATCGGAAAAAATGTTTCCAACTGAATTTTCTCTACAAAAATAACTCATTAATGGAGGATAACCCTGGGAACCAGCTGGAAGTGTCTGCATTTAAAACTCAACACAAGGGGAGCAAATTAAAAGCCCAGAAGAGGTATCACAGCAACATGGGTGTTTGCTCATTGCACGACAGCATGTTCAGGTCAGTTATCCCACTTCAGTGTTTACTGAGGTCATGCTTGTAGTTCCAGAGACATCAGAAGGACAAAAGCTGGCTGTACTACATCACTATTCAATTTTGCTAAGAAGATTTAAAAAAAAGAATATTAAATTAAAGGAGCAAACAAGACCATGGACTTCTTGTTTTCATAAAAGCAGTTAAAAAAAATGTAGGTGAGTTCGGTAGGGAATCCTTCAATTTTCCATCTGTGTTTATTTTAACTCAAAGTTGTCTTCCTTACTGTGGTGTCTCTACTCAGAGGTGCAGCAAGAAAAACCTCAAAAGAACATAATACTCTTCTGTATCATCTTCTTTCCTCCCTTGGCTGCCTCTCTTACCGGAAAAAAAATACAGTAAGATCTGTTTGAGGTGGCCTGGTCATGTCGACAAGCTGTCTTTAACCAGAAGTCACACAAGAATTATAATCAAAACCACATGGGACTATTTCAGGAAAGCATGTGGGCTGCTGGAGTGAAGGATTCTCTGTATATGGAGAAGTTGGTGCCTCTCTCCTGTATTCCTCCAAAATGACACATATGCCACAAATAATCTTCCAGGATTTGGGACCCAAGCTTGCTGGCCTGGAAGATTTATTTACATCTAGCCCTTGTCTATATAACAAAAAGCTTGACCAGCCCTCAGCTCAACGTTAATGAGAACATATGCGGCTCTCTTCTGCCCAGCTCTTGGAAGTAGCTTCCTGAGTAAACAGGGTAAGGAACAGCCAGCGGTGGTTCCACACAGCCTCTAGGCTACAAACGGGTCGTTACTCACCCAACGCTTTTCTCCCTAAACCCCACACATTGTCTAGGTTATTTATGGGGCTCCTCCCAGCAGTAGCCATTAGCTATATAAACAGCCAGTAAATTTCAGGGCTGCACTGCATGCAAAGACAATTCTGGTTTTGCACTTTCACTGGGCATTTTGGGAGGTTTTGTCTATGAACCTGGAGCCTTGTGGGACCTTCAAAGCCAAAATAATAAAATTCACACCGTTAAATATTATTCACTGAGTTGAGAGGTTGCAGCATCACGTCTGAAATAGTGGGTGGCTTTTCAGCAAGCGCCCTTTGCTGCTGAAGAGGGGGCAGGCTCCAAACTGAAAGCGAAGTCTTTCGGTTTTGGGCTTCATGAAGTCACAGCTTTGTTAAGGGAGGTTTTCAAAAGTGTTGCTGAAAGGTAACTGCTTAAGAGCCCCCTGGTGCTTTTGAAAACCTCTTTCACTTTATGAAGCACTTTGCAGGTCCAGCCCCTCGGAAGGGCTCGGGCAGTGTATGATCGGCAGGCTAGATCCCTTGTCTCCATGTTGTCCAGGACTTCCCGGGTGCCAGTTGCAATTGGCCCATGCCTCATTTCCCTTCTTCCCCCTACTCTTAAATGGGAATGAGTCATTTTTATTTGAACATTTGCCCTTCCTTGCAGTAGACCAGGAAAAAGTGAGTCCATACACTGCCTTAAGAGCTGACTATGCAGAGAGGTAGGACACAGGACTGGTAGTCAGGAGGCTACAGCTTTCATCCCAGCCTTGCTTCAGCTGAGTATTAGTTGCAAAAAAGTACCTCTACTTCTCATTTCCATGCCAGATATTTGGACTGCAAGCGCTTAAGAGTAAGGTTAATACCTCCTTACAAATTTGGACAGCATCAGTCTCAGCAGAACTCCGATTTTAGGTGAATATAACCACAACAGTAACAGGTAGCCCACAGACAGGATAACCAGCATGATCATGACAACCGGCAAATATTTTTCAGCAGAAGACACTGAGAGCTAAACCCAATGAAGTTAATGAGGATCTCGTACAACTCAACAGCTTGAGTTTTCCTTAATATTTTCACCAAGTCATTCCCTCTAACTTATCTATTACAGTTTGCTAATTACACAGCTATGCAGCACTGATACTAAGAATTCCAGCTGTATAAATAGAGAAACACTTAGGCAATTGCTTTTGATTTAGGTAATAGTTTTACTTGCTACTTCAGGGCTATTTAAAGAAGCTGCTCTCCCTGTTAATGGCTAAAATAAAACAAGCTGATGGATCTGTCATCATTCCTGGCAGGTGGATGCCAGCATCACAAACCAATCCCACAGCAGCCCCCATTAGTCCCTCACTGGAAGTATCTGTCTGAGGAAAGGGCCGTGCCTGAGTCAGGGAGAAAATGAACCCCCCCCCCCTCCCCCCGACTCCATCATTTTTAGAGTCTGAAACACACAGATGCTGCAGTTGCATCAGTTGGCCTGAATTGGGGGGGGGGGGGGGGGAAGAAGGAAGGAAAGGAAATTGTGATGCCCAAAGTACTTTTCTGAATGGTCCAAAAGGTGCTGTGTTAACTCAGCACCTTATACCCCAAAAACCTGTGATATGGATTCAAAATGATGCGACGAGCAAGGCCCAAAACAGGAAACAGCAAAAGGAAGTGTGGTGGTGATAATGCGGCCAGGCAGTGAATCAGCAAGAAATAAGCACATTTGCAAACCATCACTTATTTATGTTAAGATTTTAGTATTAACTTGGATCCACCTTTATGCCTGATCTCACTTCTTCACCTACTTCACGACAGCAAGAATTCACGGTTGACACATGGAGTCATTCATAAATCTATGAAAGTGATTTGCTCAGGAGCAGAAGTTGCAAAAAGGTGAAGGGAAAGGCTACAAGTCTGGCCCAAGCCAGGACACAGCACAGAGCAGGACTATGTGAGTTCCCAGCAGAGCAGGGCCTGTGGAGACGCAGCAACAGATAACCCTTTCTTGGGATGGATGGCAATGGTACTATCTAATGCACAAAATATACACTTACATGCTTGTTTTCAGTCATTACAATCCTGGGCATTATTTGCAGAGTGACCAGAGAAGAAAGAAGAGGAGGGAAAAAAAAAAAAGTTTCCTGAAAGAACAGAGAGCAAAAGTCAACTCACTTCAAAATAATTTGTAATGCTCTCCTACCCCTTGAAACTGAGAAAGTAGAGAGTAAGAAAATTGTGAGATTTAAAATTCCAACTAACCCAGATGCACTCCTGCATAACAGACAGTGCTCAGATTGCAGCTAAAATAAGAGTACAGAAACATGGGGACTTAAACTAGTTGGTGTAAAATACCTCTGTGAAATGATAGAAACATTGAAAATTTGGGAAAAATATGTAGTCAAACTGCTCATATACTTCTCACAGAAGGATTGAGAACCTCTTAAAAAAGCCTGACTATTCTTGATGAGAATGATCTTTAACAAAGATTTGCTCCACGGCATTTGCAGGCAGCTGGGAAAAGCAAAGTTTGGCTACCACAAATCCATCTAGTCCTGTTGTCAAATGGGTATTACAAGTGGTTGCTCTCTTTCAAAAACTGGCCAGCTTTGAGGGGTGCAAATGTTTGGAAATCATTAGATAGATTAACCATACCCATGCTAAGCACAGGAAGGGTATGCTTCCAAATGCTACACACTTCTATATTTGGTTAGAAATCCAAATCTAGTGAGAAGACACATCCCTTTGGGTTGAGTTTTCAAAAGTATTTTTCAGTCCAAAGAGTACCTCTAAGCCGAAGTTAAAAAAAAAAAAAAGGGCAAAAAAGGTACCAGTGACCCTGAGTGTGAGATTGGAGATTGACTTGACTCCTCAGTGACCAGCAGTGAGCTGTACCACATCTCATGTCCATTTGGTTGATCCATCCCCAAACTGATCGGGCCGGGGTTTGCCGTAGGATGAATTTTAACTGTATGCTCTTAGCTGTAACAGCATGTTGCATTTTAACGTCCTTACTTAACACTCACCCAGTGTGAGCAACATGCTCTGGGAAGAGGAGCAGATAAATCTAATCTCAGCACCTTCACTGTTTTGTCAGGAAAAGGACAGGCCACATTTGTTTGACATTTTTTTCCCCAAAGTCCAGTCTTTGCCCAGTCATGCGCAATCACAGAAGTTCATTCCCCACTGTCAGCAGGACCGGCCATACTGAAATAAGTGCATGATGACATCTACTTGTGTTAAAAATAGCAAAACAAAACAAACAAAAAAAAACCCCAAAATTAACCAACAACAGCAGCCTATTCAGTAAAAACAACAGTCTCAGCCCCTTTAAGTGCAGAAGATTTAAACCTCTGGGAGTCGCTGGGACAAATCTCCCAGGCTCTTGCAGGAAAAGGGTCTCTCCCTCACTTGCTGCTTTCTCCTTTTCCCTCCATGCACAGTCCCACATTTGCCCCAGGTGGCCGAGCTCCAAGGCACCATCACCAGCCAATTGCCTGCACTGTATTCTCCTGGGTGGGATAAAGATCCCTTTAAAAATAATTGTGTTTCAGTTGGGAGGGAGGCGGAGGGGAGTGCTGGACCCGAGGCTAGAGAGCTCTAGGCAGGGAGGGAAGCTGGTCTGCTCTGTTTGTTTGCCTCTTTGAAGGGCTGTTCTAGGGTCTGGCTCCAAGTTCAGGATTTTCCACGCTGAACCTGATTTGAACCTGACTCAGAGCCCAAGTTTCCTTTGGATATAAATCAGTTTAGGGACAAGATATGTCCAAAGACACATGCGAGCAACTCCCAATGAAGTTAAGGGCTGATGTGTGCGTGCACATGTCTGCGTAACTGTAGGAAGGTCATGACTACGTGCCTATTTTATAAACTTTGGGTACTTGTTTGATGTGTTTTTTGCCTTTCATTGCCTCTGTACTCAGTAGTGATTCTTGTTTCCTCAGAGTTTGGAAAGAACAAGGCTTCTCCTGACACTAGCTGTTGCTCTCAGAAGACATCATACATAGTCTTGCTGGATTTCCATCTCAGTCAAATGTTTACAATAAAGTTCTGGAACTCAGAAAGTCAGGGTTATGTCCTTCTGTCTGGCACCCATGTGCTACCTCGCTGTGGCTGATCAGTGAGCCAAAGCTCTCCAAGATGTACTGCAAGACTGAATGCTTTGAATCAATTTCTCTGCACCTTCTGCACTGCTCCGTGCTGCCTCTGGTCTCTGTGGGACTGCACACATCTGCATGTGAACAGCAAGTGGTTAACCTTATCCAGGTAGAAGTTTTTAATTTAAAAGAAAGCTGATAAAAACATTCCCTGTTCAGCAGATCCCATCTCCCACAGATTTTATTATTCTCTTTCATACTGAAGTGTCCTTTTCTCCATGGGGAAATAAGCCTTCTAGGTTTCTTTAAGAGAAGTCTTAAAGATTCAGCCAGCCTGCAGGCACAGCAAGGTAGGAGAAGCCCAAATTCCCAGGGAGCTTTATGGCACATGCATGGAGCATGTGGGAGGTATCTTTGAGAATTACCTTTTTTTCCCTCGCCAGAGGAGACTGCTCAAGAAGTAAAGACCAGTTTCAAGTGAGAGTGACAGCCTCACACCTCGAATAAAACAAAGATCCTAAATAAATACAGACTTAACTACTTCTCCAAGCATCAGATAGAAAACTACGTATCACAGACACGTCATCAAGCGAGAAGTCTTGTTAAACATGTAATAGATAATCGATCTGTGCTGGTCCCTCTCCACAAAAGGCCATTGTCATCTCTATTGGACATTGTTTACATGGCAGATGTGATCTAGAAAATGATGGAGTTTACTTTTTGGTTATGATAACCTTAACTACCACCTTTGTTTATTGCATTCAAAAGACTTCTTTTTTTGTTTGCTTTTATTCTGAAAACTGTAACAAAAGTCAATTCAGCATCAAGTATAGAGTTGCTCTGTGTGTGGAAAAAAGCTAACAGCTCCAAGTACAGCATAGCATGAAGTGGATCTCCATACCTTCAAGTTCTCAGGGAGAAAGGAAAAAAAACACTGGATCAAATTTAGCTTTGGCGTAAGCGGGTGCAATTCCCAGAGGGATTTGCACCCGCTTATGCCAGGATTGAGTTTGGCTCATGAAACTTGCAGGGTGGTCGTGTAATTAAATTATATGGTGGTTCAGTATATTTCTACAACGCCAAATGATGCAATATTTTTTCAAAGAAGACAGCTGCCCATTATTTAAAACAAGGTATTCTACTACTACCTTCATTACTGGATTGCTCTCAAGATTCAGCAGTTTTTCAAACCATCACTGAGGCATCTTAAGCTTTTGTCTTTAGACAGGAACACTGACAGTCTGAATTATACACTGCTTCCTCCTTATTAGAAGCTGCTTATAAAAAAAATACTGCCACTGTGGTCTACAGTTCAATGACGTCCATTGTAAACTCCCCAGTATAACATAAACCTCCCTAAAACACATAAAATTATTGGCTTCCAAGACCAGTCTCACTGAAAGAAAGCTCTGTATTTAGTCTTTGCTTAAAACACAGGTATTTGGTTTGGAATTCAAACTCCCAACTCAGTTTTAAAAGACTGGGTCCAAGGAAAGTTGACACGGACCATGTAATTTTAATTAAAGAAAGATTTTGCTCCTTTATGGCCAACAGGGGCATTGTAACGTTGACATATTGATGCTAAATAATTATGAGTCCATAAATAATTCAGTATATAAAAACGCTGTATGGCTGGTGCCAGGTAGCGAAGTGAAATAGCACTGGAATAGCTGACCTGCCAGGTTAGTACTACAATGCCAGGGGACAGACAGGTAACGTGACCCAGCAGCTATCAAAACAGCGCAGCCCGGGGTGTTCACTACCCACAGAGAGTGCTTGAAAGTGGAAAACCAAGGGCTGTCCAGTTCTGTCACCTCAGTATTTTAGCACCACTGTCATACGAGAGGATAAACTTCTAGGAGTGGTACCAAGGAGAAAAGCAGTAGGGAAATCACATGCAGAAAGAGAAATATTAAAAAGCAAATTAGCGATGAACTTAAGGCAGGGTCTTTTTTGCAGGAGCTGGGCAAATACCACGAACTTATTTCCATGGATAACCGCTCAACCTCTAAGACTGAATTCAGTTCAGATGTGCTCCTGACCCTCTAGTGTTTTCTCTCCACGAGATTTCAGATGGCATCTATTTATTGGCATAGATAACTAGGAAAAACAAGCTTTAACCTCTCACTCTAGAGTACTCCTGCCATCAGGGACATATATTAAGAAAGATGGGATTTTAAATTTGTATTTATTTATTTTAAAGCTTGATAGGGAATCTTGCAGCTCTGGACCAAGTGAAACATGTCACAGAAGTTTGTGATGAGAACCATGCCCATAGGGCTTTGCAAGTACATTCCTGCTCTGTGTCATCAGCCGTGGTAACACTCAAAAATGCTCTGTCCATGGATGTTGTGAGATCAATACATTTTATAAGCAATGAGCTCAATAGGGAATCAGAGGCCTCGGGCAGACAGAATCAAACAATCTGCCTAAAGCTTCACAAAGAGAGATGTGCACGAGTGAACGTTGCATTGAAAGTTTCCTCTTTTCATTAACTATAAGATAATAAAGTGCACATGTCACCAGGTGTCGTAGGATTACTCGTCACCTAGAAAAGCTCCATGGCCTGGTAAAGAAAAGATTTTCCAGTTTTTCCAAGATTCTCCTTCCTGGTTCATCTGCTACCTTTCTGCTCCTTTCCCCTTGGGAAGGCTCAGTGGCTTCAAGTACTTCCTCTGATTATTAGAGTTACAAAGGAAAACAGCTGACTGCCTGTGACCAACAAGCAGGCAGGCAATGCTGCTCACACCGGAACGTCCCATAGGAAAACCTTCTGCTGGATTAGAGCAACGAAGCAAACAACTGCTAACAAGGAGACTTTATCAAGTCAGGGCTTGCTGGAAGACCAAGTGCTGAACAGGGATAAAAAGGAAATGCTGGACTGCTCTTCGTGTCTGCCAAAATTAAAAGAATACCTCAATCCAAGAAAACCCCTGCAGCCCAGCAAACCGTACGGTGTTAGCAATTTACCACTGAAGATTTAGTTTTCAGTGCTTGGGCCTGGTTCATTGCCCCTCTCACACATACCTTAGGTCTTTGTACACACTCCAAGCTGCCCCTGCGAGTACAGTTGTGTTTTTCATTAGTGTGATTGTGATTTTCATTAGTGAATTAGAACAGGAAAAAAAATAAAGAAACCTTTTTCCTCGAGGATATAGTCTTCAGATATCTGCGTGCCCAGTCCTATGTCTGCATATACGTTGCCAAAGACAGAGCCAATCCTCTGCACACAGCTGGAGGTCCGAGCAGCACGATGGCTGTGGTGAGAGAGCCAGATCTACCTCCAGGTTCACACACACTGTTGGGGTGGAGGTGGCCACCTCTGCCAGGTCCTGGCAACTGCAAGGGAGTGTGGGGAGCAGAAGCGCAAAATAAAGCCCAGGAACACTTTTACATGCCAGTCCAAGGTTACTTTGGGTGTTGTTTTGACCCCACACAACTCTTGTCACATCTCCACTGCAGGTGCAGCCCTCTTTTATCCTCTAAATTGAGACATTTCCTTTCCCATGGTTGGGGAAAAGAATAGGCGCCTTTAACTCCCAACTAGAAGGGTACCTCCTGCTGTATGATTTCTTCCCTCTTATTCCTCTCCTCCCCCACGATGAGAGCTGCCTTGTGGTTGCTGTTGCATTGCAGGCAGACCTGACAGCTTGTTAGTGCAGGGCTATGCTTGTGCCCTTGCTCTACTCAAAACCTTCATCCCTCCTTTTAAAAAAAGAGGAGCGTACCCAGATCCCTGACCTGCGTACCTAATATCACTTCACAGGTGGAACCCACACTTCAGTTCTGGAGAAGCAGAAGACCCTGACAGCTATGTGCGGACTGGCTTCACAGAGTTAGGGAATGGTCCAGGACAGTGGACCACCACCTCTAAATCTTCATCCAGACTCACAGGAACTTAAAATGGTCACTTACGACAACATTTATTTAGGAGGGGAGCTTTGCCAAGACCTCAGCATTGGCTGAATTCTATCCCCTCCAAAACAATTAGGCTTTGGGGATGTTTTCAAGTTCAAAAGGGCCAGAGCAAGTCCAGGCCAGAGAGTGAGAGTTCTCAGTTTGCTGCAAACAAGAAGCAAGCCACCCACCCACCACAAAAATCACATGAACACCAAGCATTGGGAATTCTCATAAAATTATCACTCTCCTTTTTCCTGAACCCTGCCAGATAGAAAACTAAGACACAAAAAAAAAAATAAATAAAATCACCAGCTTGACACAAATCCATAAAACATCTCATAAGTAAAGGGCCTATAAAAGGTGTCCAATAATGAGACTAAGAAGTGTGCAGAAAGAAGGCAGAACAGTGCATTGACCGTAGTGCACAGGCTAGGGAGAGATGGAGATAAAGCTTAACACAGAGAAACCTAAAGAGGACAAAAGCAAGGTAGGTAACAGTCCGCTGTCTATGGTTACAAAAGCAGCCTGTCGCTCCCCCCTGGCAGAGAGGGACCTCTGATTTCTGTGTGGCTTTTCCACCAGCTCTTGGCTCCATTTCCCTGATGGAGCAGGGGCATCCCTGCCGGGACGTTCCCAACATGGCCATTGCCACCCTGGGGGAGCCAACTCTGACAAGCACGTATGTTTGTGCACGTTCGTTAACAGGCCAGAATTAAGAGTCAGAGCTTTTATCTCTTACACCACCTTTCCTAAGTAGCTTCACGATCCAAACAAACAAAAGAAAGTGTTATTTCCACGGCTGACAGCCCAAAACGCTAAATCCAAAAGAGAGAGCAACGTGTGTCTGCGCAAACGGTTTGCTGTCCAAGAGGCCTTTGTGATTTGTCAAATTAACACCTGGAGAACGAGACGAGGAGGAGTTTCATCCCCAGGCTTGGCAGGCCGTCCCCCAGGTCTCCTCGGGACCTCTTTTGCAGAGGCAGTTCCCAGAAGAGGGAGAGAGCACGTTGCTGTGCATTTGCCGTGTGTGGCCCAGCTCCTATTCCCAAGCTCTTAGTTGCTTAATTATCCTCCCTCCAAAGGGTCAAGCTTTGGCTAAAGAATACCCTGCACTCAGTTATCCCTCATCCTAATGAATGCTAATAAAAAGCATTTAGTTGACGAATGCAACATAAAACTCTGCCCTATTTCATTGCATCTGCTTAATAAGAACCTCATTTAATATCAAATTACTGCCTGCTCAGCCAAAGCCTTGTATTTGTGGTAACAGGGCTGCGAGGCGGGAATATCAAGAGCTGCAATATGGAAATTCCTCACTAATATTCTCTGCAGGGCTGTGCGATTACTTAATTCATTTAGCTGAGCAAGCCTGACGGCTGGGCCAACTGTTTCCCAACACCGAGCCCAATGCTAGGCAACTGGCCTCCCCACGGACCGGTCCCCCCGTATCGCTTTTCCTGGGACCCAGCTATTCACAGTTGCTGTGGGGATTTCAAAGAGGATCCCGGATAGTGTTACTAAATGAATGGGGTTTGTAGTAGTGAATGTGAAATCCTGCTTCTTGCCCGTCAGTCAAGCACCAGCCAGAGGGTGCCCTGCGAGGCGGCGGCCTCAGAGAAACAGCGAGGTTGGGTTTTAGCCTCCATCTGTTTGACTGGGGAGCCCAGTGCAGGGGCAATGGTCTGCCTTTGGAAATATTCCCTCTTAGAGGGGATATTAGAGAGAAACCTGCCTTAAAAATCCCCCCTGCTGCTGCTCCTCCTTTCCCCCCCCACAAGCCGCCTGACTCAGCTGGCTCCTGTAGAAAATCAAGTTCTCCATAGTGCACATCAAACCTTTCGGGGAAATTTTTTTAAAAAAATGTAAACAGCGATAATTCCCAGCTCCCATGAACAATCACTTACCAGAACAATTTTCACACACATTCTTCACAGCTTTAATCAAACCTCAGACAGTAACGTTTTAGGGGAAAGGATTTAGTCAGTATACTTGAGGTAGCGGAAGGAACCATATTAAGAAAGAATGCTAAATGTTACCATTCATAGACCACGGGTTTTTAAAACAATTAAAAAATATCCTATCATGATTTTAGCTGCGTACACAGTTTTGGCAAGACCAAATACTGAAATATTTTGTCATGGTTTACATTTGTAAAAGGATATTGAAAAATTGGAGAGGGTGCTAAAAAAAAAAAAGACAACCCACAAATGTGATTCAGCAGCTGCCTTATGGTGGAATTTAAAGTGTTTGATTTATTTAGTTCAGTAAGAAGTGACTAGATTATGGAATACGTGTGTCTTCACAGGAGGAAAATGGTCTAAAGAGTGTGACAAACAGCAGTAGAAAAATTCCCTGTGGTGCCGAAAATCAGGCTGACACAGGGCATCCCGTGATGGGCACAGGCTCACAAGCAAAGCAATGGCTCTGCCAGCACTGTCTTCAACACAGGTGGCTGTCTTGGAGTTACTGTCTCATCAAATAAGTTAGAGCACAGGAAAACACGTGGGTGGGAGGCAATGGTCTGCAGCAGGTCAGACCGCGAATGGCGTTGGGTGAGGTACAGTACAAGGGCAGGGACTGGCAAGAGAAGAGAGTTAAAACCTGGAGACCCACCGTTGAGAGAAACCTGCCCAACTCAGGTGAGCAGCACAGCAGGGCAAGCTTCTGCTGTACAGAAACCTCCTTCCAAGCAGGGCATCGCGCTGAAGCACAGTAGCTTGTCCCTACATATGTCCCTCTAAACCACCCTATTTTCACCGTGACTTTCCACTGCTTCAGGTTCCCTTGCAGACACAACGCACACGTGCTGACACCAGGACAAAGCAACTGGAAAACACTGCCGATGTTCTAGCATATATTTTCCTATAAGAGGAAAAACCACACGGAGGTCCAGGAAACCCGCATTGTTTGGAGACTCTCCAGGGCCAGCAGATGTCCTGAGAGCTGGGGAGAACCATGCTGGTGGGAAAGGCCAGTGCCTGCATTACACACTGAGGCTGCTGCCACCATGTCACGTCCTCCTCCCTGGCAGAGGGCAGGTGGGTCATGGGTAGTAAAGGAGCATTGGAAAACTGGATATACCTACGATGGCACACTAATGCCTGCATTTGGTAGGACTCAGCGACCCCATCTCTCCCTGTTCGCAGGACTTTGGCAAACGGTTTCCGAGGTGCCAAAGAAGGAACAATACAATCCACCTCTGCCTTCACCACTGGTGTCTTGTGCCCAGGTTTAACACTTGCAGTTTTACACTGCAGCCCTTCACAATGTACTTGGAAACCAAGTGTGTGCCCAGGAAGCCATTGCTTTACACACACACACACCCATTTCTCTCAAAAAAAATCAAAGCTAGATAATTTGAGGAAAATTTTCAACCCTATTTGCATGTAAAAAAGTCCTTCCCACTGCACACATGCCCCCCACATTTGCTTTCCTGCTCTGCATCCCACTGCTTGTCACCAGCAACATGTAGAACCCAAAATTCAGTAGCAACATGGGGTCCTATCATGATTCATTCTTTGGTAACTCTTGCCTGGTTTTGCTTTCAGTGGTGGGTTCCAATGGATTTGTGATCTCACTGTAAAACTCTGGAAAAAAACCTTGAAATTGTTCAGATTTGATTTAAAGCTGGAGATGCATTTCATAGGAAGGACCGAATTTGTGGGAAGAACTCAGCCCTTGTTCACCCATGGATGCACAAGCCAGGGCCAAACTTTAATAAGGAACAGAAATCACCCTCCCCACAAATGGCCTTGTTTCCGATTCAATTAAAATGAAATAACCTTACTCTACTGTCAGCTTTGCCAGTCTTCAGATTCTCAAAGCCAGCATATTTCTTCACCTGCAAGGAGCATCACAAGACTTAAAAACATCAGCCTTGCCAGTACTGGGCATCTAATAATACTTAATGACCTGAGCTGAGTGACACAGGACTAACTTCTCTTCTAATGCTTGGGAAAACTGCACTTTTGGAAGACTCTAGTGTCCGAATTTGTGAAAATATTTACTTTATAGCCAGCTAGGCCATGTGGGATTCCAGGTTTCAGTGTTTTTGAGTATGGGGATAAATACTGGTTCTTTACTATTATTGTTAACTATTTAGTCTTATCCTATTAAATCTATTTATATTTCAAGCCTCATGTTTCCTTGTTTTCCCCAGTTCCTCTTCCCGGATGGGGAGGGGTCATCAGGTGATAGAGTAATTGTCTAAATGACAATAAATTATTATGGGTTTTCTCAAACCATGACACTTATACATGTGCTGAGAGGGGACCATCCTTAGGTCCACAACTGCTGCCAGTGGTTATAGTCATGACAGAGAGACCTCCCCAGTTGCACCCCTACGTGCCCGGCACAGAACATGGCAGTTTGGCTCTGCTGATAAGGAGTCTGGCTAAACAAGGAATCTGGAAGGGGTTTTCAAGGAGGAGCAATGTGGCTCCAGGACACCTATGGCATAAACACCTCAGACCTATAGTGCATCTCCCCCAGCACCACTGCTGCTTTAGGATCACACACTTAGCCGTCTGCTTCCAGGTAAATGGCCAGCTCCTGATCAGCCACCACTACTTTTTAAAATTCATTCTGCTCACATATTCCCTAACTCCTTTGAACACCAAAAGGAATCTTTTTAGCACATTTCTAAGAAGTTTCCCTATTGTAATGCTAAATACCAGAATGAACCAACAGGGGAAAAAAACAGAAGGACAAGTCTAAGTCAGTGAGGCTTGTGAACAGAGAAGAAAGCGGGTGAAAACCAGTGCAGCCTTAAAGGAAGAGAAGATCTCCCCAGGCTTGTGTTTGCCCTGACAGCTCCCTGCCTTCCAGCTCTCACAGGCCAAGCGAACAGTAGTGGGATCAAAATCGGAGACCCAGAAGGAAGGAAAAAACCACAGCGGGCTGAAAATGCAAAATCTAGAGGACCTCTGGACAGATGTGTGCTGAGAGCAAGGAAATGTCCTCCCATACCTACAAAGGATGAGTCCTTGCCTCATCCTGGCCAGCCCCAGAAGCCAGCAGGGGCCTTGTGGGTTTGTAGGATGATGGGCAGAGCAAATGAAGCAGGACAAGCATCCCCGATGCTCAGCATCTGTTCAGTGGCAGAGGCACTCAAGCCCCCATGACCATCCAGCTCCTTCCCAACCTGGGCATGATGAGGCCACCACTGGCTTGTGCCACCTCTGCCAGGCAGCCACTGGATAGGGCTGCTGCCTCCGGAGCACCAAGGAGGAGAGAGCATATGGCATGCCACAGTGTCCTCTAGAGGCAGAAAAAT
The DNA here is from genome assembly GCF_964106895.1 of Numenius arquata. Taxonomy (NCBI): domain Eukaryota; kingdom Metazoa; phylum Chordata; class Aves; order Charadriiformes; family Scolopacidae; genus Numenius; species Numenius arquata. Next base: position 46,276,349 of record NC_133577.1, read on the forward strand.
ATCTTATGATTTGGTGACAGAGGAGGACAGGAGGGCACTCGAAGCAGGGTTGCTCCACCAGCCCAGGAGGGATTGCTCCAGGCTGCCCAGGGACAAGGGTGAAAGACCACTGCTGGGCACAGGAAGAACAGGCAGGCATGGGGTCACACCACCCGGCTCCTTCACAGGGGACAATCCCCCCAGCGCAATGGAAACGGGCAAAATTTACTTACTTAAATCCAAACCACATAAATAAAGTGGCTCCTCAAGGCTCACAGATGTCAACCCCCAAAATTTGGCAGCTTTGATGCCCATCACACCTCTTCTACTGCTGAAGGGAGCTTATAGCCATTTGGGTTTCCAAACAATCAACCTGATGCTGGGTGGGCACACTGGGAGGGAGCCCTGCATGGTGGGGTGGCTGCTTGGTCTGGGCCCTTCAGGTCAGGTAAAACAATCTTTGTGAGGATAAGGAATTAAAAAAAATATATGCAATTGCTCTGTGAAGGATTGGTTTGGGCCAGGAGCTGTTTCTAGTATTCTTAAACATGAGGAGCCCATGAGTTTGAATAGTCCTGTGAGGCTTCATACAATTGTGGAAAATGAGGCTCTTAAGTACTCTAAAACTTGCTTTCAGCTAGTATCCTTATAAATCCAGGAAAGCCTCCTACGTATCTTTCAAAAATAGCTATGATTTAAAAAAAAAAAACTATGGATGAGAAAGACAGGAAAAAATTTAATACCCCTGCAATATGGTTGATATTCTTGCCAGAGGCACTGTTCCTCAAAAGACAGATGCTCACGCAGAAGATCCCACCCTTTCTGTATGTACCATTGTGGTGTAGCTGCTGGTAACCACCAGTCACCACAGGCAATGCAGTCACACAAAAACCACTGCATGAGGCAGACCGCATTGAAGAAAGGCAGAAACCAAGTATCTGGGGCAGCATGGAGGTGAGCAAGGGGTTGCCAGACCTGCTGGAACCCCGACCAGTTTCTGGCTGCCCTCTCCCCATCACTGTGGAGCCAGCAGTCAATCTAAACCCAATGCACTGGGGGGGGGCGCTTCTCCAACCAGAAGAATGAAATTACATGTGGAAATGCTGCCTCCATGCAAGCAGACACTGCTGCATCCAAGTAAGTACGAAGGTCTGATGTTTGACAAATCAAGAATCAAATGAGAGAAAGACACTACCAAAACCACAGTCAATCCGTTGCCCTGAAGCTCTTGCTTTGCTTTTCCCTCCTCATCCTCTTGGCTCTAGGCTGCTGCTATTCCTTCAAAATAGATATCACAGAGCGTTCTGGCTACCCCTTGCCCCAGGAGTCCCAGCAAAACCTCCCTTGGTCAGCCAGGCCTTGTAGGTCCATCTTCCAAGCACCAAACTCTATTTTGAATATTACTAAACAACAGAGCATTCAGCAGCTCCGTTTAGTCCGAGGCAGGGGACAGTGTTCCTCCCACCACCCTTTTGGCTTGGCCTTAGACCAGTCCAGAGGAAGCCGCAACACAAAGAAGCTGGGGAAGTCAACCATGATATAAAGAATTATTTATATAATGATAATGGCTGCAGAGCAACAGGTACCAACCAGCTCTGCTTTGTGGAAGGAACACTCAGAGAGCCTTCTTGTTCACCAACCAGCAACTGAGAAACCAAACAACCACAAGAGGACTGAAAGCCTCAGGGACATTTACAAAGGAATACTTAATCTCCGCATCCCAGTCTTGCAGCCATAGTTGCTAAACCAACCTGAAAAGTACAATATTTCCCCCAATTCTAGCCCAGGAGAGGGAGGAGAATGAAGATAAGTGAATTTTAGTGTGTTTTCAATCAGCTCTGTCCAGCGGCCAAGCTTGACCATGTGTGGAATGGATGGTAGGTGCCCCATGGCAGAGGCATACCCTCCCACTGCATCCCAGGCAGCTCCAGTAGGTCCAGTGGGGTGAGACAACAGCTCTCCCTACTCAGGGTATAAAGACCAAGGAAGGGTGTAGGGTCAGCTCCTGGCCCAACACCCCAGGCGCCGCATATCACATACTTCTCGGTACATTTCACTACTTAAACATGTAAGCGATAAACACATTTTGTGTAAATCCTGCACAGGCAGAGTTTCCAAGCATGAAAATACAAACCAAAACAAACCAAGGTCCCTCAGTACTAAATTCTCCCGAAGACACAAATCTCCAGTTTTTGCTGGACTGATCCAGCCAACGGATCTGCCTTTGGTAGAAAAATCAGTAAAGTTTCCAGCCCAGGAGACATAAGCCTTGCTGAGGCAGGGAAGAGCTTCATTACTTGCCGGGATAAAAGATTAGAAGCTGCACTGCTGCGGCATGCCCAGCAGGTGGTAATATTTGTTAAAAGTTTAGCCAACACAGTCCGTGGAACAGCAGCAATTTGCACCTGAGCTTAACCAAACAATTCCACTATTTGAAAAGAACACTATTTAAAAAACAATGATTAAAAAAAAAGAAATTATTGTGTCGATTTGGTCAGATTCCTGCTTTCCTTTCAGAATAATGTCTCTCCGCACAGAAAATTAATCACTGTACACTGAAGAAAAACTCATTTTCATCTTCTTGTTCATACTTGCTGAACTCCACAAAACATGAAAAGATTTTCCTTAGAGTAAACTAGGATTTCTGTAGATGGTTTGTATCTGTACCTCCCCATTGCCAGAGACAGACGGTAAAAATCCATGGCTACTTCTTCTTGGCCTCCGCTTGACTTTAGATTTCTGATATTTGTGTTATTGTGCATTCAAATTATTTATTACCTGATAGCTCTTGAGAGGTGGTGAAAAACAGTCACGGAGACAATCTTCCCTAAAGAACTGCTGCATTATAGAGCTAGCAAGGCCTGTGCAAGTACACACGGGAATGTGTTTTTCTGATCCCTACACTATAATTAGAGCAATCACTTGCTCACACAGCTGTGTTATCACTGCCCAGTGCAGTAGCAGCATCCTGATCGGTCAGGCTTTGCTCTGGCACAAGTCAGTACCTGAAACACCAAGCAACTGGGAACAGTCTCAGACGCGAGTGCTCACCTCTTCTCGGATGGCGTATGAAGTCCTTCACCTGCTGAGGATCCCCTGCAGAGGAAGATCACCTTCTGTCCAGATAGGTCCTCCCTGCAATTTGTAAAGCAGTGGAGGTCACACACCTCTGTCTCCTCAGAAAAGCATTAACACACTGCACAGAATAACTCAAGGAGCAGGTTATGGTCCAGTGAGAAAGGCCAACAGGCAAGTATTAGTGCTGCAGAAACCCTAGACTGGCAGTGTTTGGCACATTCCGTGTTGAAATTAATTTTTAACTCTTTCACCTATCTTAGCAATAATGGGATTTTAATGATTTGGTTTTAAGAACTTCATTAATGGCAGCCAAAATGGCTTCTTTGGGGGTTTTCTGTACTCCCCATAAAATCTGGTATCCTTGAAAAAGCCCAAGAGAAGACTAATGCTAGTGTGCATTTCTATTTTTTCAGACTTCCTTATATTTGTCTACACCAGTAAATGGAGAATATGAGTACAAGCATATTTGAGGTGTGATCTCAACTGTTTTGCTCAATTTCTCACAAGTTTTGTGTTCCTTTACCCTCTTTCTTGGAGGGCTTGAAAATAACACAGCCTTTTTAATTTTGACCAAGACCATCTAGTGATTAACAACTGTGAGACCAGTTTTCAACACTAGAGAGGAGCATCACTATAAGTTGCCATAATTTACTCTGATCCCCTGAAAAATACAAGCTAAAAAGTTTCCATGCTTAACTCCCTCAAACTCTAAGTGAGGTCTGGCTACTGTTAACCAGTCAGAGGGGACCACAAGGTTAAAGAGCACAGTTATCTTTAACAGCTTGGTTTAGTAGCAACCACTTCCCCCCTGCCACCACTCAGTGTCTTTTCAGCACAGAGGTCAAGTTAACGCTTTTTTGGTCTGAAGTAACTCAATCGTTTCCCTTTATAGTAGCAGAAGAAAAGAGGAGGTGTCCTAATCATGGTCTATAAAATAAGGCAGATTGACGGGTCTGAGAGATGACATTGTGCTCCAACCCAAAACCCAACTCCTGCACTGAAAGCCAAACCTGATAAAGGAGACTCCTGCTCCAAACTCTACAGCCAGGAACAGCTTCTCCAACAGAAGAGACCAACTCTTTGAACCTCAACAGCCTGAATTGTCTCCAGCAGCAAAACAGAACCAGCAACAACCAGCCGTCCTCATATAGCATCAACCTTCTCCCAGGTGTTTCATTTAGGACCCACCTACCTCTAATCTTGTGATCCTTATAATAAGATCCATCTGTCTTCCCTCTCTAAACAGCTATACCTCTCTACCTTGGCCTTTTCCCTCTGATTATGTACCTATGGTATATCTCCTTCCCTCCCCATGAGGAGCATGCTCTCATGGCATCTCTCTGACAGCATTGCAGGGTGCTGGATAAATTTCTTAGGAACAAAATGACCTCCTAACACCCCTCCCACTAAGGCTCTGTGGGTAAACACAGCTTCCCCACATGACTCTGTGTGTGTAGCTGTTAAGATGTGTGAAAAGCATTGGGTGGTCTCTCTCTCCCTGAATTATCTCTGCACATGCACTGCCTGTCCCTACCAACACACCTGCAGGAGGAACCTGCCCCTGCATTTGGAAGAGTGACCCACCTCCATTCAGTACTTGCAGCCTTTTCTCCTCCAGGAGACCAGGTCTCATCTGTTTCTCTTTTCCTCCCTGAAACAAGGGTCATTTTCCTTATGATGCATCAGATAATAAAGCCTGAAAGCAGTATCCCACCCAAAAAGGAGCACCCTAACACCAGAGACAAGGAAACTATTCAGAACAGTTTTCTCCTATAGAAGCAGCTCTACCTTGAACAGACTACTTAAATACCTATGGGGTCAGAAGGGCACAGTATGTGTAACCGTGTGCCCGTGATGTGGGGCTGGGAAAGCCCTGGGATAGACCTCCTGGGGTGGAGGTTGAAGGTGAGATGGCTGCCTCCTCAGACACCAGTATTCCTAGACTCTTTCTAGTTTGAGTCCACCAGCTGGAAGGAGAGACACGATGAACTGGAATCTCCCTCACACTGAAAATTTGCCTTTCAAATGAGTCTGTAAGCTCATCTGGGGCTTTCTGCATTAGCCAGCCACTCCTGCCCTGGTTTTGGAGATCAGTCTCTGAGACCTCTTGACACTTTTCACACTCCCACATAAACTATGATTCAGGCAGATGGGTTTAGGTGGGCAAGGACAACTCTGGGATCCCCAAGCACGGGGATCATGACCCTTCAAAAAGGACCCTTCAGCCTCATGAGGAGATCAGGAATCCCAGCTTTCCATAGGTGATCTGACAGGAAAGGGACTCCGACCCAAGGATGAATACCCTCCACAGCAGCAGATGTGGCACAGAAGCCTTCGGAAAAGACCCAGCAATCCATGCTAGTGGAGGAGGGAGCAAAATCCTGCTTATGACAAGATGTTCATCTTTTGCAGAGGAAGGTGATGACAGCCAGGATGAGGGAAGGGGAAAAAAATTCAGGGCAGCACCCTGTGTGGGGAAAGATTGCTCCCCTGCCTGCCCCAGCCAGCTTGTCCTTGGAGCCAGCCAAATGGGCCACTGGCTCCAGCCAGCACAGTGTGGCAAGGGCTCGCACCCCACCTGTCTCCAGGCAATTTCCATCTAAAAAGCAGCTCTTTCCTGGGAGGGCTGGGCAAAGGACACAGAAAGAAGCTGGGAAGGTGATGGCTGTATCTGCCTGCCACCACTGCCTCTGGGCCAGGGCCGGGCATCTTCAAAAGCCACATGATGGGATTCTCCTGCATCCCCCTTGATTCACCGCAGCTACCTCTACAGAGCGAGGATCCCACCTGGTTTCCTTGTCCCCAGTGTTAATGCCCTCTTCTTCAGGTGCTTTCAGGATTTTTTGCCCATGTCATCTCATTTCGGGAAAGAAAAGAGAAATGTAATAGAGAGAGGTACTAATGAACCAATATGTCATTGCTTTTTATTTAGTTTTACCCATTTGGCAATAAATCTGTGCCGTGCCTGTTCCTTTAATTAGTTGTCTCTCAGTCAGGAAAATCAGGGCTGCGAAGTGCTGATATGGTGCTAAATAATTACTTGGGAATAAAGGCTTTGGGTTGGACCAGGAACTTTGTCATTGCTGTTAGCAGATCCCTGTGAGGCACTGGGAAGCAGCAGGGCTGGGCAGGGGTGGGAGCTCCACAGTGGGAGCCCACGCCGAGGGATGTGGGGGATGTGGGGAGAGGCTGCTACCGGCAGGCAGTGGCTTAGCCCTCCCTTCCCATGTGGGCAGTAACTCCTGTGGGCAGCAGGGAGACTGAGACAAGAACAGACAAATTTGGCCCACAGACCATGAGGGGGGGGTGTCCAAGAGTAAGTGAATTACCATCAGGCTTTGTTTCCCTGCCCTCCTGGGCCATAAAGAGAGGGAAGGTCTTGCCCAAACATGACCCAGCACTGATGTGAGACCCCACTCACATTTCTTATCTGTCCCTACACACATGCAAAGAGCAAACCATACATCTTCCTTCGATGTAAGGACGGAGGAAAGACTGCACCATACGCACTTATTTCAAAGGGAGACGCCAGGCAACGTGACTCTGTCTTATTTTTTGCACTGAACGCGTAACACCAGATGACATTTCCTTTTCAGCGAGGTGGGTGGCTTTTACCTTTATGGGCAGAATACACAGCAAAGGCTCTGGCCACACACGGGGACACGCTGAACTTGAGGTAAACCCCCGGAGCAAAGTGCACAGCAGCAGGAGCGGCCCCATAAGCAGACCCTTCTCTGAGAGGTGTGAGAAGGCAGCGGGCTGTGTATCGAAGGGTTAGGTGTTTCATCGAGGGAGGAAACGGCCCCCAACAAAGCCAGGAGTAAATCTGTTGTTGCTGGGTGGGCTTAATGGCTCCTTGTGATTGAGTGGTGCATTCACAGCTTTCTGGAAACTGGAACAACTTGAGCTGCTGTGGGTTAACCCATTCACACACCCACAGCCTCAGCCTGATGCAAACACCTAGTTTTATTTCCTCGGCGATTAGGGGACACTAATGTGAAACGCTTCTCAGGAGAGAGCCAGCCCAGTTTCTCTGCCTCCAAAGCTCAGAGCAATTTAACTGAGCACAGGAGGTTTCCAGTGCACACCTGTCCCACACCTTTCCGTCCTGGGACACTAACTGGTTCCAGCAGCAGCTCGTAACTCCTGGTTTGCACCTTTAGAGGACTTGTCCTCTGAGCGCGTTTCAGCCAGACACATGGGATTCTCCGCGGAAGTGCGGTGAGTGGGAAAACACCATCCCACCTTGGGAAGACACCCTGAGACACCCAAGGGTGGCACCCGTGGGGCTGGTGACAAGGCCTGTGAGGGGCTGGGTCCATGATTTGGATCTCCCCAGTTTCTCTGGGAGGGAGCTGAGATGTGCAGGCTGGGATGGAGGATGCTCCCAGAGGTCCCCTATTGCCGCAGAGAAGATGGGACACATCTGCCACACAACAAATGAAAAGGGCACAGGAACCGGCTCTGAGCTGTGACTGTCCAACAGCAGGGTCCCACCAGACTTCACGACACGTCCAGTTCAAGGCTGATTGAATCAGGTGATCTGACACACAGCAGATACACGTCCACCATCACACTGTACCTATCTGCTACTGTGTTATCTAGTCCTAAGATTTGTTTCTGGGTGTGACTGATTGTCCTTTTATTTTATTACCACTTAGAAATTTGTTGTTGCATGTTTGTACACCGCAAATAAACTCTTTTAATTGAAGCTTCCTGATCTTCTAGGCTAAGGCTGTTGACACACAGCTTCTCTCTTGGTGTGTGCCAGGCAATGAGCTGACGTGTTGTAACAGGCAATGAAAGACCGCACAGGGAAGCCCCCTGCCAGGAAAGAAGGTGACCTACCCAGCCTGAAAATCACACTTTTTCCTAGCTTGGTTATGCATTCAATGCATGATTTTTTTTCAAATCCATGCAGCAGGACCCATGGGGTGAGTTGATAATCAGAACCGAGACCTGCTTCTCAAAATGAAATGAGTAGAGGGAGACACCATCTCCCGTTTTCATCAAACACCTTGGCTCATCTTGACGTTCTGGTTACGCTGTTCTCCAGAATTCAAGCCAAGAAGGAATCTCACAGCATCCAGAATAAAGATTAAATTTAAAAACCACTAGACCCCAGCAGAGCCTGCAGATGTGTACTTAGCTTGTGTAAATTCTAATTCCACTGTTTGAGTGATACCCATGGGATGGCCATTCCTTACAGCTCATTTATGATTTCACACAGGACGGTACCCTCAATTAATGCTGCAGTTTTCTTTGCACGAGGTGGAAGATGATTCACAGTCCTTACTGTGTGGTAAATGCAGTGAGCATCAGGACACACACACTGGTCTGTAACAGATGAGAGCTACAGCCTGTTAGGAATCGCAATGAACACAAAAAAGGGTCATCAGCAGTCATGTTAGAGCAAAATTCATGTGTGTGCACACATCTCAGGTAATACTGCCGACAGGAATGAACCAAACCCCCCTGACAGAGCGCTTCTGCCCAAAGCCCACCTCTCTAAGGCAAGGGGAGGTGCGGAAGCATTTCTGTGGTCATCCACTTCCAAAGGTGAATAAGCCAACAGGCTGACAAGTTACAACATGACTTCCCTTGCTGATCAGCCTTTCCATATTAGGGCTCATCTTCATTAGAGAAAATAAAGATCATTCTCCCCCTGCTTTGCAGCTGTGGTGACTCAGGCGTCTAGCAGCGTTCACACATGTACCGAAACCTCTGCGTGTCTACCATGGCCATCAGGCTCTTTGAGCTATACATTTGTGTCACGAATCTGACTAATTTCATACCTTTTAGGGTCTGGTGGCTTTTACGAAGCAGGCACACTGAGCAGGGTGTCAAGAAGAGCTGTGGGAGGCAAACATCACCCTTTCCCCCGGCCCCATGCATGCCTCTTGGCCACACAGCTCTGAGCTCCTCCTGCCGTGTTCCACCGATTGAGGGTTCAGTGTCTCAGGGTGCCCCAGTCCCAGGTCTAGCAGCTGGAGCTCTCTGGCCTTCCAGACTGCTGCTTCACCAGCACAGCATTCATCACCCCTTTCTCTTTACATCTCATATTTTTCAACTGCAGCAGTATATCCCGTGCCTAAAAAACATTGGGAAATGTGTTTGTGCACTTTGCAGAAACAGCTGAGTTTGTTTGTACAGCTGAGTCCTTGCGTGAAGATGAGGAACTGAATTATTCACTGCATGTCTCAGACCTTGATGACTAAATTGGGATTTGCTGCTCTGTCTTCCAGGGAGGAGGGGGAGTGGAGGCTGAGGGGGGGAAAATCTAAGAGAAAGAGGCCGCGCAGCGTCCCTCCGCTCCACTGCTGGGAGCGTTGTGGATGCTATAATTAACCACCTATAGCAAGCAGAACGGGCGGTACCACGGGAATCACAACCTCACAAACCCTGTTATTAAATCGTCACACATGGCGCTACCTGACTTACATCTCTCGGGGTTTGTTTACCTTTTTTAATGCAAAGGAACAAAAACTCCCAGGCAATTTTCACAAGATTTTAACACATCTGTGTTAAACATCAGTCTGGACCCTCTGGATTAAAAAAGTCCAACCCACTTTTATGCTATTGGCAAGATGTTGTGAAGGGAAAGACCTGGTTATGCAGAGGCTGTGGTGGTCTATGCCCCGCACAGTGACTTTGGGGTCCAGACAGAGACATCTTTATGGAGCTCATTTGGCAGAAGGGAAAAGATTAGGGATCTTTAAAGAACTGACTTCTGTAGGATATCTCAAGCTGAGTGTGCAAAAATGGAAGCGTCTGCGTCATCCTAATGCCCTCTGGATGCTTTTGCATCTTAAACAGATGAATCCTTGAGAAGGCACCAGTTGGTACAGTTAAATTAGGAACATCCAGATTCCCAATCCTGCTCTATTTCACCCTGCTATTCAGAGGAAAATGACCCAGCTATCAGTAGCACGAAAGGAAAGGAGAAAACAACACCGTCTAGGTACTTGCTCACTGTACGGAGAACCAGAGAAGATTTTGTGCTATTTCTGTAAGTTTGATGTGCACCCTTCAGTTTCTCCAAGCAATTGATCAATGGATCAGAAGGCGTTAGCATCTTTTCTTCAGCAGAAAGGCGAATATATATGCACTTAATTGTCTAATCTAGAGACGGAGCAGTCCTTCAGGATTTGAATGAGGCAATTACCTGAGAGAATTTTAAAAAGATATTTCCAAGACTATAGAAAGTCTCAGCCACCAGATATTAATTTTTATTATATTTCCCCCCATTCCTCTCCAAGTGGGATTCAAAGAAACTATGTGGGGGAAACAAAAAGTTAAGAAGAGATCAGGAAGATAAAAGAGAAGCAAAGAAAAACCTCAGGAGACCCAGAAGAGGATCAGAGCAGTTGATGCCATGGCTGAGGGCTGACAGATGAAGGTGTTACAGAAGTACTCTCCTCTTCCCAGAGCTTTGCTTCTACCACCAGGCAACTAGCCACTGTAGCATCCCTCAGGAAAGCCTGCCTTCCACCAGTAGAAGGGTCCAGGTACCCAAGGGTCCAGGAGCTGCCCCACACCACCACCCTTACCCCAAGGCTACACCCAGAGGCTTCTTTTAAAGGCTGTCTGAGGGGACAATGGAACACCTCCCTTTGGCCAAAAATTCATGATGCCCACTGCATATATAAAAATACATATCCCCCATGGCAGGAATCAGAGAAGCTGTGAATAAAGGTGAGTAAGAAAGGAGAAGAGAGGAAAGAGAGAAACCAAACTCTGAATTATTCACATTTTCCTAGCTGACACACAATAGTCAGGAAAGCAGTTGTTTTCTTGCAGCATTACCAGAGTAAAAAGACTCACAAGTTCTCACTACACTGGTGCTAATTCTGGAGTGATGGATTGGGGAAAAAGGGAAATCAGATACATTAAAGAAGCCTGTTTGACTCTGGGTTGCTTCCAGCAAGTCCCTGCAGCATACTATAGGAACATCATTAAAAAATTTTACTCTGACACTTCTACGAATTTAAAGATATTCCCTCCTTGCTCTGGCCCAAGCACTAATAATTCCCACCCAAAGCCATTTCATTTATTCATAAAATAAATAAAACTGCCTATTTTGTGTTTTCCTCTCCATGTAGCGAGCATAAGCCAGCCTGGGTTCTCAAAGCTGTAAATACCGCAAACCTTACAGGCCTGCCCTCATTAGCACAGACACAGTTTCCCTGTCTGCCCAAGCTGCTTGGAGTATGTAACTTTGCATTTCGATATCTCTTGAAAGTTTAATGAGCGTGGGGAAAAGCCATCCTCTGTGTCTCTTGCTAGGACTCAAATCCCAGTAATCCCCGTGTAAATTTTACACAAGGGCAGGTAAGCAGCATGGATGGTCTCCTGAGGAACATCAGTGCTTTCTGTGTCAGCACACCTCTGGTGACACTGCTGGGATCGTTAGGGTCATTTTGTACCCCATGTTTAACTCATGTACAAAGTCAGCAGAGGCAGATCCCTCTCACCTTTTCCCATCTCTAACTCTCATTTGATGCTTGAGTGCATTTGACAAGTTACATCCATGAAGGAGTTACCATCTGTTGGGAAACGGTTCAGTATTGCCTCCAGAGACAGACACATATAATATTTTGTGGATCCCATCCATCTCACAACATCCTGGCAGCACATATTATGGAGAGAGGAAGCTTTATAAGCCCCAAGTCCCACATCAACAATGCAGTCAGTCAGGCAGCCACTGATTTCTCTGGCTTTTTTCCCCCTTTGCCGGACTCTCTCTGTTTCATACTCTACAAGGTGACCTGGAGACTCTCCCACGGAAGAAGACAAGACCTTGTACCCCTCCTTCTTGTCTTTCTTATGTGAACTTTACAGCTGCTTTGGGACTCCATGTGTCACACTAACACACACACTGCTGCAAACAAGTTGGAGTGTCATAAAGCAAAGGTTAAGATTCAAACAGAGATCAGCTGGGAGGGGATGGCTGGGAAGATCTTGTTAATAGGTCTGCCCAACTGAGGGCAGTTTCATGGCATCAGTGGTCCCTGCTGAGCTCTCTGCCAAAAACGGTGCTCCCTCAGCTCCCACAGCAGTACCCAGCACCTGCTTCGGTTTGGGATGTACTGGTTTGTCCCAGAGATCACAGAAAGGGCTTTCAAAGCATTCACCACACAAGCACAATCCAGAATGCGCAGTTAAACTCCGTATTTCCTATCAAAATCTTTTTCTTTTTCCCCATACACAGCCGATAAACCCTGCTGCAAGGTGTGGTATAAGTTGTTTGCTAAATGGCGCTGTCTTTTCTCCTTAAGGAAGAGGAGTTAAAAGCATTTTCATGTAAAAGGCACAAATTAACAATTTTTCCCATCCCTCTGTTCACAGAGCTCATAGTTTACAACACGGGCATTTTTAAGGAAAGCATTTCTTAAAATACGAGCTGCACATTACTGAGAGCCTCCAGGAGCAGCCACTGTTCTCTCGCAATCCCCAGATCACGCTCCAGTTCCCTGGTGGATGCAATACCTGCCCTCTTGCAGTACACAATTTCAGTGATACTACAATTGCCTCAGAAATGAGCAGTCTCGAACAATGAGGCACGCTCGTATGATTCATCCTTTTGTGCTGTTCACCGACTGCCTGCCCCATGCACCCATCAGCAGTTACATCACTCTCTTCAGGCAGCGCATACCTCCCAGGCTAATACCTTTAAATATAAAGCACATCTTGAGTTAAACATTAGCTACACACTAACTGGGGCTTGCTTTCCAGCTGAATAATCAGCTTTAAAGGAGAAGGTTTTCTACAGCTCAGATGAGAACGTTGCAAAGAAATTGCTTAGCAATCCTCTTGAAAGAAAGCATTCAGTGTTGGGAACCAAATCCTATTTCATCTATTTAGACTTGCCACTAGTAATTACTTGAAAGCTCTATCAACTTCTAGCTTTAATGATGTAGTATCTGCTACAAGTCCTTCTGAAAGGGGCTGTTCTTGTGCAGCTTGCAGGTGCGTAGGAGCATGGGGCAGTGACGTGCCATCAACGCTGCCCAAAGCAAGGAAGGGTTAAAAAGCAGAGTGCTGAGGGGAAAAAGAAAATCTACTTTTCCCTTTGCTGCTCCTTAGCAGGGTCACAGCTGGTGAGGACTTCCTAGGAGAATGGCCACAACCTTTACTGGTACCAATGGGAAAATGCTGCCATTCCCTTTCACATCATAGCAAAACAGGAGGAAAATCATCCAGCTGAAGCATTAAAACAAATTTTGCAAAAGCCAGGATGAAAAAGCACACAGGTCAGACACAGAACAACATTCAAGCACTGTCACTAGTGGCTGCATCACCATATTTCTCAAAGTCTACCCCAAATCCACTCAAATCAAGTAGCATGCTGACGTGATAGCCGCATGCCGAGATCAGAGCAGCTTCCCTGGACTAACCAGCGCAGAACTTGGTGAAAATCCTCTAGGATAATTATACAGCCAGAATGGGAAAAAAGCCTTTTGCTCCATAGCCCTGTGATAAATTCACCAGGTATTAGCTACATTTGAGATGCTACACTATTCTTCAGGTCTCCTCTTCCAAAGCGCTGTGGAGGCAGAAAAGGGAGGAGGGAGAGCGGGACACCCTGAGCACCGAGGATTTTGTGCTTTCCCAAGCAAACTGATTTTCCAAGGGGCTGCACAGCTGGCTGGTCCGCATCCCTCATGGGTCAAGCTCTCCTCAAGGTGGATGGTGACACATGTCACAGGAGCTTTCTGCAATCAATTAGGACTGAAAATGTCTCCTGAGCTTTCTATACAGTTCATCAATTCAGTGAGCACAGTTCGTGCCTGGCTACTTTCCCTCACCTAAACCAAGGCTGCCTGAATGGGCCAGATCTGGAGGTTATGTAAAAGCTATTAAAATTCTTTTGTAATGTGAAGGGCACAGTGGGATTTTTTGTTATTATTATATTTTTAAAGGTGGCAGTCACTTTACCTTCTTTCACAGCAAACCAAATGGTAGAAACTCCTGCACAGATGGTAATTTTTGATACATTTTTCCGCTCTAGAAATGGGATTTGTCCAACAAATTCTCATCTGCTCTCCCTATTTCTGTGATCTTCATTCCTGTTCCCTGCAGTTTCCTTCCAATACGGGCATTCAGGTGCCCTTTGAAGACATTTTTTTCTAAAATGTCCCTCTCTTGAAGAGAAGGAGGGAGCACTGTACTGCCCACTTCCACATTCCTAGACAACCTGGTCCTAGATGATCCTAAGAAAGAAACTACTGGCAATTCTGGGTTTTACCAGAGCTGTGATCCCACAGTGAAGGAGGAGATTGTGCCAATTTCCCCATTGCTCCAAGGCCATGAATCCTGTGAGCAGCAGCCATTGTAGGTAGAACTGATTGGACCGTGGTCTGACTATGGAAGATGAGGGTAGATTGCCCTTCAGCCACATGACAACCACAAGTGCAGTGTTGCTCCTGTCCCTCCAACTACAACCAGGGCTCTTCAAAGCCTCCATGGACACCAGGAGCTGTGCTGCAGTCTTAGATGCCTGTTTCCTCCATTTCATCTGTCTACACATGCTACTGACAATCCCTCTGAGGTGGGTATGTCCATCGGGACGTTTGTTCCCCTCTGCAGATGTTGGCTGCAGATGGCAGGCTAGGGAGCGGGTTGTGCCAGTGGAGTGCCCTGGTTTTGGTGTAGAAAAACGTGTATGTATGGTAGGAATTAGTACCTGAAGAGCAGCAGTGATACTGCATGCACTAACGTAAATACTGACCATGAAAAACCAATTTGCCTACTTGGTTTTGTGTAAATTGATGATCTGATGGCTGGAGCCCCTCTGCTGTGAGGACAGGCTGAGAAAGTCCCTCCCTAAGCAGTCTTTCCACAGCTTGGCACTGGGTGCCTTCACTGGAGCAGTTCAATGCCACAACACGCTCCCAGTAAGGGAGAAGCTTTGGTGTCCTTTAACAGCAAACCCCATTTGTTACCTGTGCTTGCATGCATGGCCTCTCTTTCTCAGCTGTGGGTGTGAGCAGTGATTTAAACAAAGCATTAAAAGACAGGGAAAAAAAAAAAACCCAGCATGGAAAAGCCCGCAGCATGCCACTGAGGCAGCAGAGCATTGAGATAAATTTATTTGATAGTTTTCTGCAGTGGGGGAGAGACAGCGCCTGAAATTTATGCAATCGTTAAACTTTCATGTGCAGTGGCCCAGTGACTCCAGAGCAGTGACACAAAGCCATCAACCATTTGATTCCAGAGCAGTGACACAAAGCCATCATTGCCATCGTTTATCAGACTCACAGCTTTTCCCCCAAAGTGGGTAATGGGACAGGGCAAAGAAGTTCTCAGCTGAGGACTCTGGCATTGATTCCTGTGTGTAGTCAATGGTGATTGCAGGCAATAATTTCATTGTTCCCCCACTGTTACGCTTTATAAAAAATGAAAATAAAACCCATCAGGCGTGAAGGTGTTATTCAACCACTTTCAGAGTTCTCTGCATCTTCCAATACAAATCCACCTATTCCCGAGTACAGCCCGATGTGGCACAGCACCGGCTGAGCCGAGATGGGACCCCATCACACTTTCAGAGA
Source organism: Numenius arquata (assembly GCF_964106895.1). NCBI lineage: Eukaryota > Metazoa > Chordata > Aves > Charadriiformes > Scolopacidae > Numenius > Numenius arquata. Next base: position 46,291,957 of record NC_133577.1, read on the forward strand.
TTCAGCTTGCAGGACAAACTACAGTCAAAACTAGCCCGGCCAGGGAAATCTCTAACCTTACCAGAGTGCCTCTGACAGTAAAGACTCCTTATTCTTTCAAATGTTTTATTTAAATGACCTGCCACTGTTGTTTTATTTTACCCTAACCACATTAGAGATTAAAGTGCTCAGGGACAGAAGCCAGTATTAGCAAGTTCCTGAACCCAGTGGATAGCTTTTTCTGGAATGGAGATGGGCAGAGACACGTGATACATTTTGGCTCCATTCGGGTGTCCCCAGTGCGCCTTTGGAAGTGGGGAGCCAAAGGCAGAAATCCATTCTCCATCCTCAAAATAACTTTCACCACCATCTGTAAAATGGTGTGAACTAGGAAGAAATGAAAGGAAGCTGGTAGAAGGGAACAGCTGAGCAGATGAAGCCGGAGCAAAAACCTGCAGATTTCTGAAGGGGATCTAGAGAGGGTTGGTGAGCAATCAGGTAGATCCCACAGGACCAGTACTTGCCAGGGAAGGAGTCTGAGAGGGTAAAACTGAAGAGCGCTGATCTACAGCTGTGTTTTTCTAACATCTAACAAGTATGAAATATGAAATTCAGAGATCAGGCTTGACAATGGCTCTGTTTGTTAAGGTGATTAATGTGTCAAGATCAGCTGAGGTATACGTGGATGTGAATACTAACCCCTTTGTTAGCAGGCCAGGAGAGAAAACTTCCCGTGATTGCATCCAGTGTTAACAACTGTATCTGCCAGCATCTAAAGTTACAGCCATAGAGTATATATTTAGGAAGGTTGCTGTGAAAGGTCTAGGTTATAATTTAGGAACCTGCATTTCTACCTAGTTTTGTTTTACACAGATATGCCTGTGCTTGGCTGCCTTGCCGGTGTGTGTGAAGGCAAAAGGCCAGAATTTAAAGGCTTCCCACTCCATGCCCATTTCTACAGTGGAGCCTCAGGCTCAGCTGTCCCCAAGTGTTGTCACTGAATTGTGCCCCTGTGGGTGCTTTGGTTGAGTTTTGGTTTGTGCAAATCAGATGCAGCGATGGTAAGGATGGAAAGGCAGGAGATGCAGCACAACCTGACCGTTCCCCTCATGGTGGGGTACCAGGAACACATATTCTCCCTGACAAAGGCTGAAAGAAAGGCGTCTCAGTCAGGCTGCCTCTCTGTCTTGGCATTTGAAGGTGAGGGACAGGATGGTGGCAATGAATGAGGAGATGTGGGTGGACCAGATGCACGGACACACATTAGGGCTCTGGTTCTGATCAGGATTTTAAATTAGGAGGTCCTCAAACAATCCCAGCAAAAAGTTTAGCATTACATATTTGTGGCTTAATGTTCTCACTGTAGCTTGTTAACTTGCCATATAACTGCTGATGATTTGTTCATTATATTAGCTTAATTGCTGTAAGCCTAGTGTGTCTGAATCAATCAAAGTTAAAACAACAGAATTATGTTTTTACATAATCACATTTGACTAGAAAGCAAGCTGTGCAGGAGGAGGTTCCAGATGATGTTTTCGGATATCTTTACAAAGAAACGATAATTAATTCTGCACTACTTCTTCTGAAGGGATAGAAGAAGATGGGGAAAGATAATGGTCTGTGGTGGTTGTGTAATCCCTGCCCGCTTGGTTTGCTGCAGTACACCGAGAATGAACCATCTGAAGTATAAAGCTACTTTGAGCCCCAGCACAAGGAAAGCTTAACACACACATCAGGATAATGTGCACATCTGCATTTTCGGGACAGGAGCTGGGTCATTTTTATCCCAATTCACAATGACAACTCAGACCCATTTGCGATGGTTCTGGGAGGCTGGGTGTCGATGAGCAGATTGCCCTGGAAAGTGTGTTCAAGCACAGGGCAAAGCAAGCTGTTCGCCACGCACAGCAGATCAGGGCTGAACAACCAGCTCACCATGTCCAAACCCAGGTTCTCCATCCAGGCTTGGCACCTTCACAAGCCGACATTTACTCCCAGTTCCAGCAACAGGTTAAACTGCCCTGATGAAGGACAGTTTCTCTTCTCCTTGCTCATGCTTTCTCTCCGTGTGAACTTCTCCCTGCGACCCACAGAGGTTCTGTCATCTCCACTGAGGTGAAAATTGCCTGGACAACATCTTTCTTTGCACTTAGAGGCACATGCCTTGCTCCTCCTCTCCCTCCTGAGCTCACTCCGAGAAGTGGAAGAATATATTTATAAGGAACTAGTGATGTACGTGGAAGAGCATGTCACATACTAAGTGCATGTGAAGTTGCAGTAGAATATCAAAATGTTTTGGAAATTCTCTGGTTTGAGACATTTCTGAATTTTGGGGGTTTCTGAGCAAATTAAGGTACACTCTCATTCAGGGAAAATTATAATTTGAGAAGATAACTGAAAGACATTTGACCAGCAAAAATTAGATGCGACTCTGAGCTTTGCCCAGTCCAGGAGTGGTGGGATTCAAGACACCAGAGAAGGGCAGGGTGAAAACTTCTATTCAAAATAAGGAAAAAACTTGCATTTTCAGATTGACTCCTGGCAGAAAGCAGCACTTACAACTGATTTGTTTGACTGTAGGTTTTAGATACCTGTACGAAACATAAACTACATGATGTTTCCAAGACTTGAAAAAAGCTGAAGCTGGATGAAAGTCTCAGAGCGAGCTCTCTCCCGCTTTATCCAAGTTAATTCACTCCTTTCCACTTGTGTTGCCATCCTTCCTCTCTTACCACACAGTATTCTACCAACACAGCAAGGTCCTGTGTTAGCCATACAACGAGCAAACTGTAAAATGAACACACACATTACTCACCAAAATACCTGCCATTAATTCTAATATGACCCAATTATATTCTTAGACAGCTGGTTCATGAATCATGCAGAGAAATGGGTGACTTCAAAATATACGGAAAAATCTTGTGAATCTACATTGTGTAATATTGCAGCAGTCACATATCTATTACGAATTGTAATTTATCGTTACTGCAGAACCTGGACAATGAAATGCCTGTATTTTATATTGTAGAACCTTCCTCCACTTTAAAATAATTTTAAATAGAAAAATGAAACTGTTTTAATTAAAAAAAAAGAATTAATTGTAGGGGTGCTGGCACTACAACAGCATCTCTGAAGGTTCTTGATGAAAGTGATGAAAGAAGAAAAGCCTAAGTCATTTTGGATTTCAGTATCGGTACAGCTAGTTTATACCATTAAAACAGTAGCAAAAGACAGAATGTCTTTCAACCCAAGCAATTACTTCATTTAATGTGTGACGCCACTGAAGTGTAGATAGAGATCTGGTTACCTCTGCATGGTTTTCTTCCATTTATTTCGCTATATACCACTATCAATTTAATAATCAGAATACCAGCCACACCAGAGAAAACATTATTTCTGAATAAGGACCTCTGCCACTGGGTCCGTACGGAAAGCTCATGAAGGGAAGACCAATGGAGGGCCATGGCTATGGGAAATGAGCCATAGTCCTGTCTTTTCTTCCCTTTCCCCTTCCCCAAACTCTTAAGTGGGATCTCATCTTTTTCTGGAGCTTCCCAGGAACAAGGGAACCACAAACATGGAAATACATGTCTTCCTTCAGTGGGTGGGAAGAGAACTACGATGTTTCTGGGAGCAGTAACTACGCAAGGGAATCCGGCGTCAAACCCCAATATCCATCTAAATTAAGTCTCTCATGTCGGCTTTGAGGTATTTTAAAATGCATAGATCTGTGCCTGCAGAGTCATGAGGACTGAAAGAGGCTGGAGCGAAGTGAAGGAAGTCAGGAGAAAGGAATGGTATGCAAACCCCTAGCCTGGCCTGGATCTGGCCTGGGTTACAGCACTGGAAATTTATTTTGCTAACCTCCTAAAACAGAAAAACAGCCTTTCAAGTCATGAGGTGCTACAACACCTTCAAGACAACAGTAAGCTAAGAAACAGCCTCAGTGATTTGGGAATTCTACTATCAGATTCAAGGGGTGCAAAATTGATCTCTCAAGTTGGCAAGCTATACAGAAAGTCTTAGTTTGCTCTGTCCTTTGACATATTTTTCAGCTTTTGGAACATAAAACATGAACAGTGATTAACGTGGAGCTGGCACGGGCCAAGGCAACTTGTCATAATTCAATACATGGCTATTATGATACACTCCAGGGACATCGGATTGAAGACAGCTGGCTTTGCAAATTTACACCAGAACTTGTCTCAGTACTATGAGGAAAATAAGATATTCATAAAAGTATTCTAGAATCCCCAAATCTATATGAATTTGTGCCAAAAACTCATACAAAACAAAATCATTATTCAATAGTCATTACTTTTCTATTTATACAGTTTCTGTCACTCACTGGCAAACACAGGTAATAGCATTCGACTTGGAAGACAAATCACAAACCATGGAAAGTGGAAAGTGAATTGCAAGTCATCAGGCCGAGCGTGTTGCAAGCTGAACAGTGTTGGTCCAAACTATTCCGAGAATCCTTATGAATAACAAATACATTTGAAGAAACCCAGGTCATTTCATGCACAGCTCAACCAGAGAAAAACAGGCTAAATTTATGAGCGTCACTCACAGTGGACAAATTAATCAGCTCTGCATTATGCTGCAACTACCACCAGAGAAAGCATCTAGCATCAAGCATGAGTAAAATTTCAAGTGGCATTCCCCAGCCGCAAACTGCAGCTCCTTTAATGCAGTTTCAGGCTCATTTTCCTTCCCAGGGATGAAGTGGTAGAGATGAGTTGTCCCAGCCTGTCCGTATGAACTTATAATACCTCTGGTATTGGATGGGGTTCTCGAGAGCCTGTACTTCGCATTCCCCTTTGCGAACAAATGGCCAACAGTTGGGAATGTTGGCAGGACATGACACAAAGGGCAGGCCACTCTCAGAGATGAAAACGGCATTAGGACAAACATGATTTATGGCGGTGACTTTGGGGTTTCCATATCTCTTTTGGGTTATTCTTGACACGAGCGCACTGACTCAGAGGAGCTAAGAGCTTTAGGTTGGAATAGACACCGGATGTTTGGCTTCGGGCTTGGCAATCGTGTTGTGACCTTGGCAATGAGAGCCAAGGGAGATGAGATGAAATGGATGAACCGGGTGATGGAAATAGCAGCCCAATCAGAGCCCTGTATGTTTCGCTCATAGCCCCATGCAGGAACACCATGCAAAGTCTGTCCAGGTCAACGCCTCGGAGTAGTATTTGTGGAGAGGAAATACATCGAACGAATTCATAATGAAGTGAATAAGAGTCATCACAGAATAATGTCACCAAAACCGAGGGTCCTGCAGCCTACAGACCCTACAACTTGGGGGTTACTTTCACTCCCCTCCCCTATTGTCTTCACACTCATGGTCTCCCAGACCTCTGCCTTCTCCTCACACAGCATCTTCCTGACCTGGACCTTCCTGTCCACAATTGCTGCAAATTCTCTGGCTTTTGTCTCACCAATTTCTCTCCTCCTCTGTATACAGGATCTCAGCCTCTTCCTGCTTTATTTGTGTGACTTCAGTCTTGTAATTTGGTGTCTGCTCAGGTTCCCCACAGTGTTCCCATCTTTTTTCTGTGACGTGATTCCCTGGAAGCTCTGCAGGATGGCCCTTTGTCCCACTGCCCCTGTTCCCCACCACAATCTGCTCTTGCTGCCTATGCTCCTCTGTCACAGAATCACAGAATGATACGGGGTTGGAAGGGACCTCTGGAGATCATCTAGTCCCCTCTGCTCCTTTCCTCTGGCCACATCCCTAATCCCTGTGCCTTGCTTAAGGGAAGGTGGTGCATCCGTAGGTGTACACAAACACACACACACACAAGCTTTCCCTTCCACTGTCCTCAGCCACCACTTCTGGAAGAGTCATCCTGCAGGGGCCACAGGGCTCATTGCCCCAGACCACTGAGGCTGCCTCTAAGGGGCAAACACAGGAATTCAAACAACATGAGGGGAAAAAAATGTAAAGACCTTTGGGTGTCTCCCTCAGACAAAGCAGATCGTGGCACGCAACCCGGTGAAGCCGCAGTCAGGGTTAGCCTTGCTGAGGCCAGATGGTTAGTTGTGTAGATGAGGCTGTAGGTTTGAGTTGTTTTGTTTGAAACTGCCTCACGCAAAAATGAGCCACCAATACCCACAAAGAGATGCACAGTCAAATAGCCCTGGGAAACAGAAAAAGAGACAGATGGAGAATTTGCCTGGCTAATTTTCTCCCCTGTGGCTACTGTACCATTTCTGCTAGAAAGGATGTGGAAGGAGGCAGAGTGAATAAATACAAACTGACTTTGTGGGATGCATAGATAACTGTAGTATTTCTTTAAGTCCACATGAAAAACACCAGCAAAAAGAAAAAAAAGGATTAGTGAAAGCCAGAAAAGAGATGTTATAACTCAAACTGAGAGTGAAGTGGAATTTCAGCCCATGCCTGGCTGCCCGGTGGGTGCAGCATACCCTGCTCTCCTCGGAGGGACATTCAATGGGTGGATGTGGCAGCAGCTTGCTCCTCTCCCCCAGGGACCTTTTGATCCACCCTTTCCCCCTGCATCCCCCCTTCAACCTCCTCAGCCACGATCGCCGCCTGCTGTCACCTCTGCTGATTTCCATGGGGTGGTTTCTGCCCTTTGAATCATTTACTGCCTTTCCCCCTGCTCCTCCCAGCCAGGCCTGTGGGTTCTCCAGAGCTGCTCTGGTCCCCCTGCGCAGCCGAGGTGACGTGACATGGGTCAGACCCGGGGCTGCTTGCACCAACGTGCAGGTTTGGGGCTTTTTTTTTTTTTTCACTTGGCTTGCTTTGCTGGCTTGGCCCCTCTTTTATTCCTCACACACCACATTAGGGAAAGGCTAACCATAAAATCCTGTATGTATTTTTCTTAGCATCTCTGGCTGCTTAGTCAAATGTCAAAAATATAACTACTTCAGAGAGCTGGTTTCCTTTTATGTACAAAAAGCGAAAGGCAGGGAAAGAGAATTCTGTCTATGTTAAGTATTTTCTTTGCTTTTGTTCACAAAGGGAAGGAATTAGGCAGTTAAAATAATAATAAAACCTGTAACATTCATTTTGAATGTTGTTTACAGTGGGGGGTTATTTTTAAGGCTTCTGTTCTCCCTCCTCCCTTTCTCTCTCTTACGGAATAGAAGGGAAATTGCCTAATTTAGTTCGGTAGCTCAGTTGGCCGTATTAGTGCATCTCACTCAGAAGAGCATCCCTGAGAAGGGTGGCATGTTTTTAATGCCCATTTATTGTCAGTCTTTGCATTTCTGCTTGGTGTTGATTAGTGAAGTCACCCTGAAGACCCAATTTACAAGCTATTCTCCTGGTCCCTGGAAGAATGTTAGCTATTTCTCAGCTGGAGAACTACTGTACTTGCAGCTTGAACTCCAGATGTAAACATCTGCTCTGTTCGCCCCTTGTAAGGGTAAAATTGGAACATTTTCTTATATGCCCATTTCTGCCTTCCAGTTGCATCTCTCCCAAAAAGCTATATACACTGCTCCCTGAAATACTAAGTAATCCCCTTATGTATATAGGTGAACCTGCAATAAGTAGAGCAAAACCTGTGTACAGATGTGTTTTGGCTTCTACAGGTACAGCAGCAATTAAAGGACCAGTAAGTGACGGCAGTGGCCATTCCCATGCTCAGAGCAATTGTCTTAGAAAAGCAGCTAAAGTGACTTTGCAGAGTCAAGTTCTGCATTGCCAGGGAGGCACCACAGCTACACAGAGCACTTGGAAAACAAAAAATATTTGTATTTAAATTATCTCTATGCAGAAACACTATTGCTGTCACGGAATGGTTCCTGGGACCTGGACAAGCTTGAGAAGTGGGTCCATGTGGATCTCATGAGGTTCAACAAGCCTAAGTGCAGGGTCCTGCTGTGGCCTGGAGAGTGTGTGCAGGTAACCAGAGCAGACTGACTATTTTCAGCAAACCATGTTTTCAGTGTACAGTGTTTCATGTTTTATCTTTCAGCAATTACAATGCTTCCCAATTGCAGCTGTTTCTCACCAACCATTTGCTTTCTCAAAGCAGGAGACACTTTTTGGAAGCCTGCCGAACTACATTGGTGGAAAACCCTGTCTGACAGCTCTTGCAGAAGAGTTTCACAGGAAGCGAATAAAGTGGGCAGCACATTAATTATCTTTCTTCAAACAAATTATTTTAAACCCATTTCCTCCCACCCTTAGCTGAGTTCTCACGCTGATATGGGCACCCTCAGTCACATGCGCATGGCAAAGCCGGCGGCAGAGAGCGGTCTAGCACATCACCGAACACACAACCCTCCCCACCGCTGGCCCGACTTACCCTGGAAACAAAGTCATCCCTGACAGACACGGGTGTTGCTTCCATTATAGCTATTTTGCAGAGATGAGGGACACAGAATTTAAAGGAACAGGGTTCCAGAGCTATCCTTCATCCTTCTGCAATCTGTTTTTCCTCCTGCATTTGTTTTATTAGCCTCCAAGGTTCATTCCACATCAGAAGAGGTCATGCTAATTTGCCACGCACACCCGTATTATTACAAACATGTGCCCAATGTGCAATTTACTCCCCCGATTACAATCACAGCTGGAAATATCACAGAGCCTTCCTAGGTGGTTCCTCTTCAGTATTTTTGCAAGATCCTGCTGGTCTGAGGTTGGCATATCCAGAGGAAGATCATCCCAATAGAAGATCATCCCATACCACCACCACCATCACGCTACACTGGAGGCACTACACCACTCTGAACACCCCCAACATCTGCTGGTGGTGGGGAGGTTCACTACTAAGATACCAAGGGCTCATTAGGAAACAGGTTTTCTATTTGGCTTGAGAAAGCATACAAACAGTAAGGAACAGCAATATGGAAAAAAAGCACAAATACCTCCAGTTCGCTTTCCTAGTGCTCAGCAGGAAAACACCCTTGGAAACAAAAGGATTGCTCAGCCTTTAAGACGAGTGATACTCCCTAAACACATCTAAATAGCTCTGGAGTCTAATTTTACCAACTTTCCAAATATAAGATGTATCAAGGCACCTTTTTCTTTACTAAAATCTCCAACAGGTAACCGAAGTGCTGAGAGCCTCCATCTCTAGCAGGGCTGGACATGAAACTTAAATCGCATAGGATAATACTTGCAGAACCACATGCTTTCTTTTTCCTTTTTCTCTCAAATAGGAAAATCACACACCAACCCCTTCCATTTCAAGTTACCACAAATGTGGGGCAAGATTACCTTGAAGACAAGATCTCCACATCACTTACTGTGTGAAGAAGAGCTGTGCGTGCTGCAGGAGTGAGGGCTCAGCAGGGAAGGGCAGAATAACCCAAGCGCCAGAGGACAGCAGCAGGGTAGAACGGGGTCTTTAATGGGTCTGAATAATAACCCACGCTTGGTGCTCCCCAGCAGATGGGGAGAGGTTGGGTAGCCCTGTGCCAGGCTGCCCGGGGAAGGCAGGCATTCAGGTGTGGTCTGGCTAGAATAAAGCCAGCAGGCGGGTTTGTGTACCAATTGCCCATGGCCGGTACTTGCATGACCACTTATTCTGTTGCCCATAGAGATCCCTTGGAAGTTATCAATATGTACGATGGTTTCGCAATGTCAGGTTTCCGTATCTGCTGCCAGACTAGAGCAAAACAACCCAGAAGAGTCTCTCTGTGCTCAGGTCAGAGAGTCAGGTCAAACTCATTTCTCTCACTTCAGCTTTCATAAATTTCAGTTCAAATTCTCAAGACTGAGCCACACACGAACTGGTATGAATTCCTGATATTTTTCCTGCACAGGCCTATTGCAGCGATGGATAAACTTTGCAGAGAATCGGGTTTTTCCTCTCGCATCTCTCTGCTTCTCCAGCTGACTGCCCTGCAGCCTCTTGCTCTGAGCTGCCTGGGGCTGGGGCAGGCAGGGCTGGGAAGCGATGGGGATGCTCAGGTGTTGTGCTGGGGGTAGCGAGACGCCATCCTGGCCAGGGAAGGCAGGATCCTCCTGCGTGTGACACCGCACATCTGGCCTGGCTGGAAATCTCTGTCTCCTCTTTGGTGAGAAAAACCAAGACAGTACATCTAGTGCAGGGCCACGGCCCTGAGGCAGAGACAGAAGCCGTCAAAAAAGGTGAAGTCAGAAGAAAAGAAGTGCGTTTTGTCCCAAAATGAAACCTCCTGTGAAAATTTTCAAGCAGGAGTATTTTACCTAGCCTTCCCTACTGCCTTTGATGCTTTCCACAGGGACTGCTTCATTTTCCCACCCCAGCCACAGACGCACAACGTCAACATGATGATGCCCTACCATTAGCCTATAAATCTCATAATTTCCCCTTTATGGGCACTGGCGGTTCTGCGGTGAGCGCTGTGAGACTGATCTCCCTGCTGAGATTGGATGCATGTGCAACACCGACTCTGCGTTATCCGTACATCCCTCGGTGCTGCCGGACACGATAAGGATCCACCACAGGATGGAGGTAATTGACGGAGCGAGGGGAAGTGGGGCTTTCAGAGGGAAAGAAGAGGTGAGATGCCCTCCAGCAGGAGCCATACCCCTTGCCTCCAGAGGATTTTATTCTGGAGGCCTTGGGTGGCTGCTCTGCAGTTTCCCTGCCTGGGGATTTCAGAGGACAGGAAAGCCTCTCCCCTGACCAGTTATGCTGAAGCAGGAGTTGTCCACAAGCAAAGAGCTCGTATCTCCTTCCCTGAACATGATGGATGGAGCAAAGGAGTGACACGGAGTTAAAATGCAGATTCCTGGAAGCAGAGATTTTATCCCAAACTGCTGAAGTCTGTCAGACTGTAAGCAAGTGAATGGAGGGTTTCCCCACTGCAAAGCGTCTGGTAAACTTAACTGTGACAACAGCCCTAGTGATAATAGTGCAGTGACTCCCATGGGAAAAACAATTTGATTTAAACACTCTTCACTCCCCTTTAAAAATTCTGTTTACGTGACAAAGATATCATAAATGCGTAGCAAGGCTTCTGGGGGGGAGGAGAGATGGGGAGGCAGGGTGGGAAGACGATAGATGCTTTTGAATCAATGGGCAGCAAAGAAAACCTTTGGGAAGTTGGCCACTGGGACTGTCAGATAATGCTTCCTATAAGCCTTATGGGAAAAAATGTATTTATGCAAAAGAGATAGAAACTGTGAAACAGCAAATCTGCTTTAAATTTTGAAAAAGGTCTATTTGCTTGCAAATCTCTCATCAGCTGCAGAAAAGATATCAGAAAAGGATAGGACTGAAAGTCAATTTGCTTGCAAATCCTACAGATAAAGACGACACTGGGATACAATTGAAGAAATAACATGCACATCGTTTTCCTCGTTTTGTCATTTGGAGCTTACAGAATTTTTCTGGAGCATATCAGCAAGTGAGTTTTAAGGGGTAAAAAAAAGCTGGACTGTGTTTATTTGAACAAAGTTTATACAGCAAGTTGTCTACACTTTGGCAAACTCACAGTTCTGTGGGAGCAAAAATAAACTGTTTAATTTTATTCCAAAGAAAGAATGAAAGATAATAAGCTCAAGCTGCAGGAAACAAAAGTAGTCACTGCTTTTGAAACAGTAAGTTTTGGCCTAAGTTATCGTATGTTCAAAACTCAAGGACAACCAGAAAGGTAATATTCATAGTAGATATGCAATTTTTCACAAACCTTTTTTTTTTCTAGTTTTCTTTCTGTATTTGTTAATAAAAGCTCATGGAAGCAGAAAAACGTTATATTCGCTTTGCAGATCATACGCCAAGTAGACAACTGTGTATAAGAAGTGTCTCCTCTCTATATGCAAATGGATTATTTTTTATAGAACGCAAAGGATACAAATGCAAATTACACAGAAGTATTTTCATCAAGCATCTTAACAAAAAAAAAAAAAAAAAAAAAAAAGAGGCTTCCGATGGCAAGATGTGCAGCTGGTTTCAATGCAGCTCTGCATTTCCCTTTTCCTTCCATCAGACCAAGTTCTGCCTTTGCTCTGGCCACCGTCCACAGGGGCTCGACACCCCAGAGCCCCGCAGCAGCTCCTCACAGCCCCTCCTCTCTGCCTGGAGAAGTCTGGGGACACCAGCACCCACATCACCCACTCCCCATCTCCAACCCTTGTGTTTACAGCCACGGCTGCTGTGGCATGAGCCGGGACCTCGTTGGCAAGCAGCCTGTCACTGTGTGGCACCCACCCCTCATCCCTCTGCACACACACAGCTCATGTAGGGTTTCCTGCAGCCTTCCTGCTCAGGGACCATGCTTTCACCAGGGGGTTATGGCTCATGGCTGCAGCACAGACATGGTCAGAAAGAAAAGCTTTACCAGGGCAAACAGTGGGAAAAATGGTCTGTATCCCATATGCAATGAGGGGGCTGAGGCTTTAGCAGTACTGTCCCCACCGGCCCTATCAGCCAAACAGGGCTAAGAAATGATGAACACTTTCATCTTCCCACAAGCTTCCTGCCAATCAAGGAGTCCTGCTCCAAGCTGAAAGCCCTCATGCCATTGACGGTAAGAGAAAGAAATTAAAGCTAGTCCAACCCGTTCTTCCTCTCTGCCACAAAAGAAAAAACACTAAACCTAGAAGATCTTTGACCAAGAAAAAAAACATGAGGTAATGGCACAAACTCCATGAAACCCCTGAGGGAGATGGCTATTGCCTTTGTGTGTAAGAAGTAGGCAGACACTCAAGTCAACAGCACCAGTAAAAAGCCAAAGTCAAGAGGCAGGGCCATCCTCCCCGCTTCAGTTGGTAACCCCGTCCGGTCCCCACTGGCCCACACCTTGTTGGAGCTGTCTGGCTTCAATGGGGCTCAGCGTGGGGCCAGCACAGACCCTACTTCCCAAGGGGCTTGTTGCATCTCCGGGTGTATGTGTATACTGCTATGATTGAGTTAGATGGTCTGAAATATTGGGCCTGCCTGGACAAAACCAAGCTGTTTTCCTGCCAGCAGGCTCCAGGAGATGGACACCAGCTCCTGAGAAGGTTAGTTTCCATGCTGCTAAACCAGCAAGGAACCCAGCAACAAGCGTGAGCTCTGGTGACTGGCATTTAGACTGACAGTGCTTGGTTAAGCCATTCCCATGGGCTGTAAAACTCCTCTGAGGTGAACTTTAGCATTCATGGCTCAGCGTGAGGAAGTGTGAAAAATTACGGCAGAGTGAAAGCCCGGGAAGGGAAGGGCTGATTCAGTCTTTCTGTGTGAAAGCACACACTCTAATGGTGTATTTTAAAAGCATTCTAATTTTCACAGCTATTATTTTCGTCAATGTGACTTGAAGAGACAGTCGACTATCTTTATATGTCTCTGCTTTCGAACAGGAGAAGAATAAGGATGTTACTGATGACAAATACGGCACCTTGCTTACTTTGCTGAATTTAACATCAGTTAAAATGTCACATTTTTGAGAGCACTGGATGGGCAGGTAAGCCCCAGAACACTTTTTCTCTTTCCCAGTCGTAGTCTTACACAGGTATGTGGGAGGGATAGTATTTTTTTCACTGACTGCACACAATTTCTCCCATTATCTTTTTCTCAAAGTGAAATAAGCCGTGCCAAATTTGCAGGACTTCACATGATCAGTTGGTAAAGAAATACCTTCCCTATTCTGATAGTCAGCTCAGGGGACAGCAGGCCAGACGGCTTTGGGTCCCAGGGAAGTGGAATCTACATGCAGAAGGGAATAGATTTGTGGCTTAAGCACTGGGTTAAGGTGCAAGAGAACCGAATTTAATTCCTAACCATCGGCATTGCCTGTGCCTTGCAGAGATTCCTTCGCTCCTGGTGTGCTCCAGCTCTCCATCTGTAGGAAGCTGCCCTGACACCTCCACGTTACAGGGGTTCTGCAAGGATAACTGAATTGTGTCTGAGTGCCAGAGAACAACAGAGGCATGAATAACTTCTGCAGCTTCCACTGGGGTTTGTGCTCACTGTTTTACACCCAAACGGACTGAGCATTATTCATCGTAGGAGGTCAGTAGGTGGTAGATTGAAAAGACATATCTTTTCATCCCAGAAGGACGCATCAGAAAATGTTTAAGCAGCAAGATTCCAAGCTAGCTGCAAATTGAGCCAAATACAGAATTTTGGGATGAAAATTCCCTAGGAGGTTGGGGTGTTTGCCTCCAGGGTTGTACATCTGGCAGATGTCACGCTTAATCTATTTTGTCAAATACACAGCCTTAATCAGGGAGTGTTATATGAGGGCTAAGCACAACCAGGTCACAAAGGAATATACTGTCTCCAGAATACTAATGAAAGATTAGCTCTTCAATTCAGCCTCTAAATTTTGAAGAATCTTTTGTTTTGCTTTTAGGTTAAACTAAGGACAGAATAAGCAGTAAAGCATACAGATGAGACACTGCCATGAGAAAATAATAATTTGTTTCACTGCAATAAGAAATCTCATTTACATAAAATGAGAAATAATTAAATTGGAGCTGAACTCTGTGCCCTATCAGTTTAATTGAATCTGAGCTACATGTCTATGGCTGTTTTATCGGGGCTGGTTCCTGGAAAGCATTTGTTATTAGTCACTTTTGCAGCAAAAAGATGAATCAACACTTCTTAATGAGCAAGAGAAATAAGCCCTGGAATAAACTCCTGCTGAGCACCACAGATCAACACAGGCTACAGTGATGGGCCTGTAGAGATGGGGAGAGCTTAGTTAACAGAGAATTTAAAATATTGGGGAAGAAACACTTCTGTGTACATTTGATGCCAAAGACAATGTATAGCTATCCACTCTGACTGTTTTAACAACTCATAATGTTAATATAATTTCACCACATAACTGTTTTCTTTCTTAACTACTTTCTTACTACATGAATGGACAAGATAAAGCCATAGTAAGGGTAGATGACGTCTTTCAGGATTGGAGTTTCCCCATCAAAGTGGTCCATCCAGCCGATTTATGTTCTGAAAGTGCTCCAGAGCTGCCAGCTGTCAAAGATTGTGTTTATTTTCTGGTTTGCTTTTAATTTCAATATCTACTCACTGGATGCCCTCCCCTTTTCCTGCTAGATGACAAAAGCCCCCATAAATCAGATGCCATGTGTAGAAAAACAAAGACCATCAACAACTAGGCTTTCACCCTTTCCTTAGAGAAGTCCAGTCAACTGATAATCCCACCTACCCACTGTAAGGCACATCCTCTAGAGCTTTACACTATTTTACAGGTCTTTCTGAAATCCCCCCCAATTAAGTGCAGACACCTTGACTACACAGGATTTCCAGCTGTGACTTGATACACGTGTCTCTTTCAAATTGCTTGAGCTTTAAAGGAAGGTTTCCAGTATGTCTAAAGGTGTAATTATGTGTGTGGTGCACAAGGCCCAAGCAAAGATGCAAGAGGAATTTTTATTATAAACTGAGTTGTTCATCTAGTTATGCATCTGATTATTCTGCTAGAGATATTGTCAAAAATAGGTTGGTGTGGAAGCAAGATTAGACTCTGGCAGAGCACAGTTGTGCAGAGGCCTCCAGTGCAGACTTGGTACCTGCAACAGAAGGTGAACGGGACTTCAATACCTACAGGCTTTTTTGACCCCTCTGGACCTCAAGTTCCCTCATAAAATAGAGATGTCACAACTTATTTACATTTTCAAAAGGCTGTAGGAAAAGTGCCTTTGCTTGGTCTCCTGGTTTATTTAATTCAGTGTGCTCTTTTCAACAGCGAAGCGATCATCTTCCACAGCTACAGCTGGGAGAACTAACTAATAGCCGTGCTTTCAATTGTGTGAAGAACTATGCGTGTGCCAGGTATAAGATTAGGTATGATCATTTTAACATATTGCTAAAAGCATTTGGTGCTTATGTCCAAAATGACCACTAGCTTCACTAAAGCTGCTGTGGGAAACACCAAGGAGGACAACAGTGGGGAGAGGACAGGGAACTGACCCCGCAGTTGGGTCAGGGGACAGGGCAGACACACGTGGCTGGTAGATGCTGGGCATCTGATAGTGCTCCAGCCAACACAGAGGCTGTGCTGAAGGTAATATGTTCATATTTGAAACGCAACGTCACTTTACAGTTCCTTCACTAGACGGTCAAATTAAATTATAGCTCTGGGGAAATCCCTGCCTTATAATTTACAAGGATGCCGAAGGGAATAGAAGAAACGGAGACAAATAAATAGTAAAGCACTTATACCCAATTAAACACAATATTCTAACATTCCCTTTTTTGTCTGTTTGTTTTAAAGGCATAGCTGTAGATAAGATCTACAGCTCCAAACATCAGTTTCTGTTCTTTACTCTGAGCTCTGTTCTTTACTCTAGAAGGACTAGAGCCAGTATACTGCAGACTATCCAAGAGTTTCTCCAGGATGGATCCAGAGCTGAATTGCTTTTCTTCCCAACTTGAGGCTGTTATTCATTCTTTCCCCACTCAAAAATCTTGCAGCTTTTGCAAGACCCTCCAGTAAAAGGTGGAAACACTCTGTTTACACACAAACTATCTCTCTTAATTTCACGTATGTTAACACTGGGCCAGTTGGGGAAAGTGAAAAAAACCAAATTTTAGCCCCCCCCAAAAGGGAAATGAGCCAGGATGAAAGCCATTTGAACGTAAAGAATCACTGGAAAGAGGGAGAGGGAAGCCATTTTCCCTGTCCAGGTCAGGCCAGGATCTAAAACTGCAGGGAGAAAGTAAAAGACATCTGAAGCCGAGGCAGCGTTGCAAGGATGGCAGCAGGAGGCTGCACCAGAACTCAAGAACAGGCAAGACAATTGTTTTTCAAGGATGATCTAAAAAAGCTAATCCCAGGTTGTGGCAGGACGTGACATTTGGAGCCCCTCCCACCTCCTTTCTCGCGATTTCTGTAACAGCTGCACTGATAGCAGTCACACTGGCTGAGGATCAGGCCTAGAAAGCTAAAATAACACTGCCCTGGCTTCTCGTGATGTACTCTGTAAAACCGCAGCCCGAGGCTTGGCTTCAGGCTTTGCTGTTCCTATTACATGTTACCTGCCTCACGCCACATCCAAATTCTCACTCCTGCCGGAGGGCAGGTCCCACTTCTCTTTTCCGTAAGCGAGGGAACAAGCCAGCTGCACCAGTGAGCCAGCAAAAGCCACTTAACACTTCCCATCACGAAATCCACCTGCTAGCAGCTCCATGCCAGAACCGATAGCCTGCTGTGACATTTTCCTAAATTTAAGAGTTTTCCTGCAGTAAAAATACTCCAGGGATGGCTCAGCATCACTTCCCTGAAGATCAAAGTATCAACTTCAACACTGCGGTACCATTTGATATTTCAAAACTATTTAAAACAGTCTGAAAGCTGAGTTCCAGAGAAATGGAGGGGTGTGTGCTCCTTCAGACTGACAAACTCTCAAGCAGAGGCCCTCCCAGGTGTTACTTGTTCTCTGTGACACCCACCACGGACCCACGGAGCAGAAGAAAGAGCAGGTTTTGAACCTCAATAGGGGATGCAAATGTTGCAGCTCTCCAACAGCCCAAAGGAGAACTCTTCATCTCCCAGTCCTCCCTCCTCCTCCCCTTGCTTTAAAATCAACAGAGAAAATCCTGAAACAGGGAGTCAGTGCTGAACTGTGCAGTTTGTGTCTGCTCCTCCCTCTCCTTTCTAAGAGATGATTTAAGGGGCTCAGTGATGGTGGGTCTTGGGAAGGTGTAATTGTGTTAATTTACTGATGAAGAAATCTAGTAGGCATTCTCCCCCTCTGCACTGGTGAGGCCACAACTGGAATACTGCATCCAGTTCTGGGCTCCCCAGTTCAAGAGAGACAGGGAACTACTGGAGAGAGTCCAGCGTAGGGCAACTAAGATGATTCAGGGATTGGAGCACCTCCCTTATGAGGAAAGGCTCAAAGAGCTGGGACTCTTTAGCTTGGAGAAGAGAAGGCTGAGGGGAGACCTTATCTATGTTTACAAGTACCTAAAGGGTGGGTTGAAGGAGGATGGAGCCGGACTCTTTTCAGTGGTTTCCAGTGACAGGACGAGGGGCAACGGGCACAAGCTGGAACATACGAAGTTCCATTCCAATATGAGGAAAAACTTCTTTACGGTGAGGGTGACAGAGCACTGGAACAGGCTGCCCAGGGAGGTCATGGAGTCCCCTTCTCTGGAGATTTTCAAGACCTGCCTTGATGCAGTCCTGAATAATGCTCTAGGCAATCCTGCTTTAGCAGGGGAGTTGGACTAGATGATCTCTAGAGGTCCCTTCCAACTCTGACAATTCCGTGATTCCATGATTCACCTTACTTCACTACGTTTGAATTCCAGAGAAAGAATGAATTCCAGAAGAAAGAGCTCCGTGCTCATGTAGCCCAGAGTTTCAATGGCTCCTGAGGAGGAAACGGGTGGCCGTGGATGATGCTGCTCAACCTACGGGATGCTGCACTCCGGCCCACAGGGCCCTACTCCTCTGCCACCATGTCGTATGCTGGCCACAGGAGAGCCACACAACATGTATCAGTTCCTGTTTTGCTAGCTCAATACACAACTGAGGAGGCTTAAGAAAACTCAGACTCTTTGTTTTCGGTCTTTCTTGCAAAATCACAACTGATCGCTTGGTGCCTGCAGCAAAGAATTAGAGTTGTCATGTTTTATACTTCTCCAGAAATTGCCGCGTAGTTCATGCTCACGAGGAGCTCCAGTCACTGACTAGAGAGCAGCAGAATGAGATAGGTTTAAAGACTCATCTAGGAGGATTTTGGCCATGCTGTTTATGAAAACCACCACTCCCCACAGCTGAATCACTAAGCAGCACTTCTTTATTTTTTGAAGAGCAACTATAGTAGTTAAAGTGGTAATGAATGAAGTTACTGTCTCACAACTGCAAACAGAAAAAACCCTCCACTGGTAGGATCTTCTTCAATACCATTGCTCTCTGCAGACTGGTGAAAAACGTCACCCTCTCTTCTCCTCAGTGCAGCAGTTACTTACACTTCCTTTTGTTAATTTGTCCCTGTAGCCCCACGAATGTGTTACTGCCACTGCCAAGTAATGCCCTGGAACACACTTTAAGCCTGCAGAGGACTGCAAAGGATGTTGTGGAGAAGACAACTTGTCATATGGCAGCTTGGATGTTCCATGGAGAAATATCAGACATCCAGGTGGCCCAACAGTAACACTGGTGGCAACAGTCCAGGCAGTCATTTGCCTATTCTGGCAATCTGAAGTAGAAAAACTGGTTGTGACCAGAAATGTGCACAGAAATGGCAAATCTCTGCTAATGATAGAAAAGCATAACAATGCTTGATGGCTTGCCTTTTCTTACTCATAAGTAGGAAAACATACCATAATGGAGGTGGCACTCTGGAAGAACTGCTTCCAGAGTCACTGGAGCATATAGATACAGCATGAGCAGGGTTCTGCCTTTGATAGATCATTCATGAGGAAAACAGACCGGGTGTTCTTTAAAAAGGCATTGCCACGGAGCCAAGCATCTGGCCTGTTCACATTATATTTGTCTGGGATGCAGTGAAAACAAAATAGTCACATTTTATGCATATACTATATGCAGAGAGAGAGACAGATATCTTTACAGGCATATTTATACACGCATATACCCTACATGTCTGTCTGCCCTCATTTACAGAAAGAACTTCAGAGCCAGGCAGAATTAATCATTAGAAAAATGAAGACTTCCAAGTTCACCACCTTTTTATGTACTGACACAGCGGCTGTAGACTCATTGGGCCACTATAAAGGGATCCAGATGTTCTTCCTTGACAGGTTGAGATGTGGGGGGCTGGAAGCAAGCAGATGACAGACTATGATCACCAGGACCATGATCACCATGTATCAGCCCAGACACCCTTTGCTACATTGCAATCATTTATGTTGAGCAAATGCATGGCAGAAAGACACCAAAAGAGTTAATCTAAGGGTTGCTGGGCCCTAAAAAGAGCCACTCGCTGTCTATTTATTCTTACTCAGCCCTCGGTAACTGTAGTGCTGTTGATCACGCTGCGTTTTAAGACTTGGTGATTACAAAAAATAAAACCTATTTGCCTACTTGTCAAGGAACTGCATTTGTTCTAGAAATCCCTGAGAGATCATAAAAGAAACCTCCATTCATGTTTTCTTTCCATACCACATTCATATTACAAGAATGCTCTTAAAGCACTTTCAGGTCCAAAAGGTAGCTTCTGTTTTTTGTTAACCTCTGTGATTTTAAATAATGCATGATTTCCTATTTTAATAAATACTTTAGCTCCTTCTTGCTGTGGAAAATGCTGCAACTCTTGCTCTATGAAAGAAGCAATATGAGCAGGTAGGGAATTGTCTGGTTAGGGTTTCTCACTAATTGAAGCTCTCACTGGAGGTATGAGAGGGAATGGAAGAACACTTACACTACCTATGGACAATGTGTAACTACAGGTGCAAAGTGAAATGGGAAATGAAAAAGGGGAGAAAAATCCAATTTCTTATAGCTAAAACAACGGGAGATGATAATGCTAATTACCCACTGGAACATGTTCATTCATTCCAGTGGTGAGTCTACGTGTTCAGTGCTAGTTCAGTAAGTACCACAGAAAAGTACAAGGCACAGAACACAGCCAAGTATATTTTTCAAATATTCAGTGTATAAAGATCATTGGGGAGCATGGGAATGTTAATGGAGAACATTTTAAAGGGTGAACTTATACCCCTCATGCCTTCTACTGTAAGGTAAAAATACATATGAAATACCAGCAAATGAAGAACTACCTCAAAACAGCAGAGAGTAGAAAAGAAAGCAGGAAGTCTTGGGAAAACTCTGCCTCCTTTACAGGGAATTAAAGGGAAGGGTGGGGGGAATAACGGCGCCTCATCTTCATTAGATGGATAACCTGCGTGCGTTTCAGATGTAACCCCAGCCTGACTTTCCATCCCATATCATGCCTTTGCAGAAAGGTCTATCACATAGAGGTGCCACTTTACCCCTGGCTGATCCAGAGTGTGCCCCAAAGTGTTGGGCTTCCACAATGAATGTTGCTGATGCTGCTATTTTATTCTTTTGGTCATCTATGACCTACTTATAAGCCTCTCCGACAGCCAGCACTTCCAGCACCTTCTACACGCACGCTATTTTTAGAAAGCACACTTTATACTTACACTTACATCTGTCATCGGGAGATCTATGGCCAACATCTTATTTATGCTACTGTACTTTGACACATTGTCAGGCCTGCATTTCGGCTGAAGTCTGATGCTATGTTGAAGGTCAGGTCTTTGGTTGGATTTGGATGGGCACTCTCCAAACATAGGCTCTGCATGCTGATCCCATCCGACTCCATGTGCATCGTCTGGGGGAGGAGCCACCCTCCCAGCACCAGAGGGGCAAGTGCAGGAGAAGACCAAGGGCTCTCTTTTTTCAACAGGGGCTGAAGCAGCACGGTATGGAAGAGCCAGACCTGACTTCAGATCGCCTTTGGACCTTTAATCAGGGCTGACCGGACATAAAGCTTTCTTTTTAATTAAAAGCATGTTTTAAAAATCCCAGAGAGAAAAAAAAAAAAAAAAGCAAGCCTAAGGGAAAGTTACACAAAATTTGTCAGTTTTAAGTAGAACATTTTCCTTTCTACAGAAAGTGCAGCCCTTTCCAGAAGTCTCACAAGGAAGTTACGCTCTTGCAAGGAAAAGTACAGGACACTGAGAGCGGATCTGTCTGCTCCGAGTCCAGCCCCTGGCACCTCCGTCACAGCTGTCACCTCCAGCCAGGAAAAGGAGCAGCTCTCCAAATTCCTCCCACCACTCCAAATTCCTCCCACCGTGAGACATGTCCCTCCTGCAGCCACCCCAATGAGCCGCTGCCTCGCACCCTTCTGAGGCCAGCAGATAAAGGACAGCACAACCTGCGACCGGTTCCCAAAGAGCATACAGAGATATGTGAGCTGCAGCTCTGAGGAGAAGACTTTACACCCTTCGGGGTGAAGAGGAGGTCTTCTGACCCCTGGTTTGAAGGCAGTAGCTTGTGTCAGGCCACATAGGCTGGCTCACCTGCTTGGGAAGGGCTGGCCACCAGGAAGCCTCTTCTGCCCATGGGTTAAAGAACATTTTTTCCTACTTTTAACTTTAAATACTTTGAATTTTTTTTTTTTTTTTTCCCTTGAGTATGAGATCAGCAAAGCATTTGCTGAGCTATTTATCAGGATTTGATACAATCAGATCTCCCCGGGGTAAAAAGAGGAAAGAGACGTCACCTGTGTTTGGGAATTACAGGGCCACAATAAACCTACCCATCAGATTTTAAACCATACCGGTAATTCCAATTGCAATTAGAAAGCTTAGAAATCAGCACAGAAAGGACACCAGGCACTGTCTATGTTTTGTTGCGTTGCCCAGGATTTCAGAATAAGTTCTGTAAAAATATGCAGACTTAATGCCCGCTCATTTCTATGCAGCTCTTTAATATTGCTCTATCCTGGGTACAGAAAAAAATAGACAACAGAACTCAAACCTGCGGCATAAATCACTGCATCACGCGCTTGATGCTGCTGCTGTCTGGCAATCTCTGGATATGGCGGAAGGAAAGCAGCGAGATTTGCCTCCAACCACTTATCCCTTTTCCCGATTGTCGCTGCTGAACCCTCGCCCCCCTCCCCCCCCTCAAATGACGGGTTATGGAAACTATCACACGCAGGACCCTGCAGCCTGGGAGCTAATGTGCGTGGCTGCTCTCCGGGTAGGGAATCTAACAGCTGCGGGATTACACCATGATCTTCGTGTAAATCATCCCATGTAAAAATAAGGGTGTTTCATGCAGTTTTTGGAAGCAATGCAGCCCGTTTTAGCCATGGCGATCGTTCACATGGCTGAGGTTTCTTGTGTCAGGCCCGCGTGGGTGGGAGTGTGGGCAGAGGTGGAATTACAGGGTATGGTTTTCACTGTTCCTGACTGCAGCATAACCTCACCATGGACATCCCCCCCGTGTGTGGACACTTGGCTGAGCAGCATCCCATAGGGATCTCAGTTTGACCTCTTTGTGATGCTGATTAAATACAGCAAGCACCTGTGCTGGATCAAACCACCTCTCCCTTGCTGCAGGAGACCAATCCTCATCAAAATCCATTTTCCCCCCAAAATTCACAGGCAGCATCTGCACACAGAAAAACAGATCCCCCCTCCACACTCACACCTCGGCGTTTAGCCCCAGGGACCGCTTTTCCCCATTTCCTAAAGGACAACATGTTCAGGCACCGGCAGATCAGGAAAAAAAAAAAAAAAAGAGAGAATGCCGAAGCTAAGCATAAAAACTGTGTTAAAGCTTGTTAAAACTTTTTCTCCTGCCCCCTTTCTGTAGCATCCAGCACTGCAATGGCTACATCATCCCCAGGCACATTTCACAGGCAGGAGGAACTCATGTCATTGTAGCATCAGGCAGCATGCCCTGAATTATTGCCCCTTTACGACATCCAATGACACAATGCAAATGACATCATACCCTTGAGAAGCATTACATTTTCACCAATTCCTTTGTCTGTTTGTTTGAAAGGCCAAACTATAAAAAAATTCACTTGGAAGAGATGTTGTGGGAGAAAGGCAAAATCTGTCTGCCTGGTTTAAATCCTGGGTTTCCCTGGAGCTGGAAACGCTTTGTGAAATGGAATTGCATCATGCTAGAAAATAAGCAGCAAGGGATTCAAAGGCCAAGGCACAGGATTACCGATTGGAAGCCCACAAAAGCTATACAAGGTGGGCAAAACTAATTTGTCCTCTTCTGCTGTATGGCATTTCACAGGTACATTACATCCCCAAATATCCACCAAAAGGCACTGAGGCTAAAAAGTCAAGCACTCAGCAAGTTGTTTGGAGGGAGAAATTAAGGTAATCTTGTCTACTATAACACAGGCTTTAATTATACGATGCCATGCTATTTTTTTCCCCTAGTCTCTGTTTTGTTCAATAAGGAGCTATTGAGGCAAACCTTCCTCTTCTCCCACCCACCACATGCCCCATATCTCAGCCGGTAGACGCCGTGACTGTTCACCCATGATGCCCCGTTCCAGGTCTCTTCAGAGAGGCTGGGGAGGATGAGAGCACCCAAGGAGTTCTCTGCCCTTCAGCTGCAAAGGGACACCCTTGGGTCACCCTGAGACTCAGCTGGCAGAAGATGCCGAGGCCTGGGTCCTCACACCAGGCTCTGCAGCCGCTTTCTGGCAAGGGAGAACAAAAGCTCAACCCCCTTTCAGACCCTGTGGAGAACATGCTTCAGCGCTCAGGTCCTTCCACCATGTTCTTTCCCAGCCTCTTTCTACAGCAGGTCTCTCTACCCTCTGCCTCTCGCTTGCCAAGTCCTTCCTTGCTTATCTTGGCTCCTTTTCCATTCCCAGTTTTGCCCCAACACACTTGGCTCCCTCCCAAGCCCCTCCATTTCCTCAAAGTTCACCCTTCCTGTGCCACTGTCCTCCTTCCCCAACCTCATCTCCATCTCAGTGCCTTCCCCACCAGGTTCTTGCCCCAGACTACCTCCACCAGTCTTCCTAGAGGAAGTCTTTGCCTTCCCTTGAATTTACGCCCAGCCTATAGCCTTGGCTTATAAGAAGAGAAATCTAAAAGCGTTGCTCTGAGGTGCTTTTTTGGAGAACCTTTTCTTGGGTAACACAGCAGGCCCATGCAGCTGTCTCTCAGCCAGTGCTGCATGGAGTACCCTTCCCTTTACCCTCAAAAGTTCACATGGGGGATATCCTGTGAGCTGGCATCCCCTCAAGCCGCTGCCAATAATAGGTGCGATGTATTCCCCTTCCCAGGGTACTGAACGTGGCCGGGCACGCTGGGGTCTACCTTCAACAGAAGAGGTGGATCCAAGAAACGTATGAAGCATTGGCTTTCCAGCTAATTGCTTTTAACCACCTCCATTGCTGTGGAGCAGCGGTGAAGGCAGCTGGCTGGACTGTGCAAGCCCACACATCAGCCGTTTGGTCAGCATCAAATCCACGGACACAGTATGAAAGCAGCAGTTGAGGATTAAAAGGAGCATGTCAATGCAGACAACAGAGAATTCCCCTAAAGTGGCCAGGTCGCATCCTTTTCTTTCTCCCTCCACTCATTTTCCTCATGCAGGCAGAAACAAAAGACCTCATTTCTCTAAGCACCAGGCTCGCCTGCCGCTGGATCCGGCAGAACATAAAAGCAAGAACCTCCGTAAGCAAACTGGCCTTGCTTTTTTCCCAAGACATTTTATTTGGAGTTTTGACTTCCAAAGCCCCATGTGTACTTCCTGTAGGCTAGACTGTCTTGAGAAGAACATACTATTTTTTTTTAAAAAAATCCTATAAGCATCTACAAAGTGTCTCCATTGCAGTGGACAACCTGGCAGCTTGTAGATTACCCGCCGCCCCAAGTCTCCTGTTTGTGATGCTGACTAACACCATTTCACTATTGCCTTTGTTGTCTATTGCATGTCTTGGACCATTTCATCTCAGACTGTGGAGTTTCTTGGGAGGGGAAGGTTCATCCACACAGTGCTGCCAAGCTCTGAATGGGAAGCGAGCAGTGATGCTACACCTCCTCCCCAGATTTTACATGGGAAAACCATAAGGGAATATCACAACTGTTTGTTACTGCACAAGTGACACCTCTCCATCAGTATATTTCATGTTTCCTATTCAGTTCTGCCTGAGAGCTCATGGGCACAGAGGGGCAGGTACCAAACCACGGTCCTCTCAACATCACATACCACAGTGGAGCCGGGTGTTCCCCGGGAGGGAGCGTTGGGGATACAGCTCCCACCTTTTACCTGCGCTTTGTGGCTGGAGCCTGTCTGCTGGCATGGCACCCGCTGCTGAAAAAAAGCGGCAGAGGAAATCTTGTAATATACCCGGCGATTGCATTACAACCCGTGTGGCACGTAGCAAAGAACCGCACAAAGCCCCCGGCGACAGATTGCGAAGTTATAAATAGGTGCGGGACCTACATAACTGGAGTGACTCGTAGCTGCAGAGCAGGCCTCCAAATTAATGACATTTATGAAGTTTCTTTCTGTGGCTGGCTCGCTGGCTGCCAAAGAAGCGGCTCTGTGGACTGGCCACCAGCAGCTCCCCTCTAAGTGCCGGCAGAGAAAGCGAGTGGTAACAGGGACACCCAGCCAAGGAAACTTGGTGGAACATGGGCAAAGACGTGGGGAAAAATGATTTAATGTAAAAATCTTCACTTCCAGGGAGTGCAGTGTCCACAACACAGCCCGTATGCAATGCTTGTATTGGTTATCCACGTAAAGCCACACAGTGAGATAGTCCCAAGAACAGAAAATGGAGGACTTTGATCTATTTACTCAATCCAATTATCATCTCATCTGCCTGCTCATATGATTCTGACTCCTCCTCATAGGTCATTTAATTAAAAAAAAAAAAAAAAACATTATTTCTCCATGGAGTTTTAGCAATATTTATACCACTTTTTATAGAAGTACCCACGACTCATGTTCAGGGCCCACATTCCCTGAATTGCTGCTCTGAGCCCCAGCTCAGTACCCCCCTTCAAGCAGTCCCAGGAGAAGCAGGTTTGTCACCCCCTGCACAGGCTGGCAGAGCAAACCCGTCCCCTGCCCCCCGCCGGGCACGTTGGCTGGGGACCCACCAACCCCAATCCACTGGTTTGTTCCCACATGAAGAGTCATCAGAGACTGGGCAACAATTACATCCACTGGATTTTTTTTTTTTTTTTTTTGCCAGAATGACAAAACCAGAACGTTGTTTTAAATATCAGTATTGTCACATCTCAGGGTTTACAATCTGCTAAAAAAGGGATTCTTTTATCCCTGGTGAGCTGCTCCCAGCTCAGCTCACTAACCGACAGGCGATAGCTGTCCTTGGGCACACTCTCACCTCAGACAGCACACAGCGACTGAACTAGTTTAACTGTCCCTTAAAAAAAAAACAACAAACACCCCCCCAAACCCCAACTAAACTAATTTAAACCAGCTTGTATTTGCTGTGAGACAGCAGCGAGCCAGCAGATGGCTATGACAGATTAGCTGAGGAGAGGCAATCTGCACTATTCCAAGCCTTATGTAATACAACTTCGTATTTTGGTGGAGGTTTTAACACCTTCCTAACTCCAAGAGTCTGGAACAGCGTTTCCCTTCACGGGACGCATCACTCCAAGCCCATTCTCTGCCTCTCAGATGGGATTCAGTCACATTACGTTGTGTCCATACGTCTTTATCTTCCTGGCTAAAATCCATATCTTTATATAGTTGCCCTGAAATACGGATTGTCTAAGTAACATGCCATATATACTCTGGTTTCAAAGAAAGTCTGTCTTAGGCGTTTAATTTTCACATACGTTACACAGGGACTATAGATAGCCGAGTAATGCACAGAGATTTCCCGTATGTCGTGGATACAGGCACCGCAAAAGGCAGGGAGGGGTACTTAACTCTCTTTAAAATTACAGGTCTTTATGTAATGTTTATGTACAAGCCTTTATGCCCCCTACTTATTTGTATCATAATTTATGAGATTCATTACATCATACATACGGAGCCTGATCCCTTTTTATGGACTGCCCTAAAATCTGGGCTGTGAGTCCCTCCTTTAGCAGGAAGTGCCCTACGGTGGGCAGTGTCTTAAAAATGAATATAACAAATTCTTGGTTTCCCAACTCATCAAATACCAGAGAGGCTACAAACCAGCTCAGTCTCACACCTCTTGTCTAGCACAGAAATTCTGTTTTGTTTTTTTTTAGACCTCTTTTAATGTAAAATCCCTTCCACTCTACACCCTGCTGGCCCACAGTTAATCCTTTGACCATTCTCTGCATCCTCCCAGTACCACCCCACCCTATTTCTTTTTCTACTTCAAATTCAGACTCAAATCCCCGATCCTCTTTCTCTCTTTCCGTTCCATTTTCTTCCCAGGTCCCCCAGAAATGTTCTTCCTCTTGATGGACCCATTGCTTTCAGCTTCCCAGTCACCTCCTGAAGCCCTCCACATCTCCTGAAGCCACCACACATCTCCTGCCCTTCCCAAGGCGCCTGCACTTGGCTGGGTGTGAGACACCTACTAAAGTCCAGGACATTTTTATGGAGTATTTTGAGTTGCCTGCCAGATTTGGCTGCCTCCAGCAGGTTGTGTTAGAGGAGATGGAGCAGAGCCTGGCACTGCAGGCAGCGAGGGTGGCCCGGAGGAGCTGTGTTGTGGGCAAGCGTGGCCAGCCATCCCAGGAGCTGGGCAAACCAAGCCAAGCTTCACCAGGCTTGTGAAGCTAACGCACAACCAGTTTTCAGAAAAAGCTCAAACGCCCACTGGAGAGCTGGCAGGCTACAGCTTGCAGCATTAATGGCAAGCCTAAAAATATCCTCCTGGGGAATAATACCACTCTGGGAATCCAGAGTGCATGGCATAATCATTAGGACTTCTGATTTCCAATAAAGTTGGAAGGTGTTTTATCTATAAAAAACCCCACCTGATCTCATGAAAGTTTTCAAAGAAATCTTCTGGCAGCTCCAGCTGTTACTGAAATGCTTTAGATTAGGTTTCATACAGAAGAATAGAAATACACAAACAAAACCCCAACCCTTTCCACGGAAATAACACCTGCAGCATCCCATGACAAAAGTTTTCCCTCATCAGCTTCAGCCCCTCATTCAATTCCTGCATACACAACAAAAGCGCCAGTGACCAGGGATGGGGAGTTTTGGAAATATCACCATTTTTGGCAAGGTTAGGATGGGACAGATACAGTTCTGCATCCCAACTTTCCCCGCTGCTGGCAGCATCACCTGGCGGCAGCCAAGGACATCCTGCAGTGGCTGGTCCTCCCCCTCCCTGGCAAGCAGCTCTTGGTGGTGCGATGAGCAGCTGAAGATGCTGAAACTGTTGGGCGTACATTAGGTTAAAAAAACCACCTTCCAGCCTGCTAAATCAATGTAAGGCATCACGCGGCATTTTAGACACTGGAATTAGAACACTTGGCCCTATTTCCAGTTCTGCCACTCATCTGCTGTCTAAAGTTCTCCACTTGGTGACTGGGCTTCCCTGCTGGTGGCATTTCTCTTCTCTCTTAAAAGCCCCAAAATGCTGAGAAAAGCATGCAATGAGAGTCTGTGAGCTGCTAACTGGAACTAATACCGGAAAGAAAGAAGTAAATATTTCTTTCATTACTATTTGTTGCTTTTAACGCAACCCCATCTCACACATCTTGAAAAAGACGCAAAAAGGCTGAAGTGAAATTGTTGCCTTAATCTGCAGCTAAAATATTTAGTGGGAAATAACATCTCTTTCAGCAGTGATTGCTCCTAACATCGCAGTGAAATCTTAAGCAGATAAGCCCCAGTGAATAGTCCACCTCAAAACCACAAATTTATAATCATTTGGGCCTCGGGCAATGCGGGCTAGAAATTTGGTAGCAAGAGCTGACAGAAAATGTCATGCTGCTCTGAGTAGGGAGGACAACTAAAAATAAAGTAATATCAGAGCTGAGATGACTGTGTCATGCTCTTTGGACATTATTTTGATCTTTCAGTGCACTGGAAGTAAGGCTTATAAATTATAGGTGCTATTGGGAGCAGCATGTAAATATCACAAGACAGAAACAGGTTATTAGAGGGAAAATAAGGAATAAAGAAAGATGGAAAAAAATTGAGACAGCCTGGGGAAAACAGTAAAATCTGTTCTTGGCTACAACTGTGTATACAGAGAGGTTTTAATTGGAAGAAGCAGCTTTTTCTGTCAAATATGGCGCTATGTTGTCATCGACACCCCAGCAACAAATACAAATATATGAGTCAATGCTCTGAAAAAATACAGGACAGATTAATGAGTCATTATCTCCTACAGACCTCCAAACCATGCATGTGAACAAGGTGATGAGCTCCTGAAACATTCAGCATTACGGCCAGGATTTCAGTGTGAGGATTTCAGTGATCTTGCTTTGGAGGGGTCAAACTGCCAGAACTAAAATACACCCATATTTTTCTTAATTATTGACAACAATTCCAACCATTTCCTGACTCAAAAAGGCTGTTTCTTGACTGATCTGGCAGATAACAAGGAAGCACGAAACCAAAACAGAAACCAGGTGGTTACTCTTTGGTCCATGCAAGTGCTCTGGCTATTCATTTTGAACATCACAAACGCACAGCCCAAACCACTGATCTCACTCTGCTTCCTGCCATTTCACACAGCTAAAAGTATTTGACAGTGAGACGGAAAACAGAGATAAAAACACGAGTTATCATTATTTAAGAGCATTTTACTAAATGACCTATAAATGAAGATGCCATATTCCAAAAAAGAAAAAAAAAAAAAAAAAAAGAGAAAAAAAAGAGCAAGCATTCAATAAATTTAAAAGTCCTTGGCTTAAGGAGAAATGAGTAACTCTGCACTTGAAACAGCACCAAAACCCCAAGCTATAACACGTAGCCAAGTGCGGAAGTCGGTAACTGATAGTACAAATTTAAACCAAAAATAATAGACAATTGAAAAAAGAAACTGAATTTAGGACTATATAAAGAGGATTGGGGTTTTCTGAGGATACCAAGAAAAGCAAACAATACAGAAACAGTGTCGCTATCAGTAGTAACGAAGAAAATACAGCAGTAGTCGACAGATATTTCTGTGCTACAGAAATAGGTAAAAGAGCATCGGCTCATATCGCATGGTGATGAAATACCCTGTCTTATAAAAATAACAGGAAGAGGTTTGACGAAAGCTAATGCGGATCCAAGTTTTAAAAAGAGCTGTCCAAAGGGCTGTCTGGATCACCGAACATGAGTCTTTAACCTGTTGAAGTGTTGGGGAAGCTCCAGAAGAGTACAAGAACACATCTGTTGTACCAGGGAGACCCGATTTTGGCCAAGCCAAGAGGATGGCTGCTGTGGGACTTCATAAAAGAGATAATGGAGTTTTTACCCTTCCGCAACAGCTTGCCTTCTGGACCAAAGAACGACAGCAATACAAACACATGTGGCACATGCCAAGCGGTTCTCCAACCTGGAGAGCAGTCAGATTCTCAGCTGCAGTAGTAAATACGGAATAATTTCCAAATGCAGGTGGGTTTCTGTAGGAACCAGTCCTCACTTGGCATTATTTACCACTTTTTGTCAGTGACCTTGCAACACAATCAAAAAAATCACTCCTCATCCAGGGTTACAAATGACAGAGAGACCTCAAGACTCCTGAAGTGAGGAGAAGGACAGGCATTGATGCTTGGTGGTCTGAGCTGCTGGTGAGCTGAGAACGAGAAAACACCTCCCACTCCGGGGCAGCTGACCGAGTGGCTCAGTACCCCCGAGGGGGGAAAACCAGCCACGCTCACCAGGGAGCCAGCAACTTTTAAAAAAGGCTTGTGTTTACAGCAATTATCAGTCTGCTGTGAGTTACCACGACCAGTATATTTAAAGCACACAAACAGGGGAATGAGCAGCAGCCAAACAAGCCCTCGTTTGGCTCCGTTGCAACTACTGCTGTGCTCCGTTCTGGTACCCACGTGCCTAGAAAGCAGCTGAAAAACTGTAAGGGGATCAGTGAATAATGAAAACAGTTGAAGGATGAGGGATGTACACAATTCAGT
Source organism: Numenius arquata (assembly GCF_964106895.1). Taxonomy (NCBI): domain Eukaryota; kingdom Metazoa; phylum Chordata; class Aves; order Charadriiformes; family Scolopacidae; genus Numenius; species Numenius arquata. The sequence continues at coordinate 46,323,345 of NC_133577.1, forward strand.
CTATTTCATTTATGGAAAAGAATATTACAAATGTTTTCATCACAGTTTAATCACCAACTTCCACAGTTGCCATAACTAATGGCTCTTGCATTCAGCAACCAAAAATATAGCAGGAATCGACTGACGGAAGATGAAGTTAGGCAAATTCATCCCACAAATAAAACACAAAGCAAGAGCGGAATAACTGATTAATTCAAGATCATGCATCATGCTGGGTTTTTTCTTTAAAAAAGTGCATGTACCTATGTATTCTATACATCCTGAGCATGACGAATGCCAGCCACTCAATCACTGGAAGTGATTTGCCGTGCAAGACACAGCAGACATTCCTGTAGTCTGAAAGGAGAAAAACTTGCAAAAATCTTAGTATTACAATCTCCATTTTATAGTGGTGCTTCTGCTGCGTAGAAGTGCTTTATTATTTTTGAATAGAATTTGAGGCCCAATCTTACAGAAGATGGCCACGAGAAGGACTCTTCTCCAAGTTTTCATGGAGTCCTCTCCTTGTCCTTGCTGCAAAACCAGAACAGCCACTGCCATTGTTTCTATGCATTGTATATCCTCTGATAGTTCAAGTGAATTAAGTGCCATTTTGGGCAAATGGCAAATACAGCAGTCAGCAAAAAAAAAAAAAAAAAAAAAAAAAAGAAGCTTGCATCCTTATATAAAGCTTCATTTAATGTCCTTTGAAATCAACGTAAAGCCTTGCATTGACGTCAGTGAGCTTTCAGTCAGACTCAGACCACTGTAAATGTAAATTCAGGCTTTCCAGTAGCAGAACTCATGTAATAAAACCCATTTTTGATGTATTGAAGAGCGCAATCAGACTTTCCTTTGATCATCCACAGCAATCTCCTTCTGTGGGTTTTAAAGTATGTTACAAAGGCAGGCAAGCATCGTCAGCCTCTATTTACAAGCGAAAAAGAAGAGGCAGGAGGAGACGAAATGATTAGCGAGGCTGTCTAATACGTCAGTACAGAGATGAGAATAGAGCACACACTTCCCGACACCAACCCGGGGTCTTATCTAATAAGTCACACTGATAGAGGATCTAGTTTATTACTGAGATATCAAAACAACCCTTCCTCTATCTTCCCAGGCAGAGCTTTCAGAAGGAATGAGGTCCAAAAGCTTCAGACACAGATTCTAGTTGATACAAAGGTTAAAAAAACCCCACACCACCAACCAACCAAGGAAAAAGAGACACCCAGAAGTCATAAACAAAGACGAAATAGTGCAAAGTCCCTGTATCAACCTCATGTCACCCCTGCATGATTCAAAAACAGGCTCAGGTCCTCAGTGAGCTCAGGACCTTCACACATGACCCTTACCTTTAACTGGGTAAAGGTTCCTGGGAGCTCTAATTTGGGCACCTCCTGGCTCCTTTCTCCTCCTGGGGGTAGGCTCCCTGACCAGACAACACCTTCCGTTACATACCACAACATCCCTTCTTGCTCAACAAGTCACATCCATGCCTCATCACACCTTCTCCCAAGAGGATGTGGCCCCCAGTTCCAGCCAGCTGGCATTGCAGGGTGGCCACAGCTCTAATTTCCACCCAGAGGCTAACTGACAGTCAGAGTGGGCAATAGCTCTGTGCACAGCTGTGAGGTCACCCATCCCCACATTCAGCCCCCCTGAGCAACTAGTGGCCCCTCTGGCGGCTTGCCTGCACCATGTCCTTTGGGCACAAAACCCCTGCCATTGGGCTGGTCAGCCACAGCACCCCACCGCAGGGACTGAGGGTATGCGGGGCCCTTATATTAATTTCCCACATGGGAAATTAATAAACAAATAAAAGTCGACATTCCACTTCACTATTGAAATTTTTCATGCTGCTGTGGTCAGATACAACACCACACGCTGATCGTACAAGTGCACGGGTGGAAAAAGGAGGGAAGTCTGATCAATTCGTTAGGTTAAGCAATCACGTAACTACTCAGTTTAAAAAAAAAAAATAATAATCAGATTGGTTCAAATAAAGCACCTATCTAATATTTTACACAACATTTCCCTTGCTCAAACCCCGCAGCACTGTCTTGCACCACTCTTAGTCATTTGCGCGTAGTTTGCTTCCCCTAAATTTCAATGGACAGCGTGAAGACAGCAATATCAGATTGCCTGCCAGAAACCCTCATCGTTTATGCAGAGAAAAGCCTGATTAATTAATCAGTCTTTATTTAAGCGCAGAATTTAAGCGCAGAACAGGAAGGGAAAGCGGAGATACAGAGACACTCCAGAGGAGACTCTGTGAGGAAATGCTATTTTTAATATAAAAGATTGGCTCGCGGTGCAGCATTCGAAGTCGGAAGGACTTAAAAACAGGTTTCTATTTCTGTTAGCAGAGCAGTCGCAGACAGGGAAGCTGGAGCCGCTGCTGGTTGTGCATCAGCAACAGGCTTATTTCTGTAAGCTGCCAAGAATTAGTATATAAAAAATCTCAGTGGGCGCGCTTTGTAAAGAGGCAGACCCTGCCGGCGAGCCGGGGGGACACGGACACGCTTCATCCCCTCTCCGGGAGGACCAGGGAGCACCGGGGTGCGGGATGGAGGCAGCACCCCCCAGCCCTCCCGTTATTCTCCCCTGCTCCCCTGCGAGAGCACGGGCTCTGCCAGGGGGCGCGGGGTGCTGCCACGGTGTTGGCTGCACGTCCCATCGCCTCTGTAGTATTTCACCCACGGACCCAGAAAACAGCAATGCCTTTCTCTGTGTCACAGCAAATACACCCCACGGCCAAGCTGCTGCTGCGGCCTCCGTCTCCAGCAACCTGTGTTTCTCTAGGGACCTCTTAAGTATAATCTTAAAATCCAGTCCCTCTCCTTAGGTATTTCCCCGTTCATCTAGAGGACCACAAGCGATAGCTTCCCTCTGTGTCAGAGGAGAACCTCTGGTTTAGGTTTTTGGGATGTGCCTTGCCCCGGAGGTCTCAGACGGCTTGTGGAGCTGGGCTGGCAGCTTCCCTGGCACGAAGTACATGAAGATCCTTTATGCAGGTGGCATCTAGGACAACCCAGTCAGGTTCACTAAGTCTTTCCTGAGGAAGACAAAAATCTTAAACTATTTTAGAGTCTTTTGAGAAGCAGCTGGTGAACTAACAAAGCTTGGGGAGAAGGGCTGTGTCCCCCTCTCACTGGGTGGTGGTGATAGGGCCTGTCCACACCTCACAGGGGAACAGTTTCTCCATTAAAAACAGAATATAAAAGGCACCTGTATTTATTTGCAGCAGCACTTCCATAAGAGCTGCCTGCAGCAATATTAGGACTATGTCTCCATGGAATTTACTAATCATATATAAAATACATACGTTCTTCTCCTGGGACTCGTTAACAGGGCTGGGGGCAGATGGGGCTGAGGCCACACTTCTTGACAGCCAGATGGGAAAGGGAGCTTTGCCTACTGGAAAAGCTTGGGAACTGCTGCTATAACAGGCTGTGATTTACTGCTAGGAAAAACCGTATCCCCTCAGTAAATGTGCTTGGGCTAGATTGTATGTAAGTAAATGCAGAAAAACCTTACTCATTCTCGTGTCACTAATCCACACACCTCATAATTTGCACGGGGTGGGGAGAGGAGAGGAAAATCAGCACACCACTGCTTGCCAGCCAAAACATAGCACTGATGCCTCACTACCCAGATTTCATTAATTTTCTACAAGACAGCAGCAGAGTGTTTACTAATATACACAAAAGCAGGCACAGACCCCTGGAGGTATTTACTGCCTTTGGTCTTTGATATCGACTACGTATAACCAGACATCTATGCAGAGACAGATGTAGAGGTACAGCCTTTATTGAAATGAAAACTTCTTATGGAATGAAATTACGCCAGTGGCTGTTATTTGGGGGCATCATCCCTCTTTTCCTGTCTGGTTAAAGCTCAAATATTTTACAGATCAGCTCATACTGTCTTAATGACAAGTCACCCTTTCTTTGCATTCCTGTGCCTTCTCTGCTCTTGGAGAGACACCACAGTCATTAACTCCATTTTTCCACCCTTCCCTCTACCCACAAACACTTCAGAGGCACCAAGTAACTCAGTCACTGCTTTCTCACAGCTGCCTCTTCAGCCACTTTGAGAGGGGACTTTTAAATAAGGGCAAATAATGACAGAGAGCCTGAACACACAAAACGTAGGGTCCCTTGATCAGCAGGAACTCACACACACCAAGCCCCACGTACCCCAACCCACGTCAGATCAACCGAGTTGCGTGCAGGGACTTGGTGAGCTTCCACTTCAGGAAGCAATGGATGTGCTTTAATCACCCACCGGCAGAACCCAAAAGAGCGTCTGCATAAGCAGAAAAAGGAAATTAATTAGTTGCTAAACCTTTTCCAAGAACCACATTACCCTCAGAGTTAATGATCTCATCTGCTGATCGCTGGCTTTGGGGTTCTTCTTAACAGCTCCCAATCCTCTTGGTCCTCTTTCCCTGGGAAAGCTGCTTTTTCCATACACAGGCACATAATTGTCAAGGCCACACGGTAACATCCACTCTGTTCAAAGTTATTGCTCCACAAGTACACTATCACGTTATGAGAGAGTCCCAGCACCCACAAATCTGTCTTCTTCCTCCTTAATTGGGCCCTACAGGACTTTAGGACTACAGATAGCGAGAAGGGACTGAACAAACACATCCACTAAACGAGCCAAACCAGAAATATTTACCAAAAATTTTTCAAAATGTTCTCGCCCTTGCAAATTTTGCTACCAAGGAACTTGCGGAATGAAAAAGACAGAAGTCCTGACCAACGCTCACAGCTCTACCGAGTCACAGCCTAAAATTTATGTTTTAGATGAGATCGAGTCATATTGGAGACCCTCCCAAGGAAGCCAGCTCATTGTTTTCTGAAAACAGGGCCCTGAGGTATAGTCAACAACCCAAACACCTGTGAGTAGCCCACACTGTTGCCAGGTGATTTTATGATAAGACCGTACTTCACACCGATCACTGGCTATTTAGTTTTATGTGACAATCCGTCATTTTATGAATTTCAACTCCCTTATAAATTTCAGCTCTACTCCAAGTTCATGCCACCTTTATAATAAAAGGCCGTATTCCCACATACCCTTCCTGTGGGGGTCTGTCCCCTTGGGGAATGCAGCCCTGGAGAGCAGAGGGGACACGGGAGCCACACATCTCACCCTCCTTGTGTCACAAAGGTTCAAGTCAGGAGCATCTGCAAACTTGCCACAGGGACAGGGGGGAAAGCACGAGGCCACACAGACTTCTGTAACATCATCCTCGTGTGACACAGTGTCTCACCCTCCTCGAGCAGCTCCTTTCCCAAGGGAAAGCACCAGGAACATCAGGATCTCCTGGGAAAGCTCATTGCTGCATTAGGATGAACTGGAACATTAACACAGCGTTTGGTGCAGACACTTTCAGGCGAGGTGCAGATGTCCCGGACTCAAGATCATTTCGAAGTCCCTATTTAAGCACTGCGTAACAATTGCATCAGCACATCACTTCCTCGGGTGGAAATTCTCATTCCCCACTGCCCATTTCCACCCCTTCCAATCAGATAGAAAATGCTGTTTCTTGTGCAAGCCCAGCCCTAACCTATGTCCTCTTGACCAAGTCCCTCCTTCATGATCCACCAGGCACAGATGTGAAGAGAGGACCCTGGTTCTGCTTCTTATCCCGAAAGCTACTTTTTTCCTTTTTTTCCTTAAAATGTCTTAAATTTGCTTCATTCAAGATATCTAATTCAACCCTTTCTCACCCCAAATCTTACGCCACTCAGAAACACTATTCAGCACTGCCTGGTGGCAATTACTGTGGTCTGAGTTTGTTTCAGGATTTATGAAAAGGCTTCTCCAGATTCCGGCAGTAGATTTGTTGTTATTTTTATGTAACATTCACAGACCGCAAGTGTTCGGCAAGGGTGTTATTGCCAAAGAGCTTCATCCAGGCTGACAGCAGCACTATACTACTTTAAAGCAAATAAAAGGAAAGGTAGCTCAGTTTCCCAGCCCGTGCCCACAGACCAAGAACAACAATGTCTTTGGATGAAAGCTGTGTAGACCGATCCGCCGCTCATCAACTGCTTACACAGTGAAAAAGGCAGGGTTTAACGGAGGAGCACAGGTTCCAACCTACAATTGGTTTTCATGGATGCTGAGACCCACTCACTGCTAACTGATGGATTTCACACACGCCACAGGTACCCGTGGGTTTTGGGAAGTGCCTGGCTGGGCTGTATTTGATAAGTGACCTGACAACAGAGATGGACTTACCCCATCACCCTCCCTGAACCATATGCTCACCAGAAGGGACACAGTCAATGCTCACAGTCAAAGTAGTACCTGAAGTAGAAACCTGAAGATCACACTGTCTATTAGGAAGGGAGGAGATCACAGGAACATGGTGCTTCAGAAATTGGAATTTGTCAGGTCAGAGTAGCTTAGAAGCAAGGAATGAGGTTTACTTCTTTCTGACTTAGAAGTTAATTTAAGTTATTCATTGAAATTTCAAAACCCAGTGTTGCTATTGGGATTGTGACGCAGTAAGGATATAGAAACCTCAACACAATTAAGGCAAAAAAAAAGAGATGTAAAGTACATTAATAAAATCACTACATTAAATAATTATCCCCTTATTTGCATTCAAAAACAAATCCTTTAAAGGATTACTGAATAAGCTTGAAATAAAAGGAGTCAGCCAACCAGCCAGCGTGTGGTCAGGATGACAGAAAGCAGCCTGGCTAATTGTTTGGGGAAGGTTATTGCTGTGGCATCCAACCTCGGGGTCAGCTGAGGAGAAGATGATGAAGGAGCAAAGCTAACCAAGAGCAAAATAAACCACGTGAGCTACCAGCGGTGGGAAAAACATGCTGCTGGTGGACTGAGGTGGATCAAATCATAAGTGTGACAGATGGTGGTCACCATCCTCAGAGTCAGGGAGTAAGCGAGCAATAAAAACCTGGTGCTAAATGTGACAAAGCTTGAAAATCTGCATTTATAAGTAGCCACTTTCAAATAGGTACACAGATTTTGGCTTGAACCGACAAGATTAGTGAGTAATCTCAAAAGCATGGGTACAGAGAGGCAGACTTATTTTGTAATCACTCCAACATTGTGGTTTTGATAACTAGACTGGAATTCGAACTTTCACTGATTTATTTTCTGGGTTAGAGTGGGGCTGATAAGGAAGAAAAAAGGACCATCTTTTCTGAGAAATACTGCATTCTGTCTGGCAATTGAGTGTTCAAAACATAATAAGGAGGAGGGGTACCTAGGGAGGGAGCAAAAAAGAAAGAAATAATTTGTAAAGAAAAATATCTAAGTTTCCATTTACAGAACACAGCCAGAACCTGGAGAGAGGAGCAACGGGAACAAGGCGTGTGGAAGGAGCACCAAAGCCTCTGAGCCCCGAGAGCTTTGGTTGAGTTCTCAGGGCTTTTGAGAGAGTTTCACTTTGCAGGAGCTTAGAAGCTTTGGGGACTTCAGCCCCAAGGCAGTCAAAAGGAAAATAAGATGCTTAACGGGAGGTTTGCAAACTCATCAGTCACCTGGATTTTGGTCGAGGACAGGGAGCTGTAAATGCAGAAGACCCAGTCTGTCTCTCCAGCTATACCACTTCCCACCAGTGAGTCTCACTGGTGTGGGAAACCATCCTCCTGAAGAGCTGCAGATGCCCCTGCCCCCTCCGCTGGGCCACCAGCCTGGCAGAGGGGACACTTCATCCACATCCTCCATTCTCCCGGTCTCTGGACTTGCACTGGCTCAGCTACACCAAGTCCACCAAGTGGACAAGTTCTAACAGGGCTCCTTCCAAGAAACCACACACCTCTTTCCTGAGGCCACTGGTCAAAAACAGGCAGAAAATGCCCTGGCACGAAGACCATGTGCCTCTCACTTCCTCAAAAATTTACTCAAACTGATAATTGCAAGGAGGCTTTTAAGGAGATGAGATTGCTAATGCTACAGTCACAGGTCTGTAAAAATTTTGCTAGCAACTTGCCAAAAAAACCCCCAAAAAGATATAAAATAATTTAGAGGAGACAATCCCGCTTTCATTCAAACAAAACCAAAACTGTGTAAAGATGACGCCAAATTCCGAAATTTACACTTTAATAGAGAAACATTGCTGGAAAATTATTTTAAATGATACTTTTTACCTCATCAGTGGAATTATCTGTATGAAATGAAACAAATGCCCCTGGTAGCTGTCCTGCAAACAGCATGCAGATGCTTTTTAAAGAAATAAGAGGGAAACTACCAACTAAAGAATACATCTGAATCATCAAGATCCCTTTCTGGCATACTTTGCTTGCTGCTAACTCAACCTTAGATGGTAGCTTCTCCACAGGACTGGTTTCATCACAATTATGAATGATTTTGTTCTTTTCAGTACATTTTCAGCTAATTTTCATATATTGTACTGCAGGTCTTTGTACCAGCCTTTTCTGCTTGTTCTCTTTTATCACGGCGAAACCAACTTCAATGCAGTGCTTTCTTTCTTTCAGAATTTTCTCGACTACGCTAAACATCAAGCCTCCTTTAATTTAACACTAATCATCCCTAGTGAATACCTAAACCCTTTTGCTGCGTCTCCAAATGACCCGGGATAATTATGGCCAAAGTCAGGAGGGTCATACAGCTGAAAAGGCGACAGGAAGGTTCTTTCCTTTCTACCTGAAAGGAAACTGTAAAGAGGCTGGGGTTGGCCTCTTCTCCCAAGGGAATAATGACAGGACCAGAGGAAATAGTATGAAGCTGCGGCAGGGGAGGTTTAGATCAGATATTAGGAAGAATTACTTTACTGAAAGAGTGGTTAAGCACTGGAACGGCCTGCCCAGGGAGGTGGTGGAGTCACCATCCCTGGAGGTATTTAAGAAACGTGTAGACGTGGCTCTTCAGGGCATGCTCTAGTGCCCGGGATTGTTGGTTTGTGGTGGGGTGTTGTGTGTGAAATTATGGGTGTGGGGTTTAGTTGGTGGGTGCTTGCTTTTTTTTTTTTTTTTTCTTTCTGGTGTGGGTTTTTTTTGTTGTTGTTGTTGGGTTTTTTTGTTTTGCTTTGTTTTTGTGTGGGTTTGTGTGTGTGTTTTTTTTCTTTTTTTTTTTTTTTTTTTTTAATGTGGTTGGACTCGATGATCTCAAAGGTCCCTTCCAACCACTAAGATTCTGTGATTCTGTGATTCCCCCCCAAGATGAATTAAATGCTCTGAATTAGAAAGCCGCGTGTTGCCTTTACCTATAGCCTGGTATTCAGACGTATCTGGATTTCTCACTAGCACCTTGCAATAGGAAAAACACGCTTTCACTCAAGGCTGTCGGCACGGCCGGGCACCGGGAAAGCAGAGCTGAACAAGGGTACGAACTGTGATACTCCCTACTTCTTGAGCTGCTCTTTGGCAATTCAAAGCACCATATTGACTTCAGTTGCATAATGTTGTTTCACAAACATACTAATGTTCCTGCTCTCGTTAATAAGCATTCCTATCCCGTTACCTCATGCAGCGTCAAGTGCTCCTCAAGTGCTTTCAGGGTGAATCCAGAAGTGCACTGGCATTTGCTCCTTCGGCCGCAGCTCCTCTTTGAGGACCCCCTAACCTAACTTCTTCCAGTCACACTTTCTGCGAGGAGCACTGAGTTATGAGACATAAGCAGTTCCCTCCCCTCGTTCTACAGGTGAGAATGCTGAGGATGAGAATTAAGATCAGACTTCACCACATATATGTCTGCCTGCCCAGAAAGAGAATCAGAAATGAGAAAACCTCCCCCAATGTAGCTGTCAGGTAAGATCCCAGACCAGGTTGATCAGCCCCTGCTGTAACCCCTGCACTGGCTGGTGGCCAGCCTTGGGCCAGGATGTGCTCCAGGGAAGGGCTGAAGGAGTTCGCATCCCTCAGAGTGGGAACACGGCATTGCTACAGCCTCAGCATCACCCTTGGCAGCCCGGCAACATTCTTGATGTTGTCTTGGAGTCAACGGTTCCCAGGGGTCCCAGCTGGTCTGGACCCTCACATGGAAATCCAGCACTGAACAACCAACTCAAACACATGCCCAGAGTCAATAGCAAAGAAGGAGTTGCACTTCCCAAGGCTATAAACTCAAATCTCCTGTAAGGCCTTCTACTACTACTGTCAGGATATTAAGCAAAGGCTTTTCCCTGTAAACACAGCCGAGTGCTTCTAGTCCCAGTGTTCCAAAGGGGATCAGGCAAACAAACATTAGGAAAGAAGAAAAGAAATACCGGCGGAGCGTATGCTGTAGAAATCATCAGCCGGAAGGAAAGCTTCACTTCCCTCTACGTTTGTCAGGCTGAAGAGTCTGAGAAAGCTTGAAACTTTGGAGAGCCTCCGTAAGTCTATGGTTTTTTGAGCTCTCTCATGAATGTAAGAACATATTGTTATTTTCTATGGAGAGAATTTCACCATTATATTAAGACCCAATTCGGGGACAGACGTCTCTTTGGCTCCCCTTTGCAATCACGTAGTCTTGGTAGAACAAACACATCGTCAACACTTACCCTCCAGGCAAGACACAGCGGTTTGGCAAGTGCTGTCAGCCACCGACATGGACATTCTCCTTTAACTGCCTTAAGACAACATAGACAGGACACAGGGGCCTCTCTCTGTTTTCTCTCTCCCACCAAGGCCAGGGCAGACCCTTTTCCCGCCTGGCTCCAACCACAAGTGAACGCTTGGACTCACCCGGGAGAGGAGCAGCCACTTTTCAGGATGTCAGCACTGACGTCATTAATGGATGTGGGTCGCAGGCTTGTGATGCAGGCACTGGAGGCAGGAGCTGTGACCCACACCAGCTCCTGGGGAGGCACCTCCACAGCCTCAGGGTGCTTCAAAGCCTGTAAAACAAACGAGGCATCCAGTCAGGCAAAGCTCCCCACTCTGCCCACCTTTACTATCTGGGACTATTATCCACTGGGAAATATTGACGTTCCTTGTTAGAAGAAACCCCACCATTTCAACACCTGCCCGCACTGAGCCAGTTTAAAAATGGTTCATTTACAGACGACTGAGACATTTTGACAAAAGTCAAAGCACTTCTTCCCAATAGCAACTTTATTTCATTTTAGATACGTATTCAGAAAATTAAGTCCTTTTTCAGGGTGAGCAACTGAATGGCTTCATTGCTAAAAAGGTCAAAGTGACACACTCTGACCTTATCAAAAAGGTTTCTTTCCAATTATTTTCCAAGCAAAAACCTTGTAAGAATTATGCATTCCATGCAATGCCCTGCTGTTAATGAAATTAATCATTTTCCTAATGAAAATTAAATTATTTTCATTTACCTAATGAATAAAACCAAAACACCTCATTCCAAAAATTCTCATCAGTTCCAGTTAAAAGAGAATTACCTAAGAACACAATGGAAATAGAGTAAATCAGCTTCAGATGAGCACAAAGAGCTGCTCAGCCCTGACATCCACCCAGCATGGAAAATTTTAGCCCCAAATAGCTCAAGTTCAGCAAAGTTAGAAGGAACTGAAACCTGAGCCTTCTCATGAGTGCAAGGAAACCACAGTGAGACTAACAGAGCCAGAGGGTGATGACAAAGTGTCCAGGTCCTCTCCGTGAGACAACAGGATTTAACTTTCACGGCAAATGGGTTGCAGGGAAGCCACAATGGTTCTCAGACGGGCAAAGCTGCCAATAGGCTGGACACCCAGCCTTGTCTCCCAACATCAGGATGCCAGTTGGACCCCACCAGCTTTCAGTCACCAGGATGCAGCTCACCCCAGGCCCTCCCTGGGAAGCTGAAAGAGGATCTTGGACTCTTGGAGAGGCACACAATGTCTCCATTGCCTTCTGCAGGTGTCCTACCTCAACCCAGCTCTCCCCACTTCCCGGAGAAGGGACTAAGGTGGACTTCTGGCCATGTAGAAGCTCCCTTTCTACCTCCATCACTGTTTCCATCTCTCTGGACCAGGTCAATAACATCACAAATAAAGGCTTGACGCTAAATTATTGGTTTGCTCCAGCCCAGCTCCCAGGACCCATTTCTATCCCTGGTCAACAGCTCATCTCAAGAGGTCTAGTACCAATCAGCACAGGGGATGTTCCTGATCCTCCCCCACTCAGCTGAGATCTGGCATCATCTCCCAAACCCAGGCAAAGAGGGGTTTGTGCCCTCTCTCACTTTGTGCCCAGTTTTCCCTGTGTGAGCCATCCTCTTGCTTCTTGCCATCTCTCACACGTGGTACTTTTCAGCAAGGTGGTTATGCCTTTTCCACCCTCCAATCATTAAAAGCCTTAAATTTTTCCACCTTAAAAGTGAAAGAAAACAAAGAGAAATACCCTCTCCAACTGAAACAGAAAGGAGAATTTTAATAGGCAGAACATCATCATTCTGTGGGTATAGACCATGTGCCTGGAGCGCTACTGAAGGCATCTGTCAGACAGAAACATAGAACAGGAGAAGTTAAGGAAGCAAAAACACTATAGTATATTTCCTTGGGATCTCAGGATGATCCTTTTGCCCAGTTTCTCCATACATGACCCTTACTCTGACAGATTGCACTAAGTCATGGTTCCTCTACTTCCTCATGTACCATGTGGGGTCATCCTAGCAAAAGCAAGGCAAAGGTGGCAGGATTTTATTTACTTCATTCCTCATTGGTTTATATAAACATATCCAGCCCAGTCCTCCCAGGAATTCAGCAGGGAGGGACACCAGGTGCAGTGTACCCTGGATGGGACAGCCTGCAAAGAGCAGCTCTTTGCAAGGTGGTGAGTGGGAGAGAGCTCAGCTCTGCCGAAGCCTGTCCTGAACTGGGCTGGTACTGGCCAAGTGGTGGCCAGCATTCAGCAGATACGTTCCCACCACATCGGGGTGGACTGTGAGATGCTGCTGTCTAGCCCTTCGGTCCTCCAAGCCAGCAGGATACACACTATCCAAATGAAGAAAATAGATACGGAAAACATTCCCAGCTCTCCACAGGCCTTAGCCTGTCCCAAACCCAAACCTCCTGCCTGCACAATACTTGGTGACCTCCATACCATAATGTGTGCAGAGGACCAACTCCCCATTTAGCAGCCAAAGCAATGGAACCACCACATCTGTGCCTTCCCTGTCTCTGTGGTCCCCATCTTTGCACAACTTCACCAGGTGGGCAGCACCCTGCATCCCTGTTCCTAGGCAGGAACATCGCCCCCGTCACCACCAGACCCCAGCTTTGGCTTTCTTGGTCACATAGTCCCCAACTCCAGGCTCCTACCAAGAAGGTTTCAGGATGATTGCAACAGCACCAAGTGCTATTAAAGACTCAGGTTGCATTCTCAAGAGCAGCTCACACTGTCTCTTGAGAGACAATTTCTGCAAACACGGCTTAGACATGAAGTCACTGAGGACAGCAAGAAAACACAGCTTTGGCTTGTTAACAGCACTGGTTATAGCCCCTGGAAAGGCTTTGCGCAGGTGTCCCAGAAGAAAGGGGAAACAAAGAAGGGAGAAGCACGATAGCACAACAGCTCTCTCCGAATTATCTCCTCTGGCTTTAAAGCCAAGGCTGTAGGAGTATAAAGCCTGGAGTATAGGCTAAGGCTATAAAGCCTTAGTATAAAGCTAAGATCAAGTGTAGTATCTGTTCTTATCAGTTTAATATCTGATACAAAATATTATATATTTTTAAGGCCAGGCTGGATGGGGCTTTGAGCAACCTGGTCTAGCTGGAGGCGTCCCTGCCCATGGCAGGGGAGTTGGAACTCAATGATCTTTAAGGTCCCTTCCAACTCTAACCATTCTATGATTCTATGAAAGCCGTGTCCAGGGCTGGTGGGATGAGGGAGCACCCTTCCCACCACTGATGGTGGCCGGCATAGAGGGCAGCCCCACCACCTCCCGAGCGGCAAGAGATGCTGCTGGGATAGTCCACCCCTCACCAGCAGGACTGCCAGACCAGAACTCTGCTCAGCCTCACGTCAGGGACATCTGCGGGCTCCCTGGTAGCCCCCTGAAGTGGTACAGAGCCTCTCATCTCCTGGGTCATCTCTGCCACGGGAAGGCAGCCCGGCCACATGGAAGTCCCGTCGGGGTTGTGCTTGGGAACTCGTCTTTTCCAAATACGTCGAAACCAGAAGGGCTGGATGCAGGTTTGCTGAGATCAGGGCTATTCTGGTGCAGACAGGCCACGCACTGCTGATAGGGAGGATTAATGGCCCAGGCTGCTCACCCGTTGCAATTAGAAACAACACTACAACTATTTTGGTGCCATTTCTCTGCAGAGCACTCAAACGGCTTATCAGCCCCTTCTATAGCCCCACGTAACCGCGGCTTCGTTAAATATAGGATGGTGAACTGCGCTGCTCTTCGTTTAGAGCTAGGGCGCAGGGGACCATCAGCTAATGCCCGCGCAGCAGCAGAAAGGGGTTCAGCGAATGGCACTAATAAGACTTCGGCGTCATTTTGCTGAAGCTCAAATTGCTCTGGCTTTTTCAGTCCATATAGGAGATCCGGCCACAATGAGGACCTAATTTGGCCCGGCTTTGAGGAGAAGGGCCTGGGCGTCTGAAGCTGTAGCTAATCACTACATTTATCAGCAACCAGCCGAAGCTTTAAGAAATGTTTTTTGTGACATTAGTAAAGCAGGAGGAGTTCTAGCTCCTGGGCCCTGTTCCTCGCTCCACGCTGTGACCGTGGACATCCCTCTCATCACCCCAGCTGTAAAATGGGAGGGACAACAGCCGTCTAAAGGACAAGGTCTCGCCTCCCGCTTCCACAGGGTTATTTACAAGCGTGGCTGATGCTTAGGGGCAGAGCGGAGCTCCCAGAGAAACCCAATCCTGTCTTATCGCAAACCTACTGTGTTCCACAGAGATCTTAGAGGGCTGCAAAAACTTTGTCAGGGGGTGTAGTCAGACAAAATGAATTCACGACCGTGCACCAAAACTTCAACATCCATCAAAAAATCAGGGTTGCAACTGGGCTCTCGTTTCAAGCTTTCTGAGGTTCTGACTGATGCTCGGTGGGCAGGAGTTTGGCTGAGTCAGGCAGCAACAGCCCACCCCGGCACCAGCGCTTCCCTTTTGGGCAGATCAGAGACCCCAGCCCAGCACAGCCAGGCGCAGAGGGGTTTCTCCACCGGTCGCAACATCCGAAGCACAGCCAGACTCCAGGCTGCGACCTGACGGTCACCAGTGGCTCTCTACTCCGAGTCCCTCCATCGCAGACAAACCTCCATCCGTCCTTACAGCAACTTACTTCTCTGCTCTACGATGCCATCTCCTTTAAACACTCCCCTGGCTTCTGCCAGAAGCGCAACCTGATACAACGCCCCCAAGTGCCAGACAGCTCCTTCATCTCTCCGTGACAAATAAATCTTCGTGATAAATCCATGTTCTCCAGTGTCACCTCATATATAGACAATCAAAGAAGCTAAGGTACTCAAGTAGGAGTGTGAAGACAAGGCACATGAGTCAAATTACACTTAACCTCCGGTTTAGTGCTGTTACCTATCAGAAATAGTTTGTTACATGTTTTAACTCTACTCCCTCATTCACATTAGGTTTTTTTTAAGTTTTTCTGTACTGCCCTGAACTCTCCCCCTCCCAGATACAGCACTTCTTACCCCCAGGAATAAAGCTTTCTTATTTTTCCTTGTCACTGAAACAAACCCAGCCCTGAGGCAGGAGCTCTGTGCTCACTCGGACAAACTCACATCACAGACGCCGAGCAGATGGGCATCGCATGGTGGAGGGTTTGAGCCAGGCTGGATCCAACCAAATTCAACAGGAGCTCAGACAGCCTCCGAGGCAAGGGACCGTATCTCTGCATACTGCAGGATACTGGCTCCGTAAAGGCACAAAGAGAAGGTCAGCCGCTGGGATTTCTGGCTGCTCACAGGGCAAGTTCTGCTGCAGCCCATTCCACACCAGACAGACCTCCCCAGCCCGGGCAGCACCAACAGGAGACCGGCTGCTACTCTCCAGGTGATTGCAATATGCAATTTTGCCATCCCAACAGCCTCCCCTGTTTCTAGTAAGGAGGTGGCTGCAAGCAGGAATTGCTGCAGGAGGTTTCAGGCTCCGGGCTCCCGAGGCGAGATTCTGCCTGGATAATACCCAGATCAACCCAGGAGCCCATCAGGGTGGCTGGAAACATTCATCCCACTGCAGTACACCTTCAACATGACTGGCTTTAAGAATTGCTTTCCTCTAGCCTGAGGAATGACAGGGTTGGAAAAGATGTAGAAGACAGCTAAAGCAAGACAAGAAAGGAGCCTGCTGCTCCATCTCACGCTCTGCTGGGACAAAAGTCCAACAGAGGGAGTAGAGATCGCAGAAGAAACCCCTCAAGCAAAGGGAGCACCCCATTGAAAGGAGAGGTTAATACTGCACCCAGCACTGGGAGGATGCTGGGGGCTGGTGGCACCTGGGGCCACTCCATGGCTTGGATCACCTCCCCTTGCTGCCAGCAGCAGCATCCTCAGGGGAAAACCATCCTCAGCAGGGAAACCAAGGGTTCTCATTATCAGCTACTGATGTCACACTGCGCCCAAACCATCTGAAACCTGCTCCTCAGCAGCCTCCTGTGCAGCACCTACAAAAGCAGCAGGAAAACATGCCATAGGAAAGCAGATACCTGCTAACTAGACAGCCATCAGCCACTTGTTATCTCTCTTTGATTACCTCCTTAACTCAGTCAGGAGATATCAGGCTTTATTTTTGTCCTCCCTACTGAATCAGCATCCCTTGTGTCTCCTGTCCTGGTCTCCCCAGCTCCTGCCCGTGCTTTTGAGCACACCTCCCCACCACCAGTCCTTGGCAGATCTTGCAACCATAAGGTAAGGACGCACTTCCCACACGATCGCTTCATCTTGGAACACTCCTGGCCTGTATCTGTCAAGCGGGCAGGAGAGGGACCTTTGATTTGCCTTTCCCCAAAGGATGTTAGCACAACATTTGTGAAAGGCAAAGTCATACGAAGCCTCAGAAAATCAGCTGCTAAGACAAGAAGGGGGACTTGGTTTGGTCCCTGGTGTGACCCAGGAGAATGAAGCATAAGAGATACTTAGCACAGAAAGTTAAACCATCTCTTAGCTCTGGAAGTCCAACCTTAAACCCAGGATAGCTTGCAAGATCAATGAGTTGAACAGTTCTAGCCTTAACAGAGATTTACGCCAGGGTTTAAAACTCTTCACACACTGATGGCTCGCCATTTGGTAGAGCTCCCAACTTGTAAATAGAATGTGGATTCACAATCAGAAGCGGTGCTGGCTCCCAACGCCCTGCCCAGCTTTGCAGGTCGGGCCTCAGGGACCCGCTCCCCAGACCTGGACCTCGAGGGCAATGTCTTAGAAACAGCACCCCAAGATCCCCAAAGGGAGACACAGGAAGCAAGTTACCAGGTAATCTCATTTCCCAGGGCAGTACCTGTTTCAGCGGACCTCACGCCCAAGCACGCAACGCTGCCGCCGAGCAGGGAAATCAGGTCCTGTCCTCGCTGGTGCTCATGTGTGCACCGACGGTTATGGAATGATTTTCCTGGTTTCTGTTTTGTTTTAATCATGTCCCACCTCAGCGAGGCTGGGAGTGTGCTACAGCCAGCGGTAAGCGCAGGGGATCGGGGATCGAACCTTAATTCTGACCTAGACCTCAGAAATAACCTTTCTGGAAGTTTCTGCGGCAGAGCAACACCGATGGCTGAGTGCTCAGACTCCTTCGTGGCTGTGGCCCCTACCCCTTCAGCCTTATCTCCCCTCTTAGAAATGAGGGCAAATCTCCTTTTTGTCCTGGCTAGGAGCACATGGTGCTCAGAGAAGGGCTTTCTACCCATACACAGACACGTATTTGCCATGTACTGTATCAGCACTAGAAAAGGAGAAATATCTCCACCACACACGGACACCGGCAGGGCCCCCCGAAGGCAAAGACTTACCTGGCTGAGCACAATCCTGATCCAGGGCGGCGGAGGCCAAGCCGGAGAGGAGGCCACAAGCCGTGTCCATGTGGCAGCCTCTCGGGAGAGCTGTGTCCCAGGCAGGCAGCTCGCATGCTCCCCTACTGAGCAACCCCTTCCCTGGCACAGCATCACCACCACCACGGGCTGCGAGGACCAGCTTCTCAGCCATGCTGCTGCTTTTGCTTCCCTGCAACAGACAAAGAAGTTTTCTGGTCTCCTCCCAGCTCCCAAATGACCTGCACCTGTGGCTCATGGAGAACACCTGGGAGAGGCTGAGCCCAATCAGGAGGAGATGGGAGGAAGACCATCCCTGCTGAGGGACCTTCTTCCTCCTGGAGCACCAGGGCTCCCAACCGGCCCACAGTGACATCTCTGGCCAGCCACCCTCTCCTTAGCTCCCAGGAGCAGCCACAGGTGCCCAGGTTTGGCCACCTGGGCAATGCCAGCTGCCAAGCGCGTCCCAGCAAAAGGACCGATATTGATGGTAGAAAAGAAAAAATTAAAAAAAAATAAAAAAAATCAATTCCAGTAGAAAAATAATTTAATAAAGGGATAAGTTTCAAGAAAATATTTGTATAGTAACAACATTTTAAGTAAAATGTCCACAAAAATATACATGTCTAATGTGATTATACAGAAGTTTTCCGACAGGTTCTGTTTTCAACTTGGTTCAGTCCATCTAAGAAACACCTTCCCTGCCACCAGACTCCCCGGCATATACCAGTTTGCACAACAGAAACGTATGAGAAATGTTTCCTATCTCATCTTAGGCTCATACAAATAAACTTTAGAGTTGGTAACAGTCCAGAAGAGATCAGGTTATTATCATTAAAAAAAAAAAAGGGAAAATACAAACAAAGCAAGCAAAAAGTCAGCCACCTAAGGGACACTGCTGGGCAGAAGTATCAGCCCTACAACACACACCACACTCAACACTGACACAGCTGGAAAAGGAGGAGGATGAAGGAAAGATGGGCAAGAAAGAGGGGAAAATCCCAGGAGAAGAATTCCCGGGAATCCTGGAATGGCTAAAGGAGCAGGCTACAGAGAGGCCAGGGAAAAGCACACAAGCGACCCACGTATTTCTAGAAACCAGATAATTTTGTAACATAGAAGATAAGCTAATTGGAGGAAGATGAAAAGGAATCAGTAGAGAATGCTTATTTCTTATTTTTCCAAATCGTTACTGAGCTGTAGAAATAAGAGGTCTGTCCCAAAGAGCCCTCACCCATGGTGCCAATTCAGCTGAACAGCTCCAAAACCCATGTACTTCCAGGAAAGAAAAATCTGGTTACAGAAACTGAAGGATGCAGAGTACAGTAAAAAAAAAAAATAAAGAAAACATGTTCCACCAGCAGAGGACGGGAACGAAACACTGAGAAGATGCCAAACAAGAGATATCAGCTCTGTCAAAGGGAGGTGTACACTGCAACAAAAAACAAAACAAAAATAACACAACAGAAACCCATCCCACAAAAAGAAAATGGAAAATTGCTAAAGAAACAAAAGGACACACATTTTCCAAAAATTTGTTTTATAATCAATTTTTTTTTTACATAGACAACTGAAACACACCAATTATTTTGTGCGAAAAATATTTTTAAATAAACTTTGCTCGTTCTCGATTTTTGTACATTCTGATATACATATGTAACAAGGTTTATGGCACTGTAACCAGGATCAAAATCATATAAGGGAACGAAGTAATTGCTCTCATTTATCCTTTCTGAACCAAGCCGGCTGCCGTTGCACTATTAGACTTTAAAAATTATTATCTTATTATTAGTGGGCAGCCAACTCTAATCGGTTTGAACACTCAAAACAAATCCTAAATTATTATTGCACAAGAAGCCAGTGAAGGCATATGGCATAGAATGATCAAAGTCCCTTACTGTTAAAACCTTACACCCAAAAATAGAAAAATAGAACTGGAACATGAAGCACGCCAAATAAACTTTTTTCCTTCTTCTTCTTTAGTTTGAGTCAGGAGTGTGAAAAGTGCCTTACAGGCTTTTTAAGCTGCTCCAGATTCCTTTGCATCAGTGTGAGCGTTTTGCCAGGTTATCTTTAGCAAAGCCTCTGCAGAACCAAGGCCTTTATGTCTCAGGGAGGTTTTCTTCCTGCTTTGTTTTGGCTGTTTGTGTTTCGTCTTCAACTTAGGTTTCTTCAGTCTATGAACCTGCACAGACTACTTAGCCATAAACTCTGCAAGTAGCTGGAGAGGAGGGGAAAAACAACAAGGAAAAAAAAAAAAAGCCCAATATTTCTTCTTCTTCTTGTTTTGATTTTTAGAAGTACTGTTTTTGCTCTGAAGCCTCCCTGTTCTGCCGGCATCTGGGAAGGAAATCGCCACAGCATCCCAAACTCGGCAAAGTTCTTGGATCTCTTTTAAAAACCTTTCCTTACAGAAAAAAAAAAGGTTTTGTTTTTTTTCACAAAAGGTTTGCCACACACACCCCCCCCTTGAAAGCTAAAAAGAAACACCCACAGCCCACCCATCACTGCCCCGTATCAGGTGAAGAACAGGTTACTCCTCGCAGCTTCGCCGTCACACGACAGTCTCTACACCGATGAGCTTTGGTGTGAGGATTCGCGGTGTAACACCGTTGTTTAGGTCTTCTTCAAACTCCAGTAACTGCCCCATAAAGTTAAGGTTGGGGGAAATGATTGGTCGTTTGCCTTTTACAAATTTGTAGGCATCCGTCATGGTCATGCGCGTGTGCTTCATTAAGTAGGCAATAACTATGGTGGCAGACCGGGAGACACCAGCCTGGCAGTGGATGAGGAGACCTTTTCCACACTGATGAGCTTCCTCTGGAAATGAAAAAGACAGAGGAAAGTAAGATTTTTGCCAGTTTGTAAATTAGAAAAATCTCAGTGCAATTAAGAGTAACTTTATGTTAAACATCCCTTCATTCGATCACAAGCACAGCAGCATCTCCTCCCTCTCCCTTCTAGTCCATCTCCCTCCAGGGTTTCACTGGGAAACACACAGGCCAGTCTAACGCTGCAAATCTTCAGGTTCACTTATATCTTTTTATTAGATGAGCTGCACATCGAGAGACGCTGCTGGTGTGTGCTGCCAGGGAGAGTCTACTGAGGAGATGGAGGCCCAGGACAAGGCAGCTTGGGCTCCATCTCCACCTCATGCCCCTGCATCACGTAGGCATCTCAACCTCCCTGACCTTCAAAGCAGGACATGACCTTTTCAAAACCAGCTATTTTCAGATTCAGCTCCTAACAATACATCTGTTTCAAAGACCTGTTCTTTGAGGCTTTTACAAAGCTACTTTGCTGCGGTGTCTCTGCAGAAGCAGGAGCTGGATCCTGTTTGTAACTTGGCAAGACTTCAGCTGTAAGAGACCTCAAATTCTGACTCCTCATTTGCTGCAGATCAAGCTCTGTGTGATCTGAGTCACCTTCAGCAGTGTGAAAAGGACATTTGCCATCCCTGTCACACACACACTCTCCCAAGATACATCACTTAGAGGGACACAACCTGGGCAGGCTTTAGGGAGGACAGAGCTTCTGGAACCACCTGCTAATACGACATGACAAAGAGAAGAGTCACTACCATCCCATCTTCATCTCCCACAGCTTGCTTTTTAAACAGCAGATAAAAAGAAATACATTGAAGTGTGACATCTTGGAAGTTTTGTTTTAATCCACTGGAGGAGCATGAATTTAGTTTGAAAGTTTTGGCATGAATCCAACCCCACAAGGGTATGGTCCATCATAGCCCACATGTCCAACTTGTATGTGAAAGCACACGTGAAGCCACCTTCCCCCTAGTCATTTTTGCCAGTTATTATTTCAGAAAGCTGAAACTCTAACACATTCTGACACACTTCCCCTGAGAGTTCTTGATGATTTCACTTCCTATGGCTTTAGTCTTAGCTAAACCTGGGTTTGGTTGTGGTTTTTTCAAGACATATTTAAAGAAACACAGGCCAATGACCTGCTGTTTAAACATTTCCAAATCTTCTCAAATGCAATTTAAAGTTTACCCTGAGGAAGGGAGAAACTTTGACTAGTTGCTTCCCCAGCTGGCTAAACCTGCTATGGAGAAGGACTCCCAATGGAGAAATATTTGTTTATTAAAAACAAAGACTGACCCTCAAGCTGTAATTATCGAAAAGGAAAGTAAAAATCGGTTTTGACACACTTTCCAGATCTTTTCAGAGCAAGACTGCTTTCTCTGCCCTTGGTAAAGCCATAAGCCAAACACTACCTTTTAGTGGTTTCAAGAGCTCTAATCCTGCAGTCTGTAGGGATGCTGGGCACAGAAATCTCCTCCCAACCCCAAAGGGCCTCAACAGAGCTTTGCAGTTTCTTGATGTAAGCTCAGCCTATTGCATCTCACCATCTCATAGAATTCAAAATTTAAGGTTCTACTGGATTTCTTAACCCAGCTTTTCTTCCCAAAGGATCAAAGCAAGGTTCTCTCTCTGCTGCCCTCTGACAGGGCTCTCACCAGTGTGCCCAGGTGGCCAAGAAGGCCACCAGCATTTTGGCCTGTATCAGGAATAGTGTGGTAAGTAGGACTAGGGAAGCGACTGTCCCAGGGCCCAGTACAGGGGTAGAGAAAAGGAGACCCAGGAAAGACCTTCTCGCTCTCTACAACTCCCTGAAAGGAGAGTGTAGCTGGGGTGGGGTCAGTCTCTTCTCCCAAGGAACAGGCGATGGGACAAGAGGAAACGGCCTCAAGTTGCACCAGGGGAGCTTTAGGATGGGTATTAGGAAAAATTTCTTCACTGAGAAGGTTGTCAAACATTGGAACAGGCTGCCCAGGGAAATGGCGGAGTCTCCATCCCTGGAGTACTTAAAAGCTGGGCAGACATGGTGCTGAAGGACATAGGTTAGTGGTGGTTTGGGCAGTGTTGGGTTGATGGTTGGACTTGATCTGACAGGTCCCTTCAAGCCTCAACAGTTCTATGATTCTATGGTCCTATTCACTACACTGCAAAAGCTGTGCCCACAGAGACATACAGAGGGGCAAAGAAAGGTCCCCAAAAGCTTTTGGTATCATGTGCTGATGTCCGAACTAACCAGCCCTGCTTGAAGAGGTGATCTGGCTTTGGCCTAGATGGCTAAACAGAGTTCTACACACCCCTAAACTTGGCTGAGGATTGTGCAGCATGGATCACAGTGAGGTTCAGAGCAACACTGCTGGGTCATTCCTTCAGCAACCTCCCCAATAAGCTGCGTGGCCGTGGTGAGATCTCTCCCATAGCCTACAGGGTTTAGAGGCTTATTAATACAAGTTTTCATCACAATCTACTCATCCACACACACATGCTGAAGTTACAAATCTAACGGTAGAAAAAGTGAGGTAGGAGTTTGTCAGTTTTCTCAGGAAATTAAGTTAGGGAAGACTCAGCCATCATTAAGAACAGTTACTGTAAAAGATGGGCTGGAACCACTGTGGAAACCAGGAATGCAAAGGCCTCAAGAAGAGGGGGTGACAAGTCTCAGTTTTCCAGGGTTTCCTGAACTCGGAAGCCTAGAGGTAGGCATCACTATCTGTGGACAAAAACCATACCCCCAGACTACTTAATTGGATATGCCAGAGATGAGAACGAGTAGAAACATGAGGTGCTCAGCATTTCTGACAACCTAAACAAAATTAACATGACCTAACATGGTCTCCAGGGTAGTTCATGAAGCATAACATTCACTACAGATTCTTACAACAGGTGAAAAGAAAACCAAAACAGGGGTATTTCCAGCCAAGGGTAATTACCAATGAACTCAAAAGCCTCTTCAAAATACTGCCTGAGATTCTGCTTGTTGCTGTCAGTGGCTGGGAGCCGCTTGTAGTTGAACAACCCTTTCTCGTAATGGTAGAGGGGCAGGTGGGTGGTCACATTGATGACGTAGCCGATGTTCATCCTCTGCATTTTCTCCAAGTCCTGAGCATCGTGCTCGTTTCCAAGGAAGAGGAAGGGCAGGATGGGGGTGAGCTCAGCGTTCTCTATGTCTGGCGTGGTGGGGATGGACTGAGGTAGTGTGGGGGGCACGGCAGACGCGCCACCCCCGCCTCCCCCCTCTGGGCACTCTTGCAGCTGGAGGGAGTTATCGCAGAGGTTTTCGTGGTTCTGCTTGAAACCGCTGAGTCCTCCTGGGAAGAGAGACCGAGGAGATATTTGTGTTAGACATTCTGGGATCAGCAACACTTTGGACCCCCCTTTCTTCAGAGCATGTGCTGGGGCCACCAGGGCTGGAGCTGGCTCTGTTGTTCCCACCACCACTGTCAGAGTGACCGATGCTGGGCACGGCTGCCAACACCAAGGGTGGCATGACTCAGGAGCACGGATTGTCCATCCCTCCATGAAGCCGAGGGTGCCAAGGAACTGGCTCACAGACAAACACGCCTCTGTGCAACACAGGGGCTGCCTCACCTACGAGCCTGTGGTAGGGGGGAAAATACAAAAGGCACTTTTCCAAGAAGGATAACATCGCCAAAGCTACAAGCAAACAGGCAAGCAGCATACCAGAGCAGGGTGATGAGACAGCTGGGACAGTCTTTTCTTCTGTCCACAGCAGGGCATCCCCCCACCCAACACCCCCAAGGAGGGGCAGGGGGGACACAGCTCCTGCTAGCACCATTCTGGGGAAGGGTACGTACAGCTTTGTGCAGCCAAAGGAAAGAAAACTCGTAACCCAACAGCAACTGAGGTGCTTGCTTAACATGTGGCAAACAGCTCTCCTTTTTCTGCCCTGGTTGCCTGAAAATATCTAGTAAGAGTTATTTTTAGGACATTTATATGGATTGGGAAACAGATTCAAGGGGGGAGGGAGAAGTTACTTTTTTGGCTCGTGCCTCCCCTGGCTCTACTGCACGTCTCGCTGGCTTTGTCAAGCAGCATTTTTCCCCTTCTTTTTAACTTCTTTCCCCCCCCACCCCCCCCTCCAGGAGAGCGGCTCCACAGAAGTGGAGCGAGAAAAGCAGACCTTCTTTCTACACCTCCTTGGGCAATGACATCAGCCCCGGGCTCCCCACCTGCCCGGTCTCCATAGCGATCGCACAAAGCACACAATGACATCAGCCAGCATGACATCAGCTCTTTGAGCGCAAACAATACAAGAACAACTACTTTGTGCAAGGCCTTTGGCTGATGTAATGCAAACAGGTGGCTCCCCCGAAAAGAAAAAGGCGGAAAGAGGAGAAATGCAAAGATATATTCCTCCCCCACCCCACCCCGGCCTCACCCTCAAAAGCCCACGTTTGTGTGGTACCGGGATACTCAGAGTCATGCACCGCATCGAGACAGGCCAAGTCCTCAGACTCAACTGCACTTTGTTAAAGGCAAGCCAAAAAGAAAAAAAAAAAAAAAGCCAACCCAGGAGGGGGGAGAGCGACACTGAAGTTACTAGAAAGAGCTACACTCGCCAAAATAAATGCTGAGTGTTACCATCCCAGTAATGCTATTAAAAAAATAAAATAATAAGAAAGGCAATTTGTCTTTTCTATGCTCTTTCACAGTGATCTAGCAAAGGAAGATTTTAAAACAGAGCACAACATGCTGTCCCACAGGCTCTGGATCTGCCACAGCAAAGAGCTTCAATGCCCATGTCCTGAGTGCTGCAGCTCCAAACATCCCCACGCCTGCCCATGAGGTGGCACCCACCCGGGGACCATCTCTACGTTCTGTGCAATGGCCACGAGGCACCCAGACCAGGCCACAGCCACCTGAGCCCTTCTAATACAAGTGCCCTTTCTAGTGTCCAGACTTCTGTCCTTCACACGCTGCTGGTAACTCATTTCCCTAGGAATCCTTGAATTGCCCACAAAACGCAGAGTATTTCCCCCACCTCAAAAGCAGGCTCATATTCAGCTGTTTACAGGACACAGAGCAAACAGATCTGCCTTAAAGATCTCTACTCACAAAGCTGTTGTAACAGGGGAGCAGGATGGAAGGAAGAGCAAGGACAAAAATCCGAGCTCACTGCTGGTCTTGACAGGGTCTGAAAAGTCTTCTCAGACCATGCAAGAAGACAAACAAGACTATGGCCCCCAAGCTGAAGATGTTTGAAGTCTCATCCAACCTGACAGTCCCAGCCTAGAGCCTGGGCTAAGCCCTACCCCACACTCCCATCCTTCTGCACAGGCAAACAATCCATTCTGCTTAAACATTGCCATTTAAACAATAACCAGAGCATGCTGGGATTCCCAAGAAAACCTCTGAGAAATAAGCTGCTTCACTGACTCCAGAGCCAACACTCATCTTCCACCTCTCCTACAGCCTTCTGGTGGACACAAGAGCCCATTGCTTGATCCCTCAGGTGAGGGCACACCGATGGTGTGGCAGACACCGTCCTGCTTCACCAGCCACCTTGTAAGATCCAGCAGAGCTGGAGAGCCCAGAGCAACCTTTCCTCACCACCTACATCTATGGCCTCCTTCTGGGGCCTCCGCCTGCTCTGTTGGCCAGAAGACACTATTAGTCATGTTACCAACTCTTCCTCAGTGCTATGTTCACTTGGATCCAGCAAATGAGAACAGGGAAGAGAGGAGAAGAGACCATACCCAGCCGAGAGCAAGAGATATAGGGCAATCCCCACCACTGCAGCAGGAGCATCAGGCCAAAGGATGGAAACGCCATCCCAAATATGCCATGTGGAAGATGCCCAAACAAGTGGAGAGCCAAACATACAACAGCTTCACCCACAACTTCTTTCCCGACATCTGCCAGTAAAGAGGTCACCCTTCCTAGTGTCAGTCCACATTCCCCTCTCCTTGTTCTCCTCCCTCAAGTGGGTTGGGAGTTAAAGTCTGTTCAAGCAATATTTAAAGTACCATACCCAGGCACTCTCAAAGATCCCTGAAACAATACATTGCTTGGGAGAGGATTAATAAGCTGAACTGGCTCAGACATGTGAGCAAGGGAGGACTGCACAAGAACACTGGTGCCCAGAAAGGATGTAGCGAGATGCAGTCATAGAGGAAAGCCGAAATCCAAAAAACAGCAGCAGGAGTTTAGCTTGGATCTGCACTGCCACGTGCATCACGTAGGTCCCAAAACAGGATCCACGCACCTCATGAGCACTGTTCCCTTAATCCACTCCCCACACACCATCCTTGTTGATTTATGAGGCACCAGTGTAACTTCAGTGGAGCTCACACATGCACGATGCGCAGGCTTTTGAAAAGTTTACGAGACTACTTCCCAAAAACGTTAGACCAGTCAAAAGATTCAAACTCCAGATCACAAGGAAACTCAAGGCACAGATGCAGAGACTCCACTCGTGGCTGTACCAGAAGCTGTTTGTGACTGAAGTCGCTCAAGCATTCCCAAGCCTGGAGCACGGAAGAAGCATTATGGAGGGCACTACCAGGGAGGCTGGGGGAGAAGCAAAACCTGGCATAAGCCTCTCATTGGCACAAGAGTAAGCCATATTTTAAAAGCAACTTTTCAGCTGTGATTTGCAATATGCAAAAAGCCTTCATCACATACAGGCAGCGTAAGCAGAGAGGCAATATAATATATCCAACCAGGAAAGACCACCAGCGTGCACAGCTCTGCAGTTTGAAGCCCAGACTCGGCTGTGTAACCACCTTCAACGACATACCAAAACACCAGCAGGTAGATAAGCCACCAGTGTTCACTTGTATAGAACGTCATGTTTGTGACTTGTCTTTTCTGGCTTTAAACACACCATGGAGCTTTAATAACCAAAGTACAGCAAAAAGTCTGAGCTGCCCAGCTGGTTTGACGCAGCCCATGCATTGATGCGGAGAGTATCTCGAGGGGCTTTTGTGCACCCTCTGCTCCAAAAAGGGCTGCCAGGCAGACCTTTGGGGAGGCTGAACCTACCTAAATGCAGGTGAAGAAGGGTATGCAGGGATGCCCAGGAACCCACCATATTTCTTCCATAAGGAAAGGAATCACTGAAGCAGGACCCTCCATGGTAGATGGCCCCACCTGCTACCTAGTGAAATACAACAGAGGACTGAGGGCTCTTGGTCACCACTGACGTGAGGAGTCAGAGATGTCCGCAGTTATCACTGCATGAAATACCCCACCATCCAGCCCTGTCAGGACAGTTAGTGAGCAACAACAGACTTTGGATTGCCCGAGACCTCAAAACTTTTAGGAAGTTTCAAGTCAGCACTGTACAAGCTCCAGCTATTCATACTCGTTTGTCCAAGTTCTCCACAGCCAGCTGCCCATAAACATCTCACTTAAAGCTTTTTGAACCCTCCGCTGAGGCTGAGCAGCGCCCGGGAGCAGCCACACACACATCTCCCAGCTCCGAAGCCACCCAGGAGCCTGGGCCTCGCACCAGTGCTACGAGGCCAAGTGAGCAGCTGGGCAGGAGCCAGAGCAGCTCTGAACAAATAAAATAATAAAAAAAAAAAGACAAGTAGCATGGTGAAAGATGGTGTCTGTCATTTGCCATCAGGAGAGGGCAAACACGATGCAAAACAGTCACAGGAGGTATGGCAGGAACCAGGCAACCAGCTTTTACAAGGGACCATGACCTTGCAACAGAAACAATCATCTTCAAAGAAAGCTAGACAAATAAACCTCACCTGCACATGTTTTATACAAGGGTTTGGGTTTTTTTGTTTTTTGATTGGTTGGGGTTTTTTTACTTAAGATAAAATTGAGAATTAAAGCACAAGGAGTACAGTAACACCTCTGTGTCGCCTCTGGCACCTCTTTCACCCATCACCACTGCTCCATGGCTGTGTGACGAGATACAAACTGGGATGCGGGTTTACAACATGCTTTGGTTGATCTGCAATATGTTTCCTGTCTGGAAACTGACTCTTACCCCACAGTAATGAGAGTAAATGCCCTTGTTCCCTCTATAGCGAGGGAGCTTATAGAGAGGCAGTTGCCATGAAATACCCTCACCATAAAGCAATACTTTTGCATTACCTCATGGCTACGGCCATACTTTGTTCTGTGCAAGGCAGGTACTGGGTGTTCCCGCGACGATTACAAACAGGAACATATTTTTATACATGACAGACTGCAGATGCGGGATCCACATTTAGACAGAACACGTGGTCCCGGGAGACAAACAGACCTTTTATACAGCTTTCAAAGCTGTCCAGGCGGATTTCTGGATCCGCTCATCCTCGATTACAATACCACAAAGCCATCTCAAAAAAAAAAAAAAACCAAACCAAAACAAACACACACGAGCATGTGCAACAAGAGCAGGAATCCCAGGGCACTGCGAAGCATCAGCAGAAGAGAAGTTCGGTCTGTGACTTCCCCTCCTCTTGAACTGCTGGGCTCTCACAGGGGGGCAGCGGAAAATTCGGCCGTAGCAGGGTTGTGGCCACCAAAAGCTTTACCCGCTCCGGAACAAAGCCAAGTTTTCAAACACCCGCTCAGCATGTGCCCTGGCAGTGCCAACATGGCAAACCCAGCCCCTGCGGCTGCCTCCGAGCGCGCCTGAGGTCGAAATGTTACAGTGAGCATTCGGGGCACAGGACACAGATATTCAGACAATTGGTGCCTCTCTGTTTAAGATTACGCTTTGAATTTGTGCAAGTACAGCCTGTTCCTTTAAACCTGTGACCTCATTTATTTACATTACTGCAGAAAAGCACTGCCAGAAGCAACAGCTAATGACAGTCTCATGTATTTTTCCACTAAGACAACAATTAAACTGCTCCTGTGTTATTAATGAACAGATGACTTTGTGTCAAGTTGATTTCCAAGTGCGGGATGCCTCAAGGTTAAGCAAACGTGACTCCAAAGTGTAAAAATAGAGGCCAGGTACTGACAGCCGCTTCACCCTCCTGCACCCCTTCCTTCCCCAGCCGGGTAGGAGGGCTGGGTCCCCAGGGACACCCCAGGGCCACGGCTGGCTGAGCTTGTTGGGAGGCAGTGGCTCGTCCTCAGGTCACAGGTATATGGTAGAATTAGAATTGCTTTCCCACACCAGAGGAACCAGTGAGTTCCAGTACGGAGGCACCCTCAGGGACACTGCTCCCCCTCCAAGACAGGCTCTCTTTTAGCAGCAAATCCATCACAGCCTGCTTGCTTCCATCAAGGAAAGAGGAGCTGTACAGGCTGAGGCAGAACACAGCCAGCATAGGCCAAATCCACTCCACGTGCAGACAACCACCCAGGCCATCTCCTCGTACCACCCACCAACACAGTCATCTCCACAGAAGTTCACGGCTGTGCATAAAGGATCTTGTATCTGGGCCATAACCGAACCAAAGGCCCACCACCTTATGTCCAACACCACCAGATGACATGGAAAGAGTAAAAGCAGGAGAAAAGCACCTCACTCTCCATATTTCTTCTGCAGTACTCCCTCAGCCTCAAGCAGAGGTAGGTCCACTGCGTACCAAAGGCACTGGCAGGGAAGTCATCGATGCACCATGGGTTCATCCACAGAGCATGAGAGGTAGAACCACTGTGCAGTAGAAGATCTAGGAGGGGGAAATAAATCCATCCTTTTACAACCTAAGTATCTACGTTCACCTCAACAACCCACATTGCCCCCGTTTTCCAAAATCAAACTGAAGGTTTTTCTACTTCTATTACTACTAGCACGACTTTCTGGTCTTTTTGCACTTTTCTGGTCCTGCCAGTGTATTTCTCACCTGTCCGCAGAAGGTTCAAAAGACCCATCACAGGGTTTCTTTCCCTGTTGCCCACATGGCATTCAGCATCAGCCTTGCTGCAAAAGATTAAGCTTTAAACAAACATAAAAAAAGGAAAAGTAAACATAGTTCACAAAGAACAGCTTCCACCTCGATACACTCAATCTAATCTAGTCTCTCCCTCCGATTGAGCTGCCAATGGCACTTCAAAAAAAAAAAAGGCAAACCCCTGCATTCCGGAGAACTTGCAAGGTCAGGTTTTTTCCATGTGGGAACTATCCTAAGAGGTTGATTTGTACACAAATTCTGGCCTAGAGGAGTTACAAGCACATCCTTGACACAACCGCTTTGAGGTCCCCCCCCACTCTTCCCTTTGAAGAGTGTGACACTGGATAAAGAGGAAAGGTTTTCCCTTGGCATCGAGTCACATGTGTGCAGATTTGCATGTTCTTTCTAATGACACCTTGATACAGCTCATGCCGCTTTGCCACAGCGCATCCTCTCATCTACTTTTATTCTGTACTTTGCCATCAGGTTCAGCAGAGTCTTAAACTTTTTTTTTTTTCCCTCGGACCCTAAGTTTTGGGCCCAGGCCACCCACGCAAGTCCCACAGGTCCTTTCCCGACCTTACTCACCATCTTTTCCAAGAGATGCCACTAACTTCTGGGCTACTCACCAGCCTAGCCAGAAGCCACCGTGAATACTTCTGGACCACAACTCTGAATTCACGACAGTGGTTCCAGCTTGTAACTGGAATTACCCCTATGCTGGGTGAGCACGGAGTCTACCCATTTGAAAGGGGGAAAAAAGAAAAAAAGAAAAAAAAGGTATTCACAGGAAAATAAACCACATGACAGCATCCTTCAAAGTGCCGCTGGGGAACAGTCAGGAAGGTAAATGAGGAGAAGGCCTGCTCTCAGTTTTGATACAAGGATTAAGCTGTACAAGAATGCAATTAGAAACAAGACAAGAAACCCCACATCCCAAACACACTGTGGTGACGATTCTGCAGCCACAGACAAGGATTGGACCTACCCTCCCTGGAGGGCAAGCGTTTATAGCAGAAACTCAAAATTAGACACATTACAACCTCTCATAGCAAAAGTATGCGTTCCCGTGGGGATGTAGGCTAACATGAAGTCCAATTAAATAATCACTGGAAATGTCAGCGTAAACCCTGAAGGAATACATACTTCTACTGTGAAACGCTCCCACTGGAAATCATATTAACAAAAAGGTCATCAAGAAATGCTAGAGCTATGTACAAAGGAGGCAGGGGAAGTGAGGGGGGAGGGAACAGAAACTATTTTAGTGCAATAAAGATACCACAAATGGTTTTATATTGACAAAGAGCTACGAGTGTGTTTTCACGGACAGAGGTAAAGCAGACCAGAATCGTCACAAACATCAGGTTTTATTTGCTTTGGTTTTTAACCCATTACCAATAATCTCCCTGCTCATCACCAGGTGCATCCCTCGAGCCCCAGGCCTAGAGACAGCCAGTGGGACCGCACATGAGCACAGTGCGGGGAAAGGGCTTTGGCTTGGCACATCTGAAGGGAGAAGGGTCCCAGCGCCGAGTCAGACATCTGTAATCCTCCCTGCGTAGGAGCGGACATCGCTGTTTAATTCCCGTGTTTTAGAGAACACTGACATTTCCATGGTTCAGCCATCCATTTTTTCACTTTAGCCTTTTAAGGGCAACCTCTCCAGGACAGCCTCTTTCTAACGACAGAGCAGGCTGCTGTGTTTCTCCCAAGGATGAACATAGGCTCTTTCCCAGTCCAGACCACTGCTCCTCCACATTAGAAACACCAGCAACATTTGTATGAATATGAAAGGAAAAAAGGGTGCTGATATACCACACCAGCATTTAGGACTGCCATCCACTCCTGCTGGATCTAAACTCTTTTTAAAGTGATTTCTATTCTTTTGACTAGAAATACTACTATCTGGCTCTGATTTTACACTTCCCAGCAAGCTATTTCAACCCACTTAAAGAAAACCCAGAGAAAATAAAGGGTGCTGTCTTGACATATCCCAGTTTCATACTGTCCAAAAAATAAAAGCAGCAAGCTACTAGAACTAGCAAGGTGCCAGCCAGCCCCTGCTCTGACACATACTGCAGCGCCAGTGCTTAAATCCCAGTCCTAATGGTAAAGGGGGCAAGGAGAGACCCTAAAAACCCCAAAGGGCAAGGGAAAGTTGACCCAGCTTGCATTCATGTACACCAGTCAAGGGAACATGGAAGGGGGGAAAAAGGACATCTTTACAGAATCCAGAGCTAAACTGCAATCAAACAAGAAATCTCTTCAGCCAGATCAAAACCAAGCTGAGTCTCCAACCCCTAAGCTTATTCTTAGTTTTCATCAACTAAAGAGACAAACCCCCACTACCTCAGCAGAGACCATGATGAATTAGAGCCCATCACCGACACGGCACAGGTCAACTGTTCTAACAGCAGCTTTTGCTTTAAAACATTATTGGTCAGCTGCTTACATAAGGCTTAATATCACACTCTGACATAATAAACTGGAGACAAGCAATACGACTGATATGACAGAAGCTTGCTTGTTATATACTACTTCCCAAATCTCTTTAAGCCATTAAAAAAAAAAAAACAAACCAACAAACATTTAACTCATGTGTGGACAAGGAGTAACATTTGCTGTTCTTTTTATTACCTTTAATTAGACAAGGTTCTTCTCTGTCAGGGTGAATTAAGTGGGAATTAAACCCGGCATGCTGTAGACTTTTTAAAGCCAGAGCATAGTAAAAGTTGGAACCAATGTGTTCACATGACTTTACTAATTATGTTTTTTTTAAATAAAAATAACCTGCTCACCCAAGCAGAGAAAGACGTGAAAAAAACCCTCGAATTTTTCAAAGAACAAAACTCCCCTAGAGGCAAATCAGAGCCCACAGTTTATCACTTTAGCAAAGACATAACTGTTAAGGGAGGAGGGGAGGGGGGTGCTTATGAGCCTTTCTCCAACTTCCTGCCAGAGGCGTTTCTGTGTCGTTCCAGGGCAGCGCTGCGACAGTGGATGAACCTGGGTGAGCCACACTCAGCGGTGACGGCAAATGAGTGAGGTGAGCTCAGTGCGGTGCCCAGGACAGAAAGAGAAAACCCAGACCAATTAAAATCACTTGTCCAAGGCCTCTGTGTGTGCTTAGTGACAAGAGCGGGACAATGACCATTGTACACCTTGGTCAGAGCTCCCCCAGCCCTGAGATTGCCCTGCTATCCAGGCACAGTCATCCCTCCGGCCAGATCATCCCCTTTCTGCCCCACATGGAAGAGACACTTAGTTCTGTCTCCACCCCCCCCCCCCCCCCCCCCCCGCCTTTCCTTCAAGCACCAAAATGCTGGTACAGGTCCAGAACCAAGGCACAGAACACCTTCTGGAGGGTTACATGCTCCTGGGGAACCAATGGCTTCCACAGCAGGAGAGGACACACCAAAACCAGCCTCCAGTGGGCTGAGATGCTTCCAGATGTGAGGTTGCCTTAATCATAGATATTAATTGAAGCGAAAAGTTTCCTGTACTAAAGAGTCACAAGGCATAAAAAAAACCCAAACCCTGGAGCTTCACCACTGAAGCTACTGGAGCATCAATTGTTCACCCCACACAGAAACCACAACAAGCACCCCAGGGCTTTCTGGCTGCAGAAATAACCCCCTGAACACCTCCAAGGCTCCTGCTCAGGGCAGCCCCCACTCCGCCAGGAAAGGTGACATCCACTGCTCTCCTTTAAATCCCTGCTTACCAAGCACCGTTGCAATAACAAGAACCTCAAAAAAACAGTTTAACTTTTACAGTACAGAGCTGTTTAAAAACCACTGAAGACAGATTCAGGTGAGCACCTAGAAACACAGCTCCAGGCAAACAAGTGTTCGTGATAATTCGGGTCAGCCTTGTGATTTCCGTAGCCAGCAATCTCCCAGGCCCACCAGAGACTTCCCAACAAGGCCAAGGATCCACACATAATCTTATCTCATACACAAGGGGACAATGCATTAGGTCATCTTCAGAGATTACCATAATCTATTTCTTTGAACAGCGTGACTTCTATAGCCCTGCAAGCCCACGCTGAATATTTGAGAAATATTTCCCTTCCCGTGGGCTGGTAAACATGTGAAACAGACAAATTTTAAAACTGTGTGCATGCTGTTCCTATTTATGGCATTTCTTCACTTCAGAGTTGCTTGCAGAAATAAAAAAAAAATAATTATGATGTGGGTTTTCACAGAGCAAAAGAAGAGTCATAGCCTAAAAACAAGTGGCTGATCCCCCACTTCAAACACACTCTAATGCCAAGATAATTCACTAAAAACTTTTGTGCTCCAAAGTGTAGTAAAAACCATCTGCTGCTACTCTGGAAAGAAAACAACTCATATATAGATCCTGAAAAAAAAAAAAAAAGGGGTGTGTGTCTAACTCTATTAGTTAACATCCAGTCACCACTCAAACCTTAAATACAGCTACTTCTCCACCCTCAGGCCTCTCAGAAAGGCTGTGCTCACCTTTAACAAAAAGCCAGAAGACCCATCAGCAAAGCAACTCTATAAGGATTTTACTAGTAGAGTGTCTCACCTCCAGCAGGTTCAGGGCAGCACACGAAGCATTCAGATCATTATAACCCAACATCTACCTACCAGGATCACAGCAGGGGATGTCCCCCCGGCTAAAAAGAGCTGGGGCAAGATTTTTCTTTACAAGCATCAGAGATATTTGCCTAATGTAACAGTTTGCTTCTTGACTCTTTACAAGGGTATGAGAAGCTGGAGAGCTAAAAAAACCAAAATAATATAAGAAAATTAAGTGTCCCTCCTGTTCTTCTCTTTCCAAGGCAGTGTCATTGCTCTCTTCCCCCCCGGACAGCTAAAACATGACAGGCACTGTGCAACCCACACTGTAACCTCTTGGATGCCATCATCTGGGAGGAAACGCTATGCTTTCCATCACTGTTGAAGAGGCAAAGTTTAGAGGTTCACTCCTCTGCAGAAGCACCCCCTCAAAGCACAGAAAAGACTGCGGTCTCCAATCACACTATTGCGCCAATTTATCTAGATGCAAGAGGTAGAGGCAC
Source organism: Numenius arquata (assembly GCF_964106895.1). Lineage (NCBI taxonomy): Eukaryota > Metazoa > Chordata > Aves > Charadriiformes > Scolopacidae > Numenius > Numenius arquata. The sequence continues at coordinate 46,358,885 of NC_133577.1, forward strand.
ACACAACCAATTTTCAAGTGTTATGGCCAATAAGATTATCTACTCCAGGGGAAACACATCCCTTTAAGCTCCAGCAACGAGCGCCTGAAAACTGAAGGTGAAATCTCAGCCCTGACAGAGCCAGCAGAAGTTTCTTCCCCAGTAACTGACGGGGCCAGATTTCCTCCACAGCACGGAGGGAACACACTTCAGTTTTAAACACATTGGACGCTTCACATGCATTACTTAACACCTAAAAATACACATTTCCCTATTACAACCATGACCTAAAATTATTCAGTGGAGATCTCCGATGGAAATGAGTGCCAGGCATGTGTTCTGTTGGTCAGCTGGATTTGTTGACCATTGCATCAAGTTTTACTCTCAAATACACTTGTGCAGAGTAACCTAATTAGGGTTTAAAGTAACAACAGCACTGCTGAATTATGTAATTAATAATGTATTTGCAAGAGATTATAACCAGGTCAAGTATTCTAAAGGAAGCTGATCATAGTATTTTACACAAACGTGGACAACATAAGCCAGGTACTTATTCCTTTTATAGGTGTCTCGGTCCCTTGGCACTTGTTTCAACTTCCCCGATAAGAGAAGGTGGTAAGAGATCGCTATTCTTAGACCATGGCAGAGAGCACGAAGTGGTCTGCTGGCAGCTCTTACACTCCCTGCTATAACCAGAGCGAGTCACTTCATTTATTTCCCTGTTAGATGAGCAATGAGAGGACTGAAAGCCAGAGCATAAATAAGCGCCTTGGACCAGGAACAAGAACAGAGAAGCAAGCAGTTGTTGTTACCACTAGCCAGTTCCTCCCCACCCCCTTGCAGCCATCGGTCTACAGGGTGCAGTGGGGAAAAAGTGGATTATTCACCAAATTACACTTTGCACCTTTGCTTTTGAATTTGTTTCCCCCTCCTTCCCACCCAGTCAAACACAGAAGCCTCTAAGACCTGAACACAAGACTTCAGCAGATTCCCAGAGGTCCCACTGATGGGGCTGGAAGGCAGAGAAGGAAGGGCAGGATGAAGAAAACATCACCAGACTCTGGCCAGGGACACAAAGGCAACTCCTCTTGTGTTAGAATCACAGAACCATTTGGGTTAGAAGGGACCTTTAAAGGTCATCTCATCCAACCTCCCCTGCAACGAGCTGCTGAAATGTGTTGGCATAGATGCTTCCATTTTTCATTTTTGTTTAAGCTGTAGATTTAATTTAACTTGGAAAAAGAGATGCTCAACTCCAAACCTAAACACTTCATTCTGGGTAAAATAATACTTTTTGTCTGAACCCAAATGATTTTCCCACTTCATAGTTTTCAGTCCTCGTAACAAACTCAAGCACACAAACCCCCAAGACTTCGGGCCACTTTCACTATGAGCCGAGGCACTTGGGGGAGGCAGGGACAGGGATGCCTTGATGGTGGGTTTGCAGGACAAAAAGGGGCACAACTCCACCAAGGAGGGCCACGGCAGCACCACCGTGCTCCCCCTCCCCAAACTCAGCAACAGCTCTGCCACTGGCCTCACGCAGAAGGGACACCAGGCTCACATCACTAGCTTTTCCTCTTCTCCTTCCCAACATTAAGCAAAAAAAAAAAAAAAAAAAAAAAAAAAGAAAGCATCCACAAAAATGAGGCCTTTAGGTTTCAGTCCATGGTCTAGCAGGAAGGTGTGTGGGTGCCCGGGGGAAAACATGACTTCTTCCCGTTTTGTGTACAAACAGGCTGAACAGCACTTCCAGCCCCAACAGCCCCATGAGAGCACCTGTAGCAACCGTCTGAAGTACATGATTTTTTTATTTTTTTTTTAAAAGATCGGGGGTTTATGCCTGTCTTGAAGTGCTGCTGTGTCTTGTGAGCAAAGAAATAAGCAAATTTGCTTCTAAAGAGGTTAAATCAAAATTATGCAAGTCTTGTATTCATGACCAAAAAAAAAGCTCCACATTACAGGAAGCAGCAAAGAGAGACAGGTATAGAAAGGGAGGAACAGAGGTTCTAACCCCCCCCACCCCACCCAGCACAGCATATATACAACCCCCAACGCTACCTTGCCACAGTGCTAGTTTATATATTGGTCTGCTACGTTAAAAATAAATCAGGCCACCTCTTTTTAACTGGAGCCTAATAAGGTGCCCCACACATACATTTATCTATAGCTCACCGCCTGGCCTTTGTCAACAGCACAGAGTTTCTCGGCCACTTAAAGAGACTCGGGCACCTAAAACCCAAATGCAGGCAGGGCCACATGGCTACTAAGCCAAAGCCGTAACCCAACCCTGGGCTTCGCCAGTTGGATTCACCCCACGAAAACGGCAAGGGCGGGGATGGGGGGGCGGGCTGACAGGCAGCACCAAACATGGAGACAGTGGCACCGGATCAGGGGGACATCAGCTTGGATGGCCAAGCTAGCAACCAGTGTTTGCAAACACAACACAGAGGGGATCAGATGGGCCGGCAATAAATTAGGGCTGGGTTGCAGTGAGCAGGAGAAATCGCTGGAAATAACAGACAGAGGCAGAGGGGGCTCCTCAGCTATCCCCCGTTTCACGTCAGTGCCCAAACCCAGGGGCATCTGCGCTCCAGCATGATGGAAAAAAACGCTCTGATAAGTGAAACTCGGTAACAAGCACTTCCAGCACTGCTCCTCCAGCTCAGAAACTTAACCACAGCCTTCCTAAATGCTGCTTTATCCTACACCCAACTCCATATGACCCCAGTTTAAGCCCCACTTCAAAGGCAGGGAGAGGAGTTAAGGTGATGGAGAGAAGCTCTTGGCTACACACCTCCCCAGGTGAGGTTTGCTCCGGCCCAGTCGATCACCAAGTCCAAAAAGCAAAGGATTTGGGCTTCCTCTGTCTTCTAGCATGCTGCCAGATCTGTTGGCAGAACACTTTGGGGAGGGGGTTTCTGCTAAGCAGGTCTTCGAGGCAGATGCTAATGTTTCTCAGTGGTTGAAACCCAAGAAGAGCCCAAGCAATCTCACAAGTGCTCAGTTAAACGCCACGCAGTGCCCAGGGCAGCACCCAGCCTTGGGAGGCGGGAGAAGGGGCCGCCCACAACCTGCCCTCAGGAGCCAACTACAGCCCTACGGCTCCATCGCAGCCAGGGCCTCTTGCTTCAGGTACTGAAAAACTGCTAGTTTGAGGTCCACAGAAGCCTCAGTGTTTTCAGAGAAACAGAGGACAAACACCTTCAGCACCCCACTTTTCTAAGGGTAAGGAAGGCTTGCAGACTACAGTCATATATCTAGTTGTAAGGGCTGGACAACAGAATGACTGCTGCCAGAAACACAGGCCTTCAGCGATAACCTCATCCTCCAAAGCACCTCCTCTCCTGAGAGGTTCAGTAAAATCATACTGGGAGCCTGCAGGAAGTGTCAAAGTAAAGCCAGCATGACCATACGCTTGCTGGGACCAAGAAGGAGGTTCAGCACAATTTTAAGCTTCCACAAGCTACATCCACAGGGGAGCATCTCGCAGTACCCTCAGCTGCTATAAAGCTCTGGAACTAAACAGGGGAAAGGGGGTAAGATATCGACCCAATCCATTCTCCTGTCACATTGGGCAGATTAAAAGTATTAATTCACTTGTTTTTTCTGTACAGCTTGAAGACATACAGTATGAGCTAAGCAGCAAATCCTTCCATAGTTTCCTAGTGCCATAGCCAGTCTCTGCCAAACATGCCCCTGCATGGTATGAAGGCCCAAGGGAAAGGAGGTTCAATCTAGAGGGCAGCATGGTTATAAACAGGAGCTACAGAGTCAAGGAAAGAAAGGGAAGTGTCCTCAGATGCTGCCTTAATTGGTGGGGCTCATTTCCCCTAGAGCATCACGGGACAGACCAACCACCACATCAGAACAGGAGTCTTTTACAGGAAAGCCATTTACACACGTAGCATGTAAACACAACACTTTCACATCACTTTTTAGACAAAGTATCTCCCTCTGTCCATTATTCTGACCCCGTACAACCAAAACAAGGCTTGACTGCTCCTCAGGTATTGCTGACTGGTCCATGATACAACACCTGAGACCAAATGGCCTCCCTCATCTCTCTCTTCTCCCTTCTTCTGCTCTCCCACTGTCCATCTCCAGCACCCATGAGTTCAGCTTTATACGGACTAAAGTAAGGCTGCTAAGTAAAGGTCACTCTGACGAGCTAAAAGAGAAGCATACCCTCCTGGACCTCTGCCCCTTGGGCTATAAATACCCGGAGCAAGCACTGGGGGAAATTCTTTGTCTGCACAGACAGACACCAGGAAGCACGTTTCCTCCTCCTTCCAGTTCCCACCCTCTCCGCTACCGAGGGACAACAGTTGGAGAATAGCAAGCATCTCCCCGCGATGTTCATGGAAGACATTTGCTTTGCCACCAGTGACTCAAGCAACATAAGCCTTCCTAGAAATAAACAATGGCTTTGGAAGCTCAGCCATCAGCCAGGCCGACAGCAGAAGACACGCACTACAACACAAACCTTGAGCTTACATGTGGGCAAAGAGGAGGATTACCTTTTAGGACTAGGGGTTCCTTGCCTTCTCGCTTGAGTGACTCCAGCACTATGTGGAGTGGCTGGGAAGGCATTACTCTGCTTGGCTCATTGGTATTCTCATCATAAACTATTATTTCTTTGGAAAAGATCCTCTTGAAGGAGTCCTTGCCTTCCCGGCAGGAGATCAAGTCCAAGACAGTGATCTTGCCCTGCTGGAGCCTTCTCCGGCTGATCTTGTCGGAACAGTTAATGTGGACTGCCCCTTGAATGTGGCTCTTATTATACTCCATGAACGGCCTGCAGTCGATGATGACAGGCCCTTGGTTCTGTTGGTGGCTCTTGCTGCATTTGGTCATCTTCTTTGCCAGGTCGTTGGGGTAAATGATTTTGATGCTAGCAAGCTGCTTGGTGGTGCCCGAGATGGGGCTGCCCACGCCGCCCAGTGGGCTCAGGCTGCCGGCATTCTCATTGCTGTTGACCATTTGGTTGGCAGGGCAGGCGGTGGAGGCTCCAGCGCTCGCTTGAGTTTGGGCCTGAGTGTCCTTGTCGTACGTTGCCACAGTGCAGCAACTGGCACTGCTGCATCCACAACTCAGGGAGCGTGCAGAGCCGTTGGATGAGGGCATATACGTGAGATTAGCAGTCTTTAGGGACACGACAGCTGCACCGAGCAGACTGGGGTGGCTCTCGCTGGCAGAAGAGGCAGATTCAAGATAGCTAGAGTCTAAACAAAGGTTGAGATCCTGAGGTCTCACTGGCCTCGAAAGTGCCACTACTACCCTGTCGTCTAAAGGAGATGGAGGCATGAGGAGGCTGAGCACTAGCAAGTTAAGAAGAACTCAAGATCACCCTGGAAGAGGGAAAAAAAAAAAAAAAAGGAGGGGGAGGAGAAATGGGAAGAAGAAAAAGGTTATGAAAACACATCATGAAACCACATGTCTACACATAGAATCACAGAATGGTTTAGGTTGGAAGGGACCTTAAAGATCATCCAGTTCCACCCCCCCTGCCATGGGGGCACCTCCCACTAGACCAGGCTGCTCAAAGCCCTGTCCAACCTGGCCTTGAAAACTTCCAGGATGGGGCATCCACAGCTTCTCTGAGCAACCTGGGCCAGAGTCTCACCACCCTCACGGCAAAGAATTTCTTCCCAATATCTCATCTAAATCTCCCCTCTTTCAGTTTAAAACTGTTCCCCCTTGTCCTTCGGCTCCCCTCCCTGATTCAAGAGTCCCTCCCCAGCTTTCCTGGAGCCCCTTTAGGTACTGGAATGGGCTCTAAGGTCTCCCCAGAGCCTTCTCTTCTCCAAGATGAACACCCTCAACTCTCTCAGCCCGTCAGATACAGCAACTTAGTCAACACCCACTACCCACAGGTAACAACCTAACAACCTCTTCTGACAGTTACCAACTCACAGTAGTGCTAAAAACCCTCTTCCAGTCCCGCAGCAAATACTCCAGCTATCTACATGTGTGCTCATGGCACGGATTGAGCAGCTACACCCAGGAGGAGGCATTTGTCTACATGCAGATGGTGCTGAGCTATTCTGAAACCCGGGGCTGCGAGGCACGCAACTGCAAATGACAGAGAGGCACGTCCTCTCGTTCCCCTCGCCGACTGCAAGGGAAGCAGCTACTGGGCTGATTCTACTAATGAGAGGAACGCACGGGAGCTGAATGTGTCAGTGGCAATATGCAACTTTTCCAGCAAGCTAGAAAAAAATTAGCTTGCGAATAAATTCTCAAAGACGGTTACAAACTCAAACACATAAAGCTAAACAAAAAAAAAATAACATAAACCAGGAGAATTAGGTTCTGAAGATCTTAACAAAAAGTAAGCACGTGCCTTGCACCTCCATCCCCCTGTCAAGAGGGGTAAATCCAGTCCCCATTAAGCCCCCAAGGCCAGAAAGGCTGCTGTTCTCCAGCAGTCCCACAGCAGTACTTCTCCCAGCACGTTTCACACCTTCTAGAATGAGGGGTCCCCTCCGCCCCGGCCAAGGTCACAGCCTGCCCAACCTTGGGCTGGCCATTTGCTAAGAGACAGCATGTAGCACTAGGAAACAAAAACCACAAACCCCTTTCCAATTGAGAGGGAAAGAAAACAAGAGCAAAGCAAGCTTAAAGAGCCCAGACGGTGCCTCTTCTTCCCCAGCAACTTCGTGAGCAGCTGCGGCTCCCGCTGAAAAACGCATCCCCAACGGCAACTTCACCAACTCCACCGAACGCCCCCCCCAAAACCCAGCGAGCGCCCGCAGCACGGCTTCGCCTCCCCAGCCAGCTCCGGGCCGGGCCCGCGGGCAAGTGGCACGGAGACGCCCCGTCCCGAAGAGCCAGTCCTCCTCCCGGGGCCGGGGCCGCCAGACGCTGCCGTGTGTGTCCCCTGCCCCAACACCCGCCGCAGCAAACCCGCCGGAGCCAGGCAAGGTGTCGCTGACGGCGGCGGTGCCGGGGCCGGCCGGAGCGGCTGGCCCGGGAGGTTTCCCAGCCCGCTCTCGTCTCCCCAGATCTCCCCTCGCCCTTTCGACTGTTTAGAAAAAGGATAAACAAGCCCCGCGCGCCTTCGCCTGACGTAATTAAAACCCAAAATCATTAAATAAACGAGGGAGATCACCCGGCTCCTCCCGCCAGGGACAGGGGAAACAAGGTGGGGGGGGGGGGGAAGCCCCGAAGAAGCGGGACGTTAAAGTTTTACCCCCGGGCGCGGAGAGCGGGGGCCGCCGCCACCCGCCTGGCGGGCCGGGCCGTTGCTCCCCGCCGCTGCAGCCCTGCCCGGGGCTCCCGCAGCCCCCGCGTCCCGGGAAGGCTCGGTACTGCGCACCGCTCCGCGCCCTCTTTCATTCCCGCACTCACCGGCGCGGCGCGCTCCGGCCCGGTACGTCGCGGCCCCGCGCGGCTGCCGCTGCCTCTCGCGCCCGCTACCCCGCGCGCCGCCCGCCCCGCTGCCCCGCGCGCCGCCCGCACCATCCTCGTTACTTTCTCTTTTGGCTACCGCGTAAATGTACGGCGCGGCGGGGGCGGGGCGGGCGGCGACGGGCGGGCACGCCGGCCAATGGCGGGGCGTCGGGGGCGGGGCCGAAGGCGGGCTCGGGCGGGCGGGCGGTGGGGCGGTGATGTCATCGGCAGCCAATGGGGAGGGCGCGGCGCCAGCCCCGGGGCAGCAGCTGCTCCCCGTTGACAGGCGGAGGAGCGCCCCCCCCCCCCCGTCCCGCCGCAGCGCCCCCTGCAGACCGGGGCTGCGCGCAGACGGCCCCGGTACCGGCGCTGCGGGAGGGGAGGAGAGCACCGACCGCACCGTTTCCACCGGCAGAGCCGTTTACAGAGCCCACCGGGAAGGGCCTGCCGGGCCGCCCACCGACCAGCCGGCCACCATCCAAGTTCGGCAGGGAGACCAAAGCCCCCCGGTCCCGGGGTTTGGGGCAGTGGGGTCTCTCTTTGCCCCACCTCCGTGTTAAAGGACGGATCCAGTTGCTCCGCGTTGGGCACGTTGAGATCAAACCCGGCTTCTGGCACCACCCCATCCTCCTCCCGCAAAGATTAGGGGCGCTCGGATTCCCACAGGGCTCTCCCCGGGGAAAAGGAAATCCATACAGTCCCGAGGACAGGGTTCTAGGGACCAGTTAGGAGGACAAGTACAAACCCCTTCCATCCTTTCCCTCAGACCCTGGCACCGGGTGAAATAACGAGCTCTCGCCCTCGCTAGAAGGCAAAAGGTGAGAATTGATTTTCGAGCCGTATGGATCCACTGGTCACACACTAGGAAGGAACCTGGCAGCAGCGGGAGATGCTCGCACCCCTTCCTTCCCCACTGTGCGAAGCCCATCTGAGCATTTCCTGGTTCAGCGACCACCTCTCATCATGTCTCAGCAATCCACCACGTCGGAGACGGGGAACGTGGGGTCAGCCAGAACGGTGCATCCCCCGGCACGTCCTCCCTGACGGAGGGAGGGCTAGGGAGCTTCACCGACAGCTGGGAACAAGAACCCTTCGAGCCAGAGGAGGAAGGGTGAAGTTAAAGCAGATAAGGTGTTCTCAGTGTGACAACACTGAACCTAAATTAGCCCCCAAAGATTTTGGTTCCGGGGTGATCATGGAGAATTGGTTTTTCAACTGGGATTTTCAATCTGTGACTACCAATGAAAGCAGGAAAATTAGCAAAACCAGGGTAAAATCCAGTAATATCAGCATTCAGCAATTAAAAGTTCAGCAATTCAGCAATTAAAAGTAAAAGCAAGTAAAAAAAAAACCCAATGGAAACAGGTGGCAAGGTTTCAGAAGCCAGCGTGAGACACCACTGTATCTTTTTTGTGTTCTCTACTCCCCTTTGGCCATGGCTCACTGTGATTGGCACCGGGTTCACTGCAGAAGGGGGGTTAGCTCATGCTCCCCTAAAAACTGCCCTTTCAAGCCACGGTTGGGCCTGGGGAAGGAGCTCCCCACGGGCTTGTGCTCGACTCACTGCCTGAAATAGTCCTTTCAGGAAATGGTGTTTCTGTGTTTGGGCATCACAGAATCATAGAATGGTTGGAAGGGACCTTAAAGATCACCGAGTTCCACTCGACACCTCCCACCAGACCAGGTTGCTCCAAGCCCCATCCAACCCGGCCTGGAACACCTCCAGGGATGAGGAAGCCACAGCTTCTCTGGGCAACCTGGGCCAGGGTCTCACCACCCTCAGAGTGAAAATCCTCCCAAAGTGAGACATGTCCTAAAGAAAACACTTGGAATCACCGAATTAGCCATCTTTTCTTTCTGACCAAGCTTCTCAGAACAACATGAACCGAGGCAATGTTTCGTGACTTATGGAGGAGCTCACCTGGCAGAAGAACCATGAAGAGCTTACCCACAGCGAGCACTGCTCCCTTCTGAAGGGAGCCCCGTCTTTGCCAGCTCTTCTTACAACACAAAGTGAGGCCAAATGTAATTTTGTCTCCTATTTGACTTAACTTCATATTTTCCTAAGAATGTTGACTATAAGTTGCTATTCGTCCCTGGTTTCAGAGGACTTCCTACAGAACTTTTACTGACTTCATCCTTAATATATTTTATTAGCCTATGACATAAGATTGGCCTTTTTCCTGCTCTCAGAAACCACAACCCGCTGTGATTTTTTTTTTCTGAGCATATTCAATGAACAGCGACGCAAATGCTTTTGCTTTCTGTAATTCAACACCCATAAGAGACACGACTTGTCTGTCCCCTAACAACTACATTTCTATTTTCTGAAAAGCACACAAGAATTCTTACTATGAAAGCTGGCAGATCTTAGCTAAATTCCCACTTCCAGCAGTAGCAGCACACGGGATTTTGACATTCATTTTCCTCAAACGCTTTTGCCATCACGGTGCAGTTGCTCAGATATTTACAGAAAACCACAAGCAGACAAAGAGAAATCATCTCAGAATTGAAGCAAATCCTCACAAACTCTCACAGTATACTAATTGCATAAAATCCAATCAAACCCGTTCAACCTCACAAAAAGGGTAAAGATTGCTAAGAACACAGGCTGAATATTGAGCAGATGTGAAAAAGAAGCCATCAGATATCTCACCAATAACACCGACACCTTGTAAGTGCTCTCAAACTAAAAAGTCCTTTGTTATTGAAAGATTTCTTCCGCGTCAAACCATTCTTATCTTCCACTCTACATCAGGGACCTTTTATCTTGTTTGGGATTAAAAAAATAATAATTACCTTTGCCAACACAGTAATGTACAGCACCCGCCCTGTGTCCAAGTGGAGAGGAAGGTCCTGTTCCCCTCATAACATTCAGATCTCCTCTGAAATGATGGGTGAGGAAAGGATTTGACCTGATGTAGGAGAAGGTATGTCCCTTCGCCATGACCACCCCATGCTCTGTGCTCTGTATGATGACAGGACTGGACTCCCCCGTGGCCACTGCTCTCAGTGCCACCCTCCCAGTGTTATTTCAATTTTAACAACCACAGGTAGGTGTTCACTGTAAAAGGCTGTTTTAAGACAATAGAGTCACCTGGCCCTCCTGGGACTGGGATGTAAACAGAGCAAAGAGAGTTCCCATTTTTACCAGTAGAAATGGGAAGCAAGAGGTTGAATGACTTGCCCAAAGCTACACAACAGCTCACACCGTGGAGCAGAAAATAGGGAAACCTGGGGAAAGCAAAGGTGCTAACCAGCACCATACTTAAATTGCAAACCAGTGTCTTGCACTTCAGCAGGTACCACATGAACTGGCCAAAAGCAGATCTCCCTGGGGCCAGGCTGAACTTGTACATGTTCACTACTTCAGTTTGCCCATTTGGTTCTTTAAGCACTCTTTGATTCTTGATAGGTTTTAATGCACCACATTGCGCCTTCGTTTGTTCTCTTTAGGAACGTCAGTTCACCACACAGGCAAAGCTGAGTAATCACTTGATTTAGTTTCTGTTAGACTTTTGCAATAAAAGGATACCCCCTTTTTCTTCTTTTTTTTTTTTTTCAGTCTGTTTTGAAGCCACCTTCCTCAGTAAAATATAAACTTCCCTCTTAACGTACGAGAGGAAACAAAACCCCTTTTAGACAAACAGTTCACCTTCTAAGCAAGGGGATGGGTTTAAAACCGGGTCCAAAATGAGTTTATAAGGAAAATGAGATCCAGTAGTAAGCACAAAGTTGATCCTTGTACTCCTGCTTGCTTTTTGTGGCTTATCCCCAGTGGGGATGCTGCTATAAATGACCCAGGTGAGAAATTAAACTGCAATAGCTTCAGCCCTGTTACTCCATGTGGATGCTCCGCAGCAAGCAGGCTGCATGGGTTTGGTAAGCCCGGGGGCGATGCCAGGTGGCCCTTCGCTGGGGCACGCCACAGGACCATTTGGGCAAGAAGGTGATGGTGGTGAGCAGCGTCGCTTAAACACAGTGACAATGTAGGCGGTCAGAGAGGTGAAGACCTCCATGCCTGCCCCAGCTCGGCTCTTGGGGGCAGCCGTGGGGCTGTGGTGGGACGCCTACCCCACAGCCATCCTTGCCTTCCTGGTGCTTGGTGGCAGATCGGGGCTGGAGACCACCCTACAAGCACCCTGAGCTGCTGCAGGAGTTTTGGATTGAGTTGAACAGCAGCTGAAGGAGGGGACAAGCCAACCTGGGGAGATTTGACCCCTGCAGCCTCCCAAGCATCCCCGCAGCCGTTCTGCCGGCAGAGCACGGGGACAGCTGGGCACTGGGAGGAGTGGGAAGCAGTCTGACACCTTTAAGATGCGGTGCTCAAGTGAGGAGGTGATCTATGCTAACAGCCTTGTTTATACAATTTCATTAAACAAATGCAGCTACAGATTGACATTTTCATTCCTCTACAGGACATTTACCCAGAGCTTCAAAACAAACATATTTCCACTTACCTGGCAGCATATGCCACCTTTAAAGCAACAGCAGAATGATTAAATAAGAGTTTGCTTTACTGAAGTCAGATAGTTTTTCAAACCTGCCTGGGTCCAACTCGCTCATTTGTATTTAAGCTGCTTGTTCAAACACCTCTGGCTGCAACTTGGCCAGGAGCCTCAGCAGAACAGACACAGATAGTATTTTTGTAACAGTCCTTTTATCATTATGATTTCCCTGCTTAAGCAGTGGCTGTTTGGGTGAGCACACAGTGACTGACCTCCCCACGGTGCGGTACAGGAGGGGACACGAGGGCCAGGGAGGGACAGAGTAAGAGAGCATAGAAAGAAAAAGGGAACTGCTTTCTGAAGGTCTTTATTTATAAATCGCTTTCAGGCCAGACATGATCTTACTTCCTTTTCTTAGAGATTGGGTGAGACCCCTCGATCTGCCTCTCCTTAGGAGAGCCAAAGGGGAACACGCCAGAGGTGGGGACCAGAGGTAGGAAGCAAAAGGACTGGAGAAAGTCCAGCTGGAGTCACTCCTACAGCTCTGTTCAGCAGTTTGGGGTCATAGAGGCTAGTCCCTCCTGGCTTTAAAAAGAGATCAGAGAAGGTGAATTATTCAAATCAGCTCTATCGGAAAGTAAGTGCATGACTAGTTGCTGCCCTGACAATAGCTGTAAGCTGAGAAAGCTGAAGTACTATTGACAGCCAGCTGGGCCAGATCCCACTCCCCATCGCACCCACACCACCCTATCGATCCAGCCAGACCAAGCTCTGCCTTTCCCTGCACTGGCACAAGGTCTCCTTCCCTGGGGCAAATATCCGATTGTCCTGTCCTGGCAGCCTGTGAGCTGCAGACGAACATGCACGGGGTAGGGGAGGTCATACCACAGCTCACACCATGGGACAGGGACCTTCTGGGAGTCCTTCCAGGCTGAGAGATGCTGTAGGTGCTCTCACAGGCAAACCTGAGCCCTGGTGCCTCTTCCCAAAGCCGGATAAGGCCAAGCCCTTCCTCCTTGTGCCAAGGAGGACAACCGCCTGCCTGCCAGAAGTGACAGCTCTTGCCTTTTGTGTGCTCTCCCTCCCGGTTATTCTTTCACTGGCCAATGCGGCTTCTTCCTCCTGAGCCGTAGGAACGAGAATTTCTCTGTCTTGCACATTTCTCCTCCACCCCCGTAAACAAAAGGGGAAGCAGGACAGGAATATGACCTTTATGGCTTATCCGTACTTGGAAGCATACCAGAACAGATCTTCGGAGATGCTTGATTCAACTGCTGCTGTAGCTGCTTCAGCAGCAGCCCCTGTACAACCCCTCTTTGGGAAGGGCAGCTCCTGTCTTACGCGAGAAGGTTCTCACCTTCCAGAACAAGCTTCCCCATCAGACCTTCCACCCAGACTGCAGTTTTGGTCCTGCTCGGCTGTGAGCACCAGCCAGGCTCTGAAGGTCAGGGGTGTTTAAAGCACAAGGACAGATGAAGCCCCGCTAGACAGCAGATGCGTGTCTACAGCAGAGCTGGGCTCTCACCAGCCCCACACACTGCCATGAGCAACCTGACTACCAGGAGGCAAATCGCAGCCCAGATAACCACCATGAGCAGTCCTGGTTAGCAAGAAACTTTTTAACCCAGCATTTTGTGCCTGCATCACCTCCAGCTGCCGCTCCCGCATTCACAGGTGTTTCGGAGGAAACTAGTTGAATGATCATAAAAGCACTGGGAATGTTTGTCCTGAGAGCACATCCTAACTAATTTGCTTATGGTGAAGCCTTTGTGTTGTGAGTTGCTGCTCATTTAGATGAGCACTCAGTGCCAGTTTCCACCCCACCCTGTTTCCATCTGTATTAGACAGACCTGTCAGCATCTCGCCTCCAACAAAAAGAGCATCAATATTCCTTGGCGGCAGGCAGGGGAGGCTCTGCACAAAGCCAGGGGTTTAATTGTTTAACGGATGTGTGGACTTGCAAACCTGGAAACTTCTGCTCGGCCAGACTAGATGGTTCAGCCCAACCACCTCTCTCCTTTGGTGCAACTGCCGCCAGAAGGGAAGAACAGGTCCTCTTTTGACCTATGGACCCACTGCGTGGCCACACCAGTGACTGGACAGGAACAACTCCTGAACTGCATGGACCCTCTCCATGGGCCAGAGATTCCTTTCTTAAAGTACATTTTCAAGCGATTCCTCTCCTCCTGCTTGGTCTTCAAGCAACTTCCCCTCCGTGGGATAAACGGCCTCTTCCTCAGCTTGATTACAGCAATCCTAAAATTGGAACTGAGAAGTTAACAGGAAGAAAGAGCTGGGATCTTATTGAGATCAACTCTATTTCTGTCACGTTGACTGAAATAGGCAGTTGACCTTGTTCTACTTATGACTACCACAGCGCAAGCCACAGCTTGCTTTGTCACCAGCACAGGGCAAGCAGGTCCAGCAGAGGCTCCTTGGCATCCTCCATCTGCTCCACAAACCCCACACCTCCCACCACGGGGGAGCCACCAGCAGTCACCCTTGTGATGCCAAAATCAGGCAATGGGGAAAGTGGAATTCGTATTAATGGGCTCCAAACTTTCATCTCACTAATCAATGAGCAAAGTGCTCTTGGTCACAGGATGAGCTTGTTTCCCTCCTCCTCTGCTTCCCTGAGGCAGTGAGCGATAATTAAGCTCACCATCTTCCCTAGGCTGATATGACAAACCAGTTTAACTACAGAGGTTGCTTCCCTCACCAGTCTGTTGTACCAAAGGCCAACGAGCCCCACACAGGTTTATGCAGCTTTCATTGAAGAGATTTTCCCTTTGAAAGGGATGACAGTTTAATCAAAAGCATCTCCTGCCTCCACAGAGCCACCTTCGCACCAGAAAACCACTTCTCCCTTCCTCTTGCTCCCACAGCTGCCAGCCGGGTCCCACAATACGCCTATGATCCCCCTTAATTTCAGCCCATTGACCACAATGCTGGGGGCTGCCAGGACTTCCCGGGGAGGATGCAGGAGGCCAATCCCTGCAATGCCACAGGGCACACCAGCTCCCAGCTCGCTGGTACCAAATTCTTTCCTCGGGAGGTCACCCCGCTTTTAGCTTAGTATGAAGCGCTGGCCTTGCTGAGCCCCTGAAAAGGACATTATTCCAAGGGGAACAGCACCTTCTCTCGCTGTGGTTCAGGTGTATTCCTTTGTGAGGTGAATATATTAAAGCCACCAGGAGATGAGGGAAGGACATCAAGGGTTAAAGATGGTCATAGAAAACAACAGATGAGTTTGGCTCTTACCAGGCAAGCCTGTCTTTCTGGTCCATGCTTGTGACCAAACTTTAAGCAGGCAGACTGTGCTCTTCCCACATAAATCAGTGCAGGTCATTCAGGTACCAGAGCAGTGGGACAGCGTAACGGGCTAATCAGTACAATCAATGCTTGCAATTGATACAAATTTTAAGGCAAATCCTGCTCAGTTGACTCATGGGATTGAGGGACTTCCTGAGGAACTTCTATCGCTCTTGGTAGAAGGAAAACAACATGATGTAATTGAGGAAGAAGAAGCAGCTGGCTCGCTCCTGCCCACTTGTGAGAGTACAGCAATCAGTATTCAGCTGTAAACGTAGATCTTGTGCAAAAGGCTTACTCTTGCTTAGAAGGTAGATTACCCACACCTGGGTTAGGCTGGCTGGTCCTACAAGGAAATCGCAGTGCCCTTCTCTTATATAGCAAGGTACAAAGAATAAAACCAAGTTTATTTAGGGTTAATATTAATATCCCAGGCATTTCTTACAACTTCTGTTTTCCCACGCTGATGATCCTGCAGCTAATGGATTGTGAAACCACAGTGCAGGGACTCACACAGCAGATGTCAGCAGTGGAGATTACACACTACGGGCCTGTTTCCCCAGCCCACTCAGGATTATCACCACACCTACCATCTACTCAGATACCTCCTCGAGAGATTCAGTTGTTGGTTGGACCAATAATAATTTTTCCCCTATTACCCACTGAAAGCAATTCAGCCTGCAGCCAACAGCCAACCAGTCCTTTTTCTTATTCCACCCCAGTTCCTATGGTTCTCCTGACCTCTAATGAGCTCCTTCAGTCTTTATAATTATCCTGTTCTCACTGGGCAGCCACATGGCTGCTCCTGAGCTGGCTACAGAATCCCTACCAGCAAGCAGTGGCCCTGGCTCCAGATCCCAGGAGCACTCTGCCCCACAGGAGCTGCAATGCATTGGAAAGACACCTCTTAGTGAGACGTTCATATTAGCTTAGAGATCCCAGGTGACTTAAAACCAGACTGGTTAGGACACAAAAAGGTGAGGAGCAGACACAGAAGGAAAAATCCAGGGCAGATGTCTCTCAGCCCCAAGATCAAGCCTCTAAGAGCATGCCAGGACACACATCAGAATTTCAGTTCTATGTGAATCCCGCATTGGCAGCAACACACTGAGACAGGCTGATGGCACAAACAATGCCTGGGTGTTTTTCACCATTGTTTCCAAATTCTGCTCTTTTTCCTAAAGCCCTGATCAATTTTACTTTTATAAACATGCTCAAAGAACACTGCTTCCCCTCCTTCTTCTCCAAAATAGGGGCATTAATTACAGAGATCTAATAATAAAGATACAGTAAACTTGCTGGGCTTTGTACGTTATTTATGAGGTGGTGACTCAGCCTTAAAATGCTGCAGAAGGCAGTGTAAGTGGCTGTAACCCAGCAGAAGAGAAAGGTTTTGATACTAAAGTCATGTAAAACAATCACATGTGCACCGGGACAGAGCATTGTGCGAATATTTCTGAGCTGTGCCAAGCATTCGTGCTGCATCAGATAAATCAAGTGGATTTCCTCAAAAATGCAAAGGATTTTTCCTAGCTGAGCGACTGCACTTACTATTAGTCTGATTAAAGTAGTTTTCAGATATGACTAATCCCATCTGGCCAGCAGGAAAGTAAATAACAGCTTCTTTTTCCCCCATTAGACACAGCAGGACTACAGCAAACACTGTCACTCCAGGTATCACGTCTGTCTGCTCTGAGTCCCATCAAGGGACTTTCATTCAGTATTTTAGTCCTCTTCCTTTCTAGGCAGCCAATGCCACCCAGAGGAGGCACCCAAACCACCTGGAGGAGGCACCCAAACCACCCGGAGGAGGCACCCAACCGTTTCTGCCTAAATTAGATGCCGCCCTCGGATGGCTCCGAAGCTCTGAGTCACCCCCCTGTCCACTGCTTATCGCAGGAGATCTAAGGGGAGATGCCAAAGTCAACAGGGCAAGTAATTACTCAGGTTTTGATCGAAGTAGTGTAAAAATAAAAAGCGATGACATAATGAAGTGAAAGATTCTTTCTTGATGAGCGTTAATTAAGTCATGGTCACACACTCCCCGTGGGAGTTGTGAGTAGATTATGATCCTCAGGTGGGGCAACAGAGGTAGGTCTGCTCAACCCATGGCCATCATGGGATTAATGTTCAGCAAGGGGCAGTTACCAGCCTTGCACTTACCCTGCGGGAGAAAACTCTCTCACCATCTCCCTGATGCCTTTTGGCTCTTCCCCTTCCCAAAGAGGGAATTACACCCTTCATCTGGCATAAGATACTCCAGTTCCTCTCCACATCCCGACCCCATTCTGCTTCATGGCCTGGCCAGGGAAAATCAACCCAATAAGCAGTCGTCAGGCACGTGTGGTGTTTCAGAAACACCACAGAAAATCACTAAGGAAGAACAATTTTTCCAGGAGGTATTTCCAGAGGCACTGCAGTGGACAACAGCACTGCATTGACAACAGCAGCTACCAGATCCCTGCATGTCTATACAGGCACAACACGTGTTCAGGAAGATTTATCTTCTTTAGTTCTTTACTTCCTACAGTGCAGAATGACCTCTTTGGAAATAAGCACTCCAAGGGGACCTTCCACATTATGTTCCTTAAGATGTACTTCCCTGCCCACAAGGGCAGCCTTATATCACTATTCAGCAATATCAGCAGTAGCAGCCCTGCACAGGTGCTGTTGGAGGACAGAAAGGGACGGGAACTGGAGTTTCATGACCCTTTTTTACCTACAAGCCACCCTTGTAGCTCTGTCTCATACCTGCAAACCGCACGTGTGAGTCTGTGCCTGCAGCTAACAGATGGGGGAAAATCCACTTACTATAAATTCTGCCAAGAATGGGGAACCTACGCTATGAAAAACATTCCTTCTGTGTGTGTGTGTGTGTTCAGTGTTAGAGACGAGCAACTCAACATCAGTTTTAAGCTCCAAACTAATTTTAATGGCTGAACCTTAAGCACTCAAACAACAGGGTAATGGAAACCATCGCAAGCCCTTATCTGCAGCAGCTCCGCTGGCTGCAGCTGCCATGCTGCTGCTCACTTCTAACGGGGACTTTTCTCTCAAAAAGACTCTTTGCCTGTTGTTATCTGCAGGATGAGCAGAACAGGAATTGAGAAATGCGCAGCAAAATTGTTTCAGACCCACAGAGGCTCCGATAATGAATCACCAAAGCTTTCCCTGCCAGGGAATGCATTTCTAACCCCAAGCACAGCCTGAGCGCTACTTCTCCTCTGCCCTCCTCCTCCCGCTGCTCTCTCCTTGGGCTGTCAAATCCAGAAGGGAAGGGGGGTCCTGCAGCTCCCAGACATGCCATTTTTGCCCCCGACCCCTGCCCGTCACCCTCCCGACTCTTGGATCACAGCTCCGTGCCCAGGAGCAGCTGTGACGGTGCAGGGCGCTGGCGGCAGGGACCAACTTTGCTTCTGGTGAAGGAAACAGCCATGTTCCCATCTATAAATTTAATAAAATCAACACCCCTTTGGCTTTTGACTTAGATACCACCTATGTCTGACTGCACTGCCTGTGATTAGCGCTAATTGTAAATGCCACAGGAGTGAGCAATGTCCTCTGTGTTAAACACAGAGCACACACAATTAGCGCTCAATACACAAATAAGGAATTGCTTCATCAGGCGAAGGACGTATGCAACGGCCACCACGGACGATAAACAACAGGTCTCTTCATCTGTTCCATTCGTCACTGCAAATACAAGTCATCTCTCATCCACAGAATTTCTTAAAAGACTGCATTGTATCATAAAATTATACATCCTTTCAGAGTGAAATTAAAGCTTAGGAGGACAGTTGTGTGATCTTATGGATATTTCATTCATGACTAATGTTTTTCTGGCAAACTTTGCATAAATAAAACTTCAGCTTGGGCTCAGGAGAGCGCTGGGGGCTTCCAAGCATTCTGTCATCCCTGCTGGATTGGTGTCCTGCAGCCTGTGGGGAACAGCAGGGACCTCGAGACACCACTCCGAGGGTTAGGACATGTGCATTCCACTAAGGTATTCTAAAGAAACCCAAATATCAGGAAGAGCTCAGAAATTTTAGTTTAAACTGCAAACGTTGGTGTGAGGATATTACACAGTGCAGATTTGGAAAGGGAATGGGGAGAGAAAGGGAAAAGGAGATTCTTTTAACTTGGTTGCTTGTTCAGCCCATTCTAAAGGAAAGGATTTGCAAAATTCAGACCTAGCTCGGTGCAGGATTGGGAACATGCATGGGTAAGCAGCTGGGAGGCTTTGTTTTGATTTTTTTCCTTGATACTGCTGTCTTCATCGCTACATTTGCTGAGGTCAGTATATAAAATGGAGCCTGCAAGCAAAAAGGTGATAAATACAACTTTTCTCCTTGACAATGTCATGCCTTCAGACTTTTCAGCCACAAAGCTTAGAGAGGTCTGAACAACTATGCATATTAAATAGTTTCATTAAATATTTACATTATATTCACTAAATAGTTACACAGTGTGCACAGGTATATTTACACGCACACATACAATGCTTTTGGTGATTCCCTTCCATGCTATACAAACAAACTGGCACTGGGGGCAACCCCAGTGACCCACCTACTCTAATACTGAGGGCAAAGAGACTCAGGGAAAGGCGGAATGAACCCCTCAGTGGACAACCAAGGAACAGCTACAATATCCAAGCCTTGGCAAACGCTCCCCAAGACCAGACTCGTTAACAATTTTGCTTCCTTCTAACAGCGTTGTTAGGAGCAGTCTCATTAGCCCTCTCAGTGTTTCACTCACTCTCTAATCCCGCCTGCCTCTTGACCTCCAGACTCGCCCCAGAAAGAATTTCCACGTGTTAATTATGTCCTGTGTAAAAAAGTGTTATTGCTCCTCGCACATTTGCTGCCTCCGAATTTCTCTGGGATGCTCTCACGCTGCGAGAGGCACCACAAGGATTCAGTGACCTCACTTGCCCAACTCACGTGCTTGTTAGCTGAGCGAAAAGGGCTGTGACAATCATCTCAGGCTGTTTCAGTGAGCCATTCCCTAATCTCTTGGTTTGATCTTTCCCACCACGGCAGCCTTCCCGTGCCTCTGTGACTTTACTCCCCTGCTAATGAAAAAAATGCCTGAGAGAAGAGTCACGTTCAGGTCCACACGATGAGCTCATTCGTCTTCATCAAGGGACAACGTTTCACAATATGCAGTCGTTCAGGATGGTGATGACTGGAGTCAACCAGTCATGGTCAGACATTCACAGTACAGGAAACACGTTAAAGGAAAAGCATTTGTTATCAAGCTCTGGAAAAGGGAAACAAAAAGTGATCCATGATATCTACCCATTTAGAAATCAAAACTGACACAGAGGTGGTAATTACACTGGAAAGGTGGCACAGTGTATAAAAAAGAAGGGAATAATTTCGGCAGCTCCCCCCCGCCCCGACCTGCATGCAGCTCCCACCCTGCTAGGCCGAAGAGAGAGGATTCTCTTTTGCAAGGGCATTTTGTGTAACCCTTGTGGCAGGCAGAAGAGAGGTTTTGCTGAAATGCCACCCCCCCGTAGAGGGTGTAACACGTGTCCGAGGGTTTCACGGTGCCACAGTTTAACAGCAGTGGGGCAGATGTGCTATAAAACACGGCCATACCCCATGGGCGCTGCATGGGACTAGAGAGATTTCAAGAACAAGAGCCTTCAGGCTGCAAAACACGGTCTTGGTGGTGCAGTACCGCAGGTCCATACCCTACTGCGTAGAGAGAGAATCTTAGTACGCGTTAGGCATAAATATACATTCCCAGGCAGGAAATAGGTCTCTTAACTTTTTGGCTCAGATCTACTTGACCAAATCAGCCAGTTTATTTTTGTTTTCCCCTGAAGATACCTCTTTGTTGGCAGAAAAACAACGGATTCACACATTTTTTCTATGCTGATGGACAGCTTTTTCCAGGCTTGCAGGCTGGATATCAGAGAGCAGTTACCACCGAAGGTGTAACACCAGGCACTGGTATTCCTGGTCCCGTGGAGTTGGAGGAGCACAATAACCCATCACTAATGTAATATAGCGACTGCTCCTTTTGCACAAACATTGGGAGCTAAATATTACAGTGCATTTAAAAACCTTTTTGCCTCCCAGTTCCCTTGGTGCATCGTTTCACATAGCCCCGAGAAGCATTAAATCCAGTTCAGTATAGCTGCATGCAAAATAGTAAAAACTGGCTGCCTGAAAGTTGACGTGGTACTACAAGGAGAGATCTCCGTATACAGTAAAATACTCATTCTCCCCCAATATATATATTTTTCCTAAATCAGTACATTAAAAATAACAACAACTCATGTTAGCATAAGATATAATGAACTATGTTAGACTCATCCAACCCAGCTTAGTCACCACACACATCCCATATGAAAAACTGCTATGAGCAATTCTGAGTGGAAACCTGAAAAAATGAGTAAGCAAGGCCAACGGCAACAATGAGGCCAATGTCCCCTGTCACGCCAGCCAGAACAGTTCCAATGACACCAAGGGAGTTTTGCCTTTTTATGCCACTTGAGGATGATGCCCGTAATTACAAAGGGATAGTGGACACCGTTAAGAAATCCCTTTACTAATCCCAAGAGCAGGGCAGATGTTTTGCCGTTAGGACCACAGCCAGTAGTAACAACCTGCTGATTGAAGACTTCGCTCCACACAAGCACATACCTCGAGCATTTCTGACGGACCAAATGTTTAATATTTTGTTGCCCCACAGAAGCAAGTGACCGGCTGTGACACACACAGCTCAGCTCTCCCATTGCTCTTGGTGCCCCACTGAATGAATGAGAGATGGAAAATGGGAGACGACCGAACAGCCTTCTAAAATAACTCTTTATATATAGATACGCATGCACGGATGCACAGAAACTAACAGGGTGGAGAGCTGAGGGTTTTGTTCTTTTTTAATTACAAATTTTCCTTGAATGCTTAAAGCTCAAAATGGACAAATATTCATTTCACACATCCCCCCTCCACCTTCTGCATGCAGCTGGCCAACGTGGACCTTTCAGACTCACAGAACTGTGCAGAGAGACCCAGTGCAAGGTCCACGTGGCACCTCTGTCCCACCTCAGCTTTCAGCTACAGCTAACATGAATCAGAAACTGTGACAAGGGCTCCTGGTCACCCGGAGGAGTGAGCTTTACCTGAAACCACCACCACGGTCCACCCTTATCTGGAAGATTTGAATAAAGCTGTCTGTAAAGCTCAAGAACTTTCCCCTTGCTTCCTCATACCTCATGCACCAGACGTGCAAGAGATGTGCGGCACTCACATCCTGCTGGCTCTTGCCACATCATCCCCCTTTCATTCAGAGCCCCAGCCAGAGTAAAACCCCTGCCACTCCTGCAACACCTCCCCAGGGCACTCATGGCCATGGGACACCCCATGCCTGAGCCTCCCAACCTCAACAGTTGCCTTGAGGAAGGTTCACTTTTGGAGGGGAACAACATCCCGGTCCATCACACGTCCTCCACCCCAGAGAAAGAGTCCAGTTAGCCAAGAAAGCAAGTGGGAGGTGGCAGGGACAGGCAGACACATCTCTCACCATACTTTCCCTAGCTCCCTAGCTCAGCTGCCTTCCTCCAAGGCAGGTCCTTAGAGCAGCATAAACAGGGGTGGCTGCATTTGTAGGCAAAGGCTCTGCACCCATTTATCTTCTGGTGAGGATTTGATCCCTTTCTATTTACCCATATCAAGGTCTCTGTTCTCACACATTGCGTTTCTACACCAGCACTTCAGTCAGCCTCTTCACGCCAGCATCAAGCAATCACGAGCAAGCACGTCCAAATAAGAGGGTAATAAAGGGAAATCTATCACAAAAGAGAAAAAAAAGAAAAAATATTCCCCACATACTCTAGTTGTGTCTTTATGCAATCAACTGAATTCAGAACACTCACTTTTCCCCACAATGCCTTGTGATGCACAGGTCACGCAATGCAACCTAATCAAATAGATGCCATGAAGTCTACGCAAGGCTTCCACTTGGGATCGTCCTCCTTGGAAAATCCCCAATAGCTGCAGTTAGACCCCACCTCTGGAAATCCCCCACTGGTTGCCATTCAGTCCCTTCTGTTTATGGACAAAACCCAAGCTGTGTGCTTTATCCTCCTGTGTGGGTACCACAAGACCAATCTTGCATGAACAATGTCTGGAAAGGAGAGGAGGCAGCAGAGGTTATTTTTGGTCACTCCAATAAGGAAATAAGTACAGGTTGAGGGAGATAGGGAAGAATTAGACATAGCTCACTTGGCATTTATTGTCCTACCAGGGCAGGGAGAAGATCAGATTGAAGAGGCAGCAGGTGGGAGAATCACAGCTCTTCCCCGTGCTCCCGGCCCTTCTGCAGCCCAGGTCAGGCTGAGGGGACGTAACCTGGCCACAGGGACCATGCTAATTGCTCTGCCATGGAGAGGTGGCCTTAGCCAGCACAGCCCTGGCAGGATCACTCCCTCATCCCACTGGGCTGGCTAGAAGGAGCAGCCCAGCAGCTCTCCAAGGCCTGGGGTGACCAAGTCCTCCTGG
The DNA here is from genome assembly GCF_964106895.1 of Numenius arquata. Classification (NCBI taxonomy): domain Eukaryota; kingdom Metazoa; phylum Chordata; class Aves; order Charadriiformes; family Scolopacidae; genus Numenius; species Numenius arquata. The sequence goes on from NC_133577.1 coordinate 46,382,532, forward strand.
GTGACCCGGTAGCTGTGGCCACCAAGTGAATGCCATGGCCATTCACAGATTGCAGCAGCTTTAAAAACTACCAGTAACCCCAGGGATAGCTGCAGTCCCTGACAAACGTCCCTCTCCCCCGTGCCAAGCAGATCTTGGCACCAAAAAGAGCTTGGCCTGATAAACTGAGGGCTTCCCTTCAGTGAAATCGATGCTGGCAGCCATGAGGAACATGTTTGAGGGCAGGCACGTGGCTGGCACCAGGCAGCAGTAACCTGCTGGCCTTCAGCAGCGAGGAGAGCCACCTCCACCCCTCACAAAGGGTTAAAGCGATGCGATCTCATGCGGGGGCGGGGGGGGGGGGCGCTGTATGGTGCCAAAACCAGGTCCATGCTGCCAGCCTGAGGTGAGGAGTCCAACTCATCCTCGGCCAAGTCGCTACAGAAGGGGATCCACAGGAAGCTTTCCATCAGGATATCAGGAGAAGCAATTCTCACTTGGGACAATACTGGTCATGACTCGTCTGCCAAAACTGGAGGAGCAGTGGAATTTCTGTGGTCCACTACAAGGAGCCACACCACCATCTCTTCTTTTGCTACCTCCTCAGGAATGGAAATGGGAAAAACCTGAAATATCCCACCAACTGCAGCCCCACTGCCATGTGCAGTCAGGTCTGCAGCCCCAAGGGCTCACAAGTGGCTAGGGTCAGTCAGATCCTGGGGAGGAGGCCTCAGCAAGGACCCACATGGCCATGAACTTCCCATGGCCATGCTGTGTGGGCATGGAGCGAACGCAACCCCCTCGAGGACTACATGATGCTGCCACATATTGTCTGCCACTCTCTGAGCTCTTTCTAAGCCTCAACTCCTTGAGCTATTTAATACTTTGATAAGATAGGTCAGTACAATCATTCCCACTGTCTAGGTGGTGAAAAAGGGGACAGAAATGGGAAGCGTAAGTCCATGACAGTGGAAATGGGTCTCAGCAGGCCTGAATTAGACCTTAGACCAGCCTTAGCAGCAAGTCCAGCTTTTGTCTTTTCTCTGGTGCTTCCTACACGCCTGAGCTTGGAGCTCTCAAGGTAAGCAAAAATGAAAGAAGGTTGTGGTCCTGTAACTCAAGCAGAAAGAGGAAATTTAACACTCAGCAGACAAAGCTTTTATTAAATAAGCTCTAGGTCAGACCAAATTCTGCTTCATGTGGGTCCTTGAATAACACCGTTTCCTCTAACAGAACTGTACAAGGCATAAAATAATACTGATAGTTTTACATGACTGACGGTGGGGAAACACTAAGATTGGCCATTTCACAACTAATCAGGATGCGGGTAAAAGGGATAAACTCTGAGCAAGGCAGTTCCTGGGCAGTCGGACACACCAGCACCGAGCTCTGCACGAGTGTGTGTGTCGCCAGGGGCCTGACTGGTACCACCATCACAACCCCAGTGATGTTGGTGATTCAGGGGGGACCTCTGGGCGTCACCGGTGCAACCACCCGCTCACAGCAGGGCTTGTGACCTTGAAGCCAGACACCACCACCCAGCTTTCCTACAGAGTTTTAGAAATTACAGGGGAGAAGAAGGAGGGAAGGAGCGGGGAGGCAACTCCCAGTCCAGCCGCCAAGCTGCAGGGGCTTCCAGGTGGTCCATCCCCCACGCCGGGGGGGATGCAATGAAACGTTCCTGCTGCACAGGCTGTTTCCTGCCGAGCTGCTGCACTCGCAGCCAACGCTGCATAAAACCCACCTCCGCGGCACCACCAATCTGGGTCAGCATCCTGCTGCACCCCATGGAAACGGATCCTCCCTCTCTGCCCCGGCCCTGGCTCTGCCTGGGGTACGCACCGGCATGGTCTTTGCTTTGCAGCCCCTCGTTTGACAGGGATTTTCATCCGCCAGCCTTCACCCATAGAACATGCCCACCCACCATTTTTTTTTGGCTGCGTTGCCAAATTCATTTCTATCCCCCAGCAGCCGCAGAGCCGACATTTCAAGTGGGTGAAACGCAAAAAGAAAATCCACGTGGAACGACATGCCTCGCAGCTGGCATCTCAAGTGAACCAAATTATGGCGTGCCCCAGATTTGCTGCAACTGCCCTGGGAAAGGTTTTTCAAAAGCTGCTGTCGTGAGAGCGCTTCTGCTGCACTGCGTTTATTAAACCCTCCTCCTAATCTCCAGTGAATATTTGCCCAAGGCCCACAGCCCGTATCTTAAAATTGACGTGAGACTGGAAGCCTCTGATAAAGGAAGACATAAGATAGCGGCAGCCAGAGATATCAAAGGTCAGAGTTGAAATACACTGCAGGTCCAAGCAGATTTAGCTACCTCATTCTCAGCCGGTTCCCATCACCGTGCCACGCTTCCCCCTGAATATTACAGACAGAAAATGTACACAGGCTACAGTACCCGTGGGGCAAGGTCCGGCACGGAGTCCAGATCCCGCTTCAGCTGTGCCCCCCCTGTAGCAGCCTCGGGGAGGACGTGCCGGAGTGTCCTGCCGTACATCAGGCACTGGCAGAAGCATCCCTGCTCCCTTCCCTGGGGCTGGGACCTGGGGCATCGCGTGGCTGCGCTGCAATGGAGCATTTTCTCCAAGTCACAGCTTTTTCTCACTCCAGCCAAAGGCCTGATGGATTCATTTATATCAACACCATCTCACGGTCGGGGAAGGGCCTGAAATCTTTCTTCCACTCTTTCAAAGGGCCTGTAGATTCATTTTCCACTCACAGATGTTTCCATCTCTTGTCTCCCTGCTCTGCAGCCACCTCCCTGCCATCAGGGGCTGCATCCTGCACAAAAGGAGCTCCACTTAAATCAGGGGTCCCGAAGAACCTGACCTGAGGTAACTGCTCCCAAACAAAACCAGTTCTTTGAGACAATTAGGCACAGTGTAATCTAGGGTTTGGAGAAACTTTCTCTCCAAATGGAAACCTTTTTTAATGTTAAAGGAACTAAAACATTCTTTTAGTGGCATTTTGTTTTGTAGAAAGCGACACCAGAAAAAAAGGAAACCCACACCTGCACCAGACTTCTGTGTTTGTGTGACAACCCTGCCCAGTGTGACAGCCTGCAGAGCCTTAATTCCCATTGACTAACAATAATATTAACATGAAAATGTTTAAAATCTTTAATACCCTACAGAGATATGGTATCAGTCACTGACCATGCTTAATTGTACAGAATCATATCTGACTATTTTGAGTCATCAAAATTACACTGAAAATCTTGCAAAAGCAGGCATTTTGCAAGACTATCATTATTCTGCCCCTTAAATAAGCCTTATTCACAGGAAGAATATAGGTGGCACTGCGATAGCCCACTGCATGGAAGTTAATCAGAAGGAGCTAATTTCAGTTCCAATTTCCCTGTAACATTGTGCTGACTTGCTGGAAACATTCATTCTTGTACAGACATTAAAAAAAAAAAATACTTTTTACAAGCAGCCAATTGTCAGTTTAATCCCTGTTTGAGATCACTATTTGTCTAGCTGAGGGGAACAGCCGCAGAGGACTCACAAAGCAGAGGGCTCTCATGCCGGACCAGTCCAGGTGAGATTTCCCGATTGATTTACAAAGCCTGCCTGAATATAATTTCTTTCCTTATTCAGGAACTGCTAAAAGACAATCAATAGCTATGCTGCCCTTTCTTCTGTTTTAGAAGATTTTGGGGTAAGGAAGAAACATTGTTCTTAACACAGAAATCCATCTGAATGGAACATCTTTGAAACAATCCCAAACGCTCACGCTATTTTTATTAATAAGCTGTGGTAATTCATTCTTCCCTGTGTGCCTGTTAGGTGACATTAGTAAGACAGCAGCTCATGGCAGGCCAGGATTCTAAACACCATGGATGATTTTTAAAATGTCTGTTATTAGGAAAATTGAGAACCGGTCTGCTCCAATGCCTTCATCTTCACCATGACAGAGGCAGGTAATGAGGAAGAAAGGAGGAGACAAACGGTGCCTTCCTCCCCCCCGGGTGATGCTCCTCTGCTGCCCGCTGTGGGGTGACAGCAAAGCTAGAAATTCTTTTAAAAAAAAACAATCCACTTCTAAAACTGTATCACAATATAAAACTCTGCTTCCTCTGATGAGTTTTAGTATTAACATCCCCTTCAATGTAAATAGATCAAGTGAAAAGCAATAGGAGCATTGTAGGTGGAAACAAAATGCCTTCGTTTTGTCAAATCCATCTGGCCCAGATGGGAACAAACCAAGGACGCCGAAGTGACCACGCATCCCCTCCTGCCACCCCAGGAATGCTGGTGCACTCGCACAACACCTTTCCATGTTGACAGACTCCATTTCCTGATCTTCTGATGCAGATGTGGTTTGGAGAAAAGCTCTGAGCCATCCCTGGGGAAAAGAGCCCCAAAGCCCCCATGCCGAGGCACACGCAATGCACCGGTCAAGCGCTCTCCTGCCAGAAAACAGGTACAAACTCAGCACATGGAGAGACAGAAGACAGTTTAACAGGGTCGCAACAACCTCCTCCTTGCTTTTTCTATCTCTACGAAGCAATTTCATACTCAGATTGTGGGGGCTTTTTTTTTCCCCGTAGCTGTGCTTCAGGTGGTGTGGATACTGCTGCGATGTACACACAGAACAGTCACAAAATCACAGAATCTTCTTGGTTGGAAGGGACCTTTGAGATCATCAAGTCCAACCACAAAAAAACAAAAACAAAAAACAAACAAAAAACCCAACAAAAACCAAACAAACAAAAAACAAAACCAAACAAAACAAAAAAAAGCAAAAACAAAAAACCAAACACCAAAAACAAAACAAAAACAAAAACCACACAAAACAAACACCCACAACCCCACACCACACCCACCCACAGACAGACACAAACCAACAATCCCGGGCACTAGAGCATGCCCTGAGGTGCCATGTCTACACGTTCCTTAAATACCTCCAGGGATGGCGACTCCACCACCTCCCTGGGCAGGCTGTTCCAGTGCCTCACCACTCTCTCAGTAAAGTAATTCTTCCTAATATCTAATCTAATCCTCCCCTGCCACGACTTCAGCCCATTTCCTCTGGTCCTGTCGTTATTCACTTGGGAGAAGAGGCCAACACCCACCTCTCTACAACCTCCTTTTGGGTAGTTGTAGAGGAACATGAGGTCCCCCCTCAGCCTCCTCTTCTCCAAACTAAACATGCCCAGTTCCCTCAGCCTCTCCTCATATGACTTGTTCTCTAGACCCCTCACCAGCTTGGTGGCTCTCCTCTGGACACGCTCCAGCAGCTCAGTGTCCTTCCTGTAGTGAGGGGCCCAGAACTGAACACAGCGCTCGAGGTGAGGCCTCACCAGGGCCCAGTACAGAGGCACCATCACTTCCCTGGTCCTGCTGGCCACGCTATTCCTGATACAGGCCAGGATGCCATTGGCCTTCTTGGCCACCTGGGCACACTGCTGGCTCATGTTAAGCCAGCTGTCCACCAACACCCCCAGGTCCTTTTCAGCTGGGCAGCTTTCCAGCCACTCTTCCCCAAGCCTGTAGCGTTGCCTGGGGTTGTTGTGACCGAAATGCAGGACCCGGCACTTGGCCTTATTAAACCTCATCCCATTGGCCTTGGCCCATTGATCCAACCTGTCCAGATCCCTCTGTAGAGCCTTCCGACCCTCAACCAGATCAACACTCCCACCTAGTTTCGTGTCATCTGCAAACTTACTGAGGGTGCACTCAATCCCCTTATCTAGATCATCAATAAAGATATTAAACAAGACTGGCCCCAAAACTGAGCCGTGAGGGACACCACTGGTGACTGGCTGCCAGTCGCTGGCAGTTACACCATCATCGCTCAGGAACACACTGGTGGTCACACAGGGCTTCGCTCAGTACAGCTGCGAGCTGGCCCCGCTGAGCAATAAACATTTGGAGTATGGCTAATGTTCTTCCAGGGGGAAGGCTTGTAATGTAAATACAAAAGGGCTCTTGAAACAACCCAACGACTTTTTGAGGAGTGCCCAAAGTTCTGAAGCTGGAGAATACAGAAGTTGAAAACCAAGCATTACTTCCCTGTTATTCAAGCAGTGAGAATTCATTTAAAAATATCTGTATGACCTCAGGGGAGTCACAACCACAGAACCCAGAAGATTAAAGAAAATAAGCTTAAAATACCTTCCCCACAGAGTCATGCATTTCTTTCCTGATGGTAAGAAGTGATGGGCAAACCTCAAAAGGTCCAGAGGTTTGGATGCATCTCCAGAGCAGCTGATGCCTTCTTAAAATTCTCCCCCAGGGGAGGTTTCAGGTCACATTTATTGGGAACAAGAAAGATGGCAAGGTTTGAGCTCATTCCCTCACGCTGCCAACCCAAGCCCTTCATTACCTGTTCGCCCACGCTTATTCTCGCTAACACAAATAATCAAGGCTCCAAGACCACTAGCAGCAATGTTGGCCAAACCACAGAGGAGGTCAGAAGCTGCGAAGAGCCCACAGAAAGTTGTTGGGATGGCATTTTCTGTGGACAGAAGGTCCTGGGAGAGATTAAAAAACCATTGAGTGTCACAAAATGAAAGGAAATGCCAGAAGCAGTCTTTCCTGGAGGATGCAGTTTACCCATCAGAGATATTCCTCCCATCCTGCCAGAATACCAACAGCTGATCACATGTGCACAGCAACCAGCCAGCAACTAGCCTTTTTAATTTATATTTACTCTGAATTATGTGTTTTCTGGTGTGGGCTTTAGAGGTAGATAAAACCCAGCTGCAGCAATAGCTTTCAAATCAGCTATGATCCATGCTTCAGTCAACAGAAACCTTTAATTAAAGCACTGAGTTACACAGGTTCTGGTTACCATATAACTAGCAACATCTTCAAATATTTGGATTGTAAACAATCTTCATAACTTGGAGACAGGCATCACCTTTCCTACTTCATGTCAAAGGCTTTGCAGGCATTTTGTAGGTGTCTGGCAATAGGCAGTGACAGGAGGAAGTGCTGATAAGGAGCTGCAGCTCAGCAATAAGGTATTGCAGGAAAAATACAGTAGATATGTACATAATAGTTTGTGATCTTTTATTTTCCTTGGGTTTGGAACAAGCTCTAGGATCTCTACACTTATATTATCCCAGACCTGGATTTGATAGTACACCAAGCCATGAAGCTCATTTATGCTCTGGTTGAAAGTACAAAAAGATGCTGATTTTACAGTACTCACTAGCCAGCTGCTTTTAATGGTGTACAGCTATTTATTTATATGTGATATCCTAAGCATCCTATTTAATCTTGCTCTTCAGATTCAAGAGAGAGGACCTGCATATTAAAAAAGAACACTGGACATTATGAAAAGTATTTATGGAGGAAAAGAACAACTAAAGAGATTCCTATTAGCTAGATGAAAAACATTAAATGTGCTAAATCAGTAAATTTTCTGATTAGTATGCAGTAAGTATCTGCTCAATCTAAATAGACTGAGCCTGCTAAAACACCAGATGTAAAATGCCATTTAGACAGCCCATTAAGTAACTTTAAATTCTTATTTATACCAAAGCAATAGAATTATGTATATCTATACCTCTTTTTAAGTATCTCCTATGAAAGATTTCTGCCCCTTATCCCTCTACCTTCTGTCACAAAGCCTAAGCCTGTTGTCTATAATCCAATACTGAAATACAGGCCAAACAGGACCCCTCACGAGAGAGCGGGCGAGAAGCAGCAGAGCAGAAGCCCATCGGTGCCCATGGAGTGAGCAGCAGAGCAGGAAAGCCATATTCTGTTATCAGCCCCAAAACCTGCCTCCTGGTGGGCTCCGGGCAAATCCCCCAAGGCTGTATTTTCAGACTGCTCAGATACCTCCAGGTACAGATAAATACTCAGTGGGATTCAGGTTAATCTTCACTGAAACCCTGCAGCACCTACCCATTTAATCACTGTGGGGAAAAATACCAAAGGCTTCTTTTCCTGATGCTAGACATACGGCTATCTTTAGAAATCCTGCCCTCATCCAAAACCATGAAATAATTATATTTACCGATTCCAAAAAGCACTTTGACGTCTCTGGTTTTAGGTTTTGTTTTAGTAAAGTATTTCAGCAGAGGCAAAACATCCAAGTTTAAAGCTGTGACCCAAAATGGAGTCTCTACCTGCTACCAATCCCTGAAGGAACCTAAGTTCATGAGATCCCTGTTGGACTGCGAGTTTATCAGGTTCATCAGAAATCCTCTGCATGATGAGAGCTGCCCCAGGGGAACCTGGTAATATTCCCCCTAACCTCAGCTATAATCTAGATGCCTCCTTCATCTTCCGCTCTCCTCAAGCGATGAATCCAGCAGGCCCTCTCCTATGGTCATCATCTCTCAAAAATGAAACCAAATGAAACCAACTCACATCTTCCCCTAGCCTTTGTATATTAACCACATTTTTATAGCAGCTGACTGGGAAGGGAACAGTCATCACCTTTCTCAGCCCATCTCCTGCCTTCTTCTGGGGCATTTAATTGCCCAAATGCATTCCAGGTTAGGAAGAGAGTTGATGAAGAAGGGAAACAGAGACAAGAACAGCTCTTCACTTCTCCCCTTGGAGCTCTGTCAACATGCAGTAAAAAATTCACCATTCATGGCACTAGAAAGAAAGAGGGAGGGAATGAGCATGGAGAGGTTATCAATCTGCAGCCCGGTCAGGACAGACTGGTCCCTGCTCCTGAGGTTGTGTTTGGGTTTTAATCAATGAGCACTCAATGTTAAGTGTCTAAACAGCCACTGAAGGAGCTCTGATCTCGGTCAATGACTAAGAGGATGCTACTACAACGCAAGAGACATTGCCTCACTAAGAACCAGGTAGCGGAGAGAACAGGCCATGGAACAGCCAAACGCTACGCATATTGTTGTTATTCCAGTAAAGCATCCCACAGCCACAAGACCGCTCCACTACCAGCATCACCCTTGGGCACTTAACATTTACTTGCAGGAGGTGTCATTCTATACACCCAAATATTCCTCTGTGCTTGTGGGCTCACTGTGACAGGTATATTTCTGGGTGGGGTGTCTTTGTGGGCTGCACTTTTAAATTCTTCATCACTGTATTTGTTAAAGCAGCAAGAATGCATTTTGTGTTCAAAGCAGTGTAGATATTGCTAGGGAGGCCCTCCTCCTCTAATGAAAAGCATCCATTTACTCTTTGTGTACAGAGAAACATAACACATCAGGAAACAACTGTCATATCAAATACCCCTTTATGGCAATTGTGGTTAAATACCGATTTTTTAATGGTAACATACTTATACAGGTTTGGCAACGGATGTATAAATAAGTAATCACTTCTGGAGGGCTACCAAAATGGCAGATTTCCCAAGTCAATCAGTCCACCCAGGGACTGGGAATGCAGAAAGCAATTTAGTGCTGCAAGGAATATGACAATCTATTTATAATGGTGCAGTGCGCGAGGCTGAGAGGAGAAACTGCAGCTGTTGTGTCAGGATTATAAGTGACTGATTGTTTCTAACAAAATCTATTGATATATCAGAAGGAAGTACGAGTTTAGCTGCCTGGCTGATTCCCTTGCAATCATACAGGTGTGGCGCCAGCTTGAAGGAAATGAGGCGCTACAGCTAAAAATGCCATTTTTTTGCCATTTCTCCCTTGACATGCCTGGGTAGCCCTTGTCAACCCTCTTGGGGACTTACTGCATCAGAGCCCATCCAACCTTTGTTAAAATGAACAGAAGAAAGGGTGGCCCAGTTTCAGAAGAGCCCATGGGAGCGCCCTGCCAGATAGAGAGCATCCCCAAGTGTTAAATAACCGTCCTGCCTCTTCAGTTCTTGAAAAAGCTTTGCTTCCTGTTCCCTTATTTACTCCTTTCCCAGCTGCTGTATGTGTTTCCACAGGCTGTTAAATAACAGCCCCTCCATCCTAAGGGAAGGCTGCCACCACAGAAAAGCCAAGGGTTCTTGCATCCTAGGTACAGCACATCACAAATGCCAGATATTATAAAGACTATTATGTTTAGGATCAAAGACACAAAAGTTAGCAAACAGCACAGTTATAAGGGCACCCAAAGCCAAGGGACTCTGGAAAACTCATGATCCAGCAGCTCCCAAGAGAACCAGGCCCACGCTGTGCTTCCCACCCAGTCTGAAGGGGCCCAAGGACTGCAGCAGCAGCAGGATGGCACTTCTCTAGTGGAGTATTTGAGGACCTGCATCCTTTGTAAAGACTGAAACAGAAAACACTGTGCTTAGCTAAGTGTGCTTTATCAACTAGGATACTAAAGTACAATCTTGCTGTTAATAGAAGCAAGGGGACTTTTCGCTCACTGATGTGGTTAACCATTTAGGAGGCAGTCTGCCTCCTAAATCTGTGTGTACTCTTTCCCTGCAAGAAGATAATCTAGGCCTGATGGCTTCTTTCCTACAATCATCTGAAATCTGGGGGACAGAGACAGAGCCTGATGAGAAACATCTTGTATGTAAATAGCTGTATTTTACACCCTTTATGCCCTTGGAGCGTGCATTTTCCATGGTGGTTTGGGCATACTAAATGAGAAGAAACCTACTCAGCTTATGCATCCCACTACCCTGACTTCCTCAAAGCCAAAAATCAACAGACAATTAACCTGTCCCCCAGTGCTTTGCCTTTCTCCATCACCTCATGATCACTCTCTGACATGTGAAGGTCTGATTCACGGAGCGGGGATGTCTGGCCAGCAGTGGTTACTCCATTGGGCTGTTTCCAGCTAGCACTGTATGTCTTGAATATGTACCATTTCCACATATTTTTTCATACAGCTGGAAGAACCACTGATTACATGGCAGTACCACCTAGTGACACACAGAGACACCACCACCCAAGGCAGGGGTCACCCCTGGCATTGAGAGTATGGCAGAGATGGAGTAGACAGCAGCACATCGTAAAGGAATAGACCAGGTACCAGAGTGCTGCAATCCAGCCACCATCAGTCCTTCATTTTTACCTGTGTCCCGGTTTGAAGTAAAACCGAACCAATTTTCTGTTCTGTAACTTTACATCCTAGCTAGGCCTCCTCTAACTCTCTGAAATTAACGGCATATTGTAGAGAAAACTGCGCGTTCTCAGAGTGATAAGACCAATGTTTGTGCTCCATGCCAAGGAATGGTATGCAGGGAGGCCCTTGCTTATACTTATTGCTATAACAACCAAGGTCGGCCAATTTCGTTGTTTGCCCCCTTAGAGGGTCGGAAACGGAAAAAACATAGAGGGGTCACATCAGTGGGGAGGAGTGGACAGGACAGGTGACCCAAACCTGACCAACTGGGGTATTCCATCCCATCTGCCCCATGCTCAGTATAAAGGCTAAGGGATCAAAGGGTCAGCCCCCTTCCTGCGATGGCCGACATCCAGAGAGGACTCTGTCTGTTCATCTGCCTTTGATCCCGATCCGTGTGTTCCTGACTCCAGAGCTGGAATCCAGTTCCCATTCGTCACTGAGTCCAGTCTGGGACTTCCCCAGTGCCTGCCGGTGACGTGACTGTCATCCTGGGAGCTTGATACGGTTTTGTATATATTGTATCTATTTCATTATTTTCTTCTTTATTTTTATTTTAATATTAATTCTTCATTAAAGTAGTTTAGTTCATTCTAAACTTCTGAATCTCCTTATCTCTTTCTCCTCCTCTCTCCTCTTTTAGGGGGGGGAAGGAGGGGGAAGGGCCATCTGCCGGTCCAGTTTTGGTAAATTCAGCCAAAACCATGACAACCTGGCTGGAGCATGGGAAGTCACCTATGTGCACAAACCTTGCACCTTGGAAGAGGTTTGGGGGTTTTTTTGCGCCATACAGACAGATGGGCAATACGACTCTACCTGCTCTCCCAGCCCTGCCCAGTGGCACAGAGAGAAAATCATGTTTTGTTACATCCTAGATGAGAGCCAGAGCACAGGAATAAGATAGACCCATACACACCACACACACGCAGTCCTAGCAGACTGTTTACTTTGTAAAAAAGGTGCATTTATACAGCACCTTTTATCAGAGATCTTAAAGCACTTTGAAATACCAAACATCACCAGAGCAGTGTAAGAGCTGGGGCAGTCAAGGGAAACTCAGAGAGCTCTTCAAATGCCTTGTTTCAGGAGGATGGTGTAAGAGCAAGAAACTATCTCGGCATCCTGAGAAACAGCGTGTGGGGCCACAGGGGATTTCTGCTTTTAGAGAGTTTCCGCTTGCATCTTTCAAAACTTTCGCTTTTAAAACATCAATTAAAAGATACTTTAAATGATGTTCAGAGACAAAACCCTAATTCTGGTACCCTCTGGAAACCTCAGGTCAGCGCCACAGCTCTGCTGCCTGCACCAATGCTCTCCAGCCACCACCAAGATAGGCCAGCACACACAGAGATAGGCTGAATACAGAAAGCAGTGATAACAAGCGGTCAATGCAATTATTCTTCACTCTTCAACACTGAAGAATTAATTAAAGCAGTGCTTTAAAATTGAAATTAACTAATTTATACCATTAAGAGGTACCTTTACCCCTTCAGGTTAGTGCAATGAGGCCTTACTGCAGTTAAAATTAGACCTAATAGGCTTTCAGTAACTAAATAAAACTAAATGAAAGACTTCAATATTAGTTACTCTTTGGCCTTATCTAAACTGCAGGACCTGGGACCTTGTATATATGACCCACCTCCATTCTACAAGGGGCCCAGGTATGTAGGATTTTCTCTCCTTCCCCCTCTCAACAGCTTGGTTTGTGTGCGAAAGAAAAACAATCGTGCGGGCCAGAAGCCAGCTTCAGCCACGGTCACCAGTACCTGCAGAGCATTTCTGCCCTAAAACTTAGTCATGGCCCCTATAAGTTGCTGTGCCAGACCAGAAGCTGAAAGAGCACAATTTCTTCAGTCCATCACAATACATGGCAAGAGGACATCACTCGAGGAGGTTGAGAAGCAGGAACACGTGGCAGTTGGGGATTGCTATAAGCAGTCAAGGTGAAACACGCTTGTTCTGAGTGTGATGAGAAAGCCCCCTGCAATCCCTGCTCTGCAGTCCCCTTCCCAAATTGCACACACCCCCAACCGTTTTCTGAAGCCAAAGGGCAGAGAGGAAGCCTTTGACCACATCCCAAAGTCCATCCTCCTTGGGAAATTTTCCTCTGTGCTCTATCTTCAGGCACAGGATCATAACAAAACCATCTGGCAAAGCATCCACCTTCTCCTTAAATCCAAGAGCTCCACCCCACAAGACTTCCCAGTTGCTCCTGAAAAGGGAGGCCACCAGTTACAACCACCCCTTCCACTGGGGTGAAGGGGTGCGATGAAGTATGGACATTTACAGCAGCATATAGGCGTCCCATGGATTCAGTCCTTCATGGCAGCTGAAGGCACTGACTACTGCTTGCATGGTAGTACCTCGCTACTGCTCCGCATCAGCAGTTAAGGACAGGTTGGGGATGAAGGACCCTTCGCACTGAGAAACCCAGAAGGAATGCCCACATGACGATGAAGGTGACTTCATTTTAGTAGCTGGATCCTGCACATATCTCTTCAAGCGCAGTCTTTTTATTAGTCACATTTTGATGGGTGCCCAGAATCTAGCTACAAAGAACATTGTATAACTCAGACATGGAAAAAGTTAGTTCTTTGTGGTATCACATTTTAGATGAAAACCCACTTCCTCTCCTGCACAGCAAAGCAAGAAAGCGTAGGCTTCAGCTTTATCAGTCATTGCCTCTGCGCCTTCTGAACAACCTTAAAGCCTGTGAGCCAAAAATGTGAGGTTTGTGATCTGAATCTTTCCCTCTTTTACATTCATGTAAATTTGAAACATCTATAGCTTCGTTGGAGATTACAATGGTGGAAATGATGAATGCTGGAATTTTGTCTTTTTCATTCAAGAAGAACAAATTGTTTCACAGAGTCATATGCTTTCACTTGGGGAGGCTCAGGGGTTATTTCTCATACTGTGCCAGCCAGCTACCTTGAGTTGAACTGTGCATGGGCTCAGGGTGGGCTGCAGGCGAGGGACTGGCTCTGGGCTAATGGCCCAGCTCTGCAGTGACAGTGGCCTCTGGGGAAGGGGAAGCATTTGCTGTCACTCATGACCCTTCTGGCCAGTCCCTTCTGCTCACAGCCAGAGTCTGGCTTGACCGTGTAAAGAACCAACCTTTTCCTCTTCTGGCACTTGTTAATGCTTCTACTTATTGTTATTACAGCAGAAAAACACAAGTATTTGTTTTAAGGTTATCTTTATATGCTGAATTTTCACTAGGAGAGTAAAACAGGTGACAGTGGGCAGGTGCCCCTTTCCATCATTTATCTCACACTACTTATCTTCTTCAGTGCCTTTCCCCAGCTGAGCCAGGTATAATTCTCTCTGTGTTTCTGTGGTCATCTCTATCTTCTTTGTCTGTCTGCTTAGCCAGCTGTCTGGTTTGATATTTCTAATGTGCACTTAACCAGGCTGGATACTTCCCCTTTGTCTTTCCCCATAGTCATATGCATCAATCAGAGCTTTTTTTCTTGCTTTTGCAGCTTATAGGGAAGAAATATAGTTGAAGCCACGCTTATCAACACTTCCAAAGAAGAAATATACACCACACGATAAGTTCTGGTTACATCAACCTTAAGATGCGGTAATAATTTGAAATAGAATATAGGCTTATGAAGTATTAAATAAAAAAAAAAAAAAAGAAAAAAGTAATAGCATCTTGTACTTATGTACAGTATAGCTAAAAACAGGCAGCTAAAGGTCTGGTTTTTCTTATAATCGTTTCACCAACTGATAGTTTCAGTTGTAGAAAAGGCAGAATAATTTATAAAGGTTTCACACATTTTGGTAGCAAAATAGGAAACGCTGCCCAGGTGACCTTCTTTAAGAATGAGATTTACACATTCATAGGCTGTTAGTAACTGGCTTAATTGTCGAGGGTATTTAATTCATTGATTTTAATAAAATATGACAATAGCTGATGAACATTTCACCAGAATGTCACTGCTATCACTTTCCCTCCGGCATCTCAGCTCTCCAGCGTTCACAGAACAGTTTCAGCATTCCCATTTGAGTTCTTCAATAATGAACCTCAGCTCTCTAGCCAGTCTAGGATATTATATCACCAGTCTTTTTCAGAAACATCATTATTCACACATCTTGCACCTACTGACTAAGTAGAAGGCAAAATCCATCCATCACTGGAGTTACTGTCTCCCACACAGATGCCACTTGTAGGAAACAGGGATCCAATGCATCTTTCCCAGTCTCCAGTCACCCCCATCTCTGATTTCTGACGGGGTACACATTGGTGGGATAACACCCTCCAACACTCTTTGCCCCAGAATTTTGCCTTTACAAACCTGGGACATCAAACCCCTTGGCCTGTTTCTATGATTACAGAACAGTCTCTTTAAAATTCTGCTGAATTATCATACTCAAAGTTGTATTTTATAGTAATATTTTGTCTAAAGTTATTTTATATAAAAGGTTGAGCTCTGGGGAAAGTTTAAACCATAGCCCTCCAGGAATTACTGAGTTTGTTGACTGTGAGAAGAAAAAAAAAAAAATACCAAATTTTCAAACTTTTTAGAAACATTTTAAACAAGTACAACTAATTAGAGTCTGATCAAAGCCAAGTGAAACCCTCTGGAGCAGCTGCATTCCCTATATTTGTGAAAATCAGGCCATTTAGATAGTTATTTACATAAGGAGTATTGGAACCAAGCCAAAGCCCTTTGAAATCAATGGGACTTTTTAATGATTTCAATGCAATTTGTATCACAGCTTTAGAAAATGACCCTTTTTTATTTAATTCATCATTGCTGCTGAATGGTGCAATATGAATTGAGAGGTTCTTCAGCCACAAAATCTACACAGGGTGTATAAATTCACACAGAATTCTTTAGGTTGAAAGAGACCTCTTGACATCTTCTAGTCCAAACCCCAGCTCCATCAGGACCAGCTAGAGCTGGCTGCCCAAGACTCTGTCCAGTTGGGTTTTGAGTATCTCAAAGGATGGAGACTCCACAACCCCTCTGGGTGACCTATGCCAGTGTTTGACCACCCACACAGTAAAAAAACACAACCAAACTTTTACTGCTTTCCCCTTGTCCACCAAGGCAGTCAAGTGTTGGCAACAAGTGTTGGCAGAGCTGGTGATTTCACAGCAAGCCCAACGTGTCCTGATTCATTGCCACTGTTATATATGGCATGGTGCCACAGGAGCCGGACATCCTCTGAGGCCAACAGCACCAGGACAACAAGCCTGGGACCCCAGCCTCGGCAGCTATTATCCAGAAGTTGTAACCAGGGTCTGCAGAGAGTCCAGACCACCAAGTCAATCTATAGTGACAAGGCAACTCCGAGGTCAAGCTAGAAAGCTGAGTACAGGGGCCAGGATCTGGCCCCAAATCAACTGGGCAGCTGGTCAGGCAGGAGCAGGCTAAGGAAGAACTCCCAGGCAAAGGCTGCTGAGGCCTCCAGCTCACCCCAGGGCATAGGGAACCAACCCGCAGCCAACCCATTCAGAAAGGAGGAGGAAGCTCAGGGCCAACACACCCTCAGGAGGAGGCAGGCAATCCAGAGACATCTGGATACAGGACAGCCTTCCTGTTTGTGAGGGAAGCAGCTCTTCATAGAATAGAATTATAGGATCATTTAAGTTGGAAAAGACCTTTAAGATCATCGAGTCCAACTGTAAACCTAACACTGCCAAGTCCACCTCTAAGCCATGTCCCTAAAAATTTATTTGTCACAAGGGAAGATTGCTATTTTCCTTTAATTCTGACACAGTGAGATCCCTCTCAGACCTTGTTTTTATGCTTTTCAGCCTCTCCCTTACTTCACAGGGCTATTTTCTGATGCTCTAATAATAGATCACACTGTAATTCTCATGACTAACACATAATTCTTGATGCAATCCAGGTCCTACCTCTGCTTGTCTGGAGTTCAATCTTGACTGTCTAGCAATTGCTGGAAATGAAACTCAGACAGAAACCAAGCAATGCTTGACTGAGCATGGAATTTATTATTCAACTCCCTGCTACTATTACATATAGCTCAATTATCATCTCCTGCCTCTTTCAGAAACCTGGATATGCACAATGATAGATATTCCCAAGACCTCACAAGAAACAGAGTCACACTGTCTGAACCCACTGCTCTTCCTTTGGTTTCTTGTTTCACTCCTGTACGATAGTTCACTGTCTTTTAAGAATCTGAATTATTGCACGTCCCAGTTGGCTGATTTCCCCAAATACTGTTGCCTTGGTTAAAGACCTACCATAGAACCACTCCATGATGCCTCGGTTTGTCCATCTGACAAGCTTTTTTAAAGACTTAAGAGCTGTTTCACTGCATCGTTATCAGGAGGTTTGAGAAGAAAATGCTCCACTGCTTTCTCCAGCCAGGAGGAAGCGTGATTTGTGCAGACCAGCGTTTACACAATGACCTTTTAACAGATGGGGGGAAAAGGGGCAGGTAGAGGACTGCATAACAACTGGATTTTTTTTATAAGGTTATATAAAAGATATTATATAAAATCTGACTATCCATTTGCACAAAATATATAATATGAAATATCAATACATAAGTTAAAATTGTATTGATTCCTCCCTCTCCAGCTCTCTTGTTTATTTAAAGATTTCACAGGGACATCTGTATTTTTGGAAAGTGCTTTAAGGCATTTCTTATAAATATGCTGCAAATATGGAGATTGATGGATTGATTGACCTCGTTGTGAGGCCAGTGTTAATAAAACTTATTGGCAAGTTATCAAGAGACATAAAACAATGCCATCTACATCCTTCCCCCAAGAGGCAGAAGCACTTTTCCTGACTCTTCGTGAGAGCTCATTTGCAAGTCTGAAGGTCACAGTGGCTAAATCTCCATCACCCATTACTGTCCATCCCTGATTTGTCCTGCTGTTCCTGTTTACCCAGCAGTGGCAGAAGCCCATGCTCAGAGCATGGAAGCTCATCAGTAAAAGCACACCTGGTGTGTATCAAGGTTATGCAAAACCAAGGAATGTTCCTAAGGCTTTAGAAGCAGCCCTTCCTATTGTGATGCTGACACGAGGCTGCCCAGCACCAGGCAACATCAGGTTCTGCCATTCCTGGGGCAGGCGAGAGCCCATCTTCCACCAGCCTTCAAAGGAAACAGGACTCCGAAGTCAGGGAATTTTTCCCTGATCTTTGCTCTTAGGCAAAGATTTTATATTATTTCTCTATTGTTCTGCTTTCCAGTGTGATGTCTGTCTGATATTGTAATGGCAAGCGATGTCATGACAAGCTGGAGTGGTGCCTTGGACACTTCCTCTACCATTCATGGTCCCATCTCATAACTGTTAGAATTTAAGACTAATGAAACCATATGATCATTTAAACTAGCTTGTAGACTATCACAGCTCCTTCCGATTCAGATATTTATTCTTCTGCTGAACCCACTAATCCATATGAACAACTGGTACGTATTTGTTCCCTAAAACACAGCCTGTCTTGTTATGAAGATGAGAGATGAGAATCCACTGCTGCCATTAGCAGTTTTCCCGATGACTGATTAACACAGACCAGCAAAATAATTTTCTAAACTTTTAGTTTGAATGGCCTCAGCTCTCAGTCAAAGTTTTCTGTTAGAGGTTTTTTCCACTAGATTCAATATCCGTTTAGCTTCAACACCTGCTATACTCCCCATGTATTGGGTTTATACATCATAACCAAGGAACCTCTTGATCTTATTTTTTGACAAGTGAAGTGTAGTTAGTTCTTCAAACTCTTTGGGCAGCATTTTCTCCAAATGCAAGAACCATTTCCTAGGCATTTTTCTGCCCATCTTTTTCCACACACTTTCTTTAAAGGAGATCAGCAAAACCAGACTGTTTCACTGTTGTGCCCACCGGTATCATAAGTCATCGCTCTCCACTCCACTCTTTAACCTCCCTGTCTATATGTTTACAAGCCCCATTCAACTTTCAGCCATGTTATCAGATTGGAGTTGGTGTTCATTTACCCCTAAATCCTTTTTAAGGGTTGCTACTTTCCACAATATTATCATTATTCATTCCGTAAGGATTGTCTGCATTTCCCCACATTCATTACTTTGCCAATGGCTGTAAAACATTGTTTGATTGGGGCACACTAAGAAAGTAATTCACACTGCCCAGTGTAGTGAAAAACCCTCCAGATAATTTACCAGTGTTAGTCAGAAAAAAAAGCATTGAACTGGAATTTCTCTTGGAGTTTCCCTAACTCAAATGTTTTGGGAAAACAGTTTGATTTCAACAGTCATAATAGAAACCAGGCACAATATTGTAGAAATGGGAGCCAAAGGGCTTCCAGGGGTCTTCACCCCTGCCTTTCTGTGTGGGAAACGTAAAAAGTTATGAATTTCATTCAAAATTAAGACATTCCAACTCCACAAACCTACAACAAAACCCAATTTTGAAGTCCAAGTCCTCACTGAACGGAGATCACCTTTCTCCAGAGCTCTATCGCTTGTCCCTCCACCCATCTTTGTCTCATCTGCAGCTTGTCACTCGGAAACTGGAAAAGCCATTATTTATACCAAGAGTAACATAAGGAACATCTCCAATGTCTTTTTAACCTGTTTTGAATGTAGTTTAGCAGCCAGAGACAAGGAGCTGAGCCAACTCAAGAAGCTCAGCCAACTCTGTGGACCATCAGCAAGTGATGATTCTTGTTTCCAGAGTGGGAAATCCTACACTATTTGTTTCTGTTTACCTTTCTGGTTGTGCCTCCCTGTTAATACTCCTGAAAGTGGAGTCAGTTACATTGCCTGGTATTGGATTTCAGTATACTCAGTATGGGAATGGTTAGGTTTATATTCTGCACCAATATAAATTAGTATATTTTTCAGTGATGCTTTGTGTCAGCTTTACCAGTATCTTGAGATTCAGGGAAGAAAACAGAACTGACAGCAGCTTACTACTTCTTTTCAAATAAAAGACTATTCAGAGTGGTTCCAAGTTCTCCTGGTTTGAACACAGAAGCTAATCAGGCATGTATTTTGACACACATAACCCTACCATGTAGGGGGTGGAACAAGGATCAGGCAAGGCCATGAATAACTAGTCCCTCATCATTGCTTCCAGTGGAAGCATATTCTGTGGGGCAGAAAAACTTTGTAATTTGTTTTTAGTAGGTGTTTTGGAAGTATTTTTCCTCCCTTTCTCCATTCCCTCTTTCCTTAGCATATTTCCTCTTTTACCGCTTGATCAGCAACAGCAGCTCACACTGGAGCAGAAAACGTGACCTGCTAAGGAGTACTGATGAGAAACCCTCCTCTACTCCCTTTAGACAGACAAAGGTGAGCTGGACATGAGCAGGTAGTCATTCGGGATGTGAGAGCCCAAACAGCCACCCCATGGAGTTAGTTGTTGCAGGCAGTACAGCTGCCAATTTTCAAAAAAATCCTTCTCCAAATGAAGATGAGGCTCAGGATAACTAGGGCTCAGCCACAGCTTTGTCACAGACCTGCTGTGCATGCTGGCATCACAGCTCGCTCCCAGCCAGGGAAGGGAACAGGATTCCCAAAGCTATCCGTTTCAATCATTAGCTTTTGGAGCTTCTGATGGCCTTTCACTATGTGTTTATCCATACATACGCAGTAGGGCCCTCAGCACATTCATGGATCCCACGTACCCATTGGTCCCCACTGCACAGAGAGAATGTTACAGAGGGAACCCAAAACCAACCAAAGAGAGCCTAAGATAGTCCTTCCAATCAGGCCTGAATAAAGATTAAAGAAACAAATACCCAAGAATTACAAGAAGGACATGCTACCATTTCTGATCCCTGTTGGTTTGACAAGAACAGTATGTAGAAAGGCTGTATCTGCACACACAGCTTAACCTACTGTTTGAGCTCCAAAGAGTCCTTAACACAGCCCAAGGCACAGGTCTCGGCTCTGCTTGAAGAGTTCCACACCTGGAACACCGACCCAGTGCCCAGGGTCCATGAGGAGCAGCCAGGACTCAAGTCCTGATCAAATGCTTCTTTTGACATGTTGTTTGTTCACCTAAAACTTTGTCCTGGATGCCAAGCATATAAGTAAACTGCACTCATCTGCTCCCCTAAATCCCTCAGGGAGTATTTTAAGTAGTGCTGCTCCAGAGCCTGCCCCAAGCTCCACACACAGCGAATTGCTGCAGCCCCAGGATGGCTTGCCGACCCTCTCTGTAGAGGAGGAAAGAGCCCCAAAAACGCATGCAGAAGGTAGGAATGTGGCAGAAGGGAGACAAATATTTGTAAGCAGTTTCAATCACCCAGGAGCTATGCAACAGCAGGAGCTATGCCAGGTTCCTCTTCACAAGTGCTGGCAAATAACACTTGTCTCACTGCTTGTCACCTCCCAGACCAAAGCCAGAAGGTAAGAGCACTTGCCTATCACAATTCTCAACATCAGCTGAATCCATGTTCTGCAATAACACTGCTACCTCTCACATATTCCAAGACTTGGTTATTTTCAAATACTCAAACCTTAATTTCCTCTATTTCTCTTGAAAGACCATCAGAAGGACTTGTCAGCAACTTACGGTGGGAGACAGAAGTGGATTGTTAACACCGATAACACTTGTCATGAGCCTAGACTTAACACGAGTAAAATACTAACTCTAAATGCAAATACGTGGCTCTGGCTTCTGTGTCAGAGAGCTCAAGATGAGCTGCTCAAGGTGTGACTGAGCAGAACGGTGCCTGTGTTGCCCCAGGTACCTGAAGCTTCCTTCACAGAGCCAAGAAACTGGTTTTAGGTCCTAAAGGCATCAATAGGCTCAATAGCTCTAACGCAACAATTGTGAGCATTGGGAGGGTACGAGGGCTGGGAACGTGAACAGCAACCAAACTCCTTTTCTCCCTACACGGCCTCTCCTATTGCTGCTGTCAGAAACCAAATGCCAGGCTAGATGGTCCCCAGAGGGGACAGCAGCTCCCTTGTCCACCTGCAGCCAGATCAGCTGGAGAAGCGGAGCCAGTTCCCATCCAGCTACAGTGCTCTCAGTCTGGCCTCCTCCGCAAGAGCTCCAGGCTTGTCCAACAGTCCAGACCACGTAACAGTGCAGGCCATAGAGCTCCATGGGACTGTCCTCCTCCAAGGGTGCATCCTCTCAGGTTGGGCAGCAGCAGATTTCACCAGAGAACAGCCGGGAGCAACAGGTAACTCTATCTCAAGCACATCACAAGTGAACATCAGGAAGCTGGTCCTGAACCCTGGAAGGCCAGCCTGACCTAACGCCACCTCCACAGTGGTGCCTCCACCTGGTGCCCAGCATCACTCTGACATGCTCAGAGCAGTCAGCCAGCCATGCTGGCCAGCAAGACCCCAATGGCCAAGCTGGGCCAGCCACACCACCGAGGCAAAAAAGTTAGGGTGCTTTTCTACATGCAAATTGTGAGCACAAAGAAGGGTCCTTTTAAGGCTGGTACAAATATTTCTGCAGGATAACTTTGTCCTAACTTGGAAATATCCCCCAAATCTACACCCACTCCCTTTTAAAACCTGATGCCCAGATGTGCAAAGTTGTGACTCAAATGGTATTACCCTGACTTGGGAAGAGAAAGGAAATCTCTAAAATTATTTCTACCAGTATTGCTCAAGAATTCATGAGGTAGAAGTAAATGATTCTGGAGAGTTATAACACGTTCCACATACCCTCTAAGGTCTATTGATTTAAGCCACTAAAACCTCACTTTGACCTCTGAGCTGTATTTTTATTTATTGGGCAATACCAGGCAAGGTAGCACCACATATTAGGTGTCAGCTATTCAACCTCTGAAATCACTGGAGCAAATACGAAAACCAGAAAGTCACCCGACCAGTATGGCAGCTACTTGGCTTGAAGAAAACCAAGTTTGACTGAAAGAAAAGAAACAATATATGGGTTAAGGTGGGGGGGAAGAAAGAAAAAAAAGATCCGCAACACCTAGGGAGAACAGTCTGCAGAATGGGAGCACTTAGGCTGCAAAGTCTTGCAAACGAGCTGCAATGTAGTCATGGCACACACATTGAGAAAGCATCAGTTCAAGAATATTTGTGGATATTTACTCTCCATCAATGTTTTAAAGATGGGATTTGCAAAAGCACTGAAGTGCCCCTTCTCCTCTGCTGCTGAAATCCAGATGGGGCTTCTGCTGCTGACGTCAGCAAGAACCACGTTAGGCCAAAGCAGATTATTTTCAAAAGTCTCTCTGAAATATAGTTAACACTGCCAAATAATACAATTCCTACAGGCCTACTTATATTTACTAGGTAGTCAAACTAAATTTGCTATATGGTCCATGAAATCATAAAAAGCAAAAAGCTATATAAAACCAGAATAAGCCTGAACTCTTAACTTCAACACACAATTTTACACTATTATTTTTAAACATGATGGCATTGCCATGAAAATGTGATCTGCTGTCTTCAAGGGCAGTCCCACTTGTGTAAGGCTAGCACCAGAGTAACGAATAAGGAAGCACGAACACTCTTTCCTACAGTTCTAGTATCCTCAAAATTGGCTGGGGATCTGTCCTTTCCCCTCACATCCCTGTAACATGAAGGAAAAGGATGGGGTTTGTTTGTTTCTTTCTTTTAAGAGGAGAGTTGCCTGAGAAGTCCTTACAAGAGGACACCTGCCCCCAAGAAGACACGTCCTAATGGAATCTCTGTTATGGTGTAAGAAACTGCCCAGGATGAAAGGAGAGTCTTTGACTCACCATAGGATGGGTTCTTTCACAGATATTTTCATAAACCCAAAGAAATGTGTAAGATTACAGTCCCTGAATTTACAATATTTTCTTTTTTATGCAGACTACAAACTGTTTAAAACTATTTTTTAAAAAAGGCAGTGCCGTTGGGAAGGTGGCAGAGGGTGAGATAAAGAAGACGCTCTCTCTTTTATCACCACCGCCTGAAGGAGAAGGTGTGGGTTTTCCTCACCACTGTGCCCTGCCACAGTGTACCTTCTTCAGCCTCTGAATATCTGCTTTATTTTGCACCTGGGATGAAAGAACAGGCTTGAGGAGAGAGCCTGGGAGAGGAGGAGTATGGGGAACACGTCGGTGACTTCAGCAGTCTTTAAGCTTAAGACTGCCTGCTTGATGCAAAGCCCCAGCAAAAAAAGTGAGAACATAAGTCATGCTCATAGACAGGGTGGATGCTCAACTCTTTCAACATCTACGTACTTCTCTTTATGTCCCTTTTATTAAAGTGTTTACATTTTCAGGTTAAGAACAAGAATCTCTTAACAGATACGCCATTTGTGAGGCACATCAGTGAGATATTTGCCTTTCAAGCCTTAATTGTAGCACTAAAGATGGCAAAGTGGCCACAACCGCTATAAATACAGCCTTTCTCACTCACCACGCCTGTGATCACAAGCTAGAGAGAGGCTGCAGAGTGGGAACAGTCACTTGAATTTGTGAAACCCTTCTGGGATGCCTGACAGTAGCACTAATTTTGTCCCATGACTTTCCCCCCCCCCGCAGTAACTTATATCCTTGTCGAACTCCTCCCTTCATCCACCCACAGGCACTTAAACGCCCCAGGGAGATGTAGGGCCAAGTCCAGAGGGACTCCCAAGAAGCCAACGACAATCTGGAGCTCGCCTTTCATGCTGAATGGCAGACTGGGACCAGCGTAAGAGATGAGAGGTCACCACATTGCTTATCACACACCACCCCTACGTACCTTCTCACGGTGGCTTTGTCAGATGTCACGTATGCACTCGAGCTGTTCCCAAGGGGATGGGCATGAGTCACGGAGCAGCTCTTGGCACCACCACACAAAAGACACAAACAAAAGGAGAGAGTGTAATTTTGATGACAAAAGAGGGTGGGTTTGTTTGGTTTTGATATTTTTTCCAGTGTTGTTTGGGGTTGTTTCATTTTTAACAGCAACAGATCCCAGGTACAACCCCCAGCATAAACACCTACCTAGAGAAGTGTTGACTTTTGTATGGGCCTCTCAGGAACGGCATCCACCAAATCCTGCAGTCCTCCACCCCTGCAGAAGAATAACCCCACTCACACCACCCCACGGCAGTATTATTACAGACTTGACTCGGTGGTTTGTGCCCCAGCGCACTAATGGGTCTTCACACAGCTCAGATTTTTCTTTTCACTGGAATTTAGTTACAATTTACAGTCCATGTAAGTAGAGAAGTGATTTTTCACCCCCTGCTTCTCCCTCCGTGTGGTTATGCTCTCTGCAACGGAGAGATGTGCCTCCGCCTTGGAAAGACCTGTCACAAGTGACTGCTCCCGCGGAAGAGGAGAGGCTGAGGCCAAACACTTCCGTGGTCCTCGGGGCCCCAACAACCCTTGTTACACATCACCAGGCACCAACCATTCTTCAGTGTCTGCTAATGTGTTAGGTGGCTCCTGGAGCAGCAAAAGCACATACACTCTCTGCTCCAGATCTCTCGCGCAGGAGAAAAGAAAAAAAAAGTTGTGCGGTGGAAGAACTGGAGGGAAAGGGGTCACGGCAATGACAAAATACAAGCATTTAGCCCTATGCCTGGTATTGTTCAACAGTCTATTATGCAGTTTGGGTATGCACATGCTGTGTATGAATAATGATAGTAAACTAGAAGTACATAGGAAAAGAAAGCATGTGAAAAATCACAATTGCCAAGAAAGCAACGCGCCTCCACCAAACATGATTACCCAGCCACCCAGCGTCAGGGGCCAGGCATCTGTGTCACTCAATAGGGTATACCCTTTCCCACCCTCCTGTCCACTGCTTCTCTCTGGAAGCTTTGTCTTTGTGCCTGATTGATACCACAGAGGCTTATAAAGAAAGCTTTTTGAAAAAAATATATCCAAACTTCTTCCGCGTGAGAGACAAAGCATGAAAAATGCAGCATAAATAATAGAAAACTTTCTCTTTGAAGAGAAGGACGGTTTGTGTCTTCCTCTGGCTCTCTGTTGAATGCTGACTGGAGAAACAGAGGTCAGAGGAGGCTGTCAGCCACCTACTTGCTGGTAATTCTGGCCCTCGGTGGGGTCCTCAGGGGTAGGAATTAGCAGCCCTAAGGGAGCTGTGAACAGAGCTCATTTGTGACATCCTTCAGCAAGTCATTACCCGAGCACAGACCAGGCGGCAGGACAGTGCCAGCCAGCCCCTGCGGAGGAGACCAGGCAGCCTGGATGAAGAACTTAGGATGGAGCTTTTTTCTTCTCCCACTACTGATGGCATTAAAAGGTCCAGAACAGAATACGATGCAGAAAAGCAAGCAACTTCATCCTAAAATCAGATTATTTAATACTCCAGGTGGAAGCATATGAAAGGATCCCTGACAAAATTGGCTGCCCAGCCAGTCTTGCTTAGAAAATTCTTTAAAAGCTCATTTCTGTGCTTTGTCTCATTGCCTTCTCTGCCTGCCAAAAGCAAAGCCTAACTTTCCCAGTTTGGCCACTGTTTTGCATGTGATGTCATCTTTCAAGCGCTCTGCAGTGTGCTACAGCACGTGGACTGTTCCGTTCAGTGTTTACCACCACCACAGCCTGCAGAGAACATTGTCTCAAAGCATCGGGTGTCCCGTCGGCGCTACAGCAAGAAGGCAGGACCTCGTGCGGCAGGGTGGGAGCTGTGCCAGGAGCCTCATCCCAGCCCTACCTGCTGAGCTCCCCAGTCACAGCTGGCAGGACATCAAGTCCCAAAATGAGGAAAATGACCTGTGAAGTTCATCCACACCACCAGAGGACAGACAAATCAGCTTCTCTGAGCGGTCCACAAGTCATGGGTGCTCCTTTGGAGGGCCTTGGGCAAAAGCTCTGCCTGTGCTCAGGACACAGCAGCACAGGAGGAACTTAGTCCAAGGCTGGGACAACCACATAGTGCCTATGGAAACATGCTAGTTTGTTTTGAATAGCTGAATTGGGACAGATTTCCACAGGCCCATGAGGGACCCGGGTGCACAGAGAGCAGGGTGGGTGGTGCCACCTTCCTTCACACGTGGTGCCACCTGGCTTTGTAAGACACGAGTTTTGCCATCATACTCCACGTGCACATAAGCAACACGTTTATGAACTACTTTCCCCACCGGCTCCTTCAGTCAGATCTGACAGAAAGCAGGTGCCTTCAAGGGCAAACAATTAACACAGGCTCCAAATTTACACCAGAATAAACTTAAGGTCTTGAGGCAGGCTAAACAATCAGAAAAATAACCTCAGCATGCTATTCTTTCGCTGAAAGAGCCAGAAAACAAGCATGGGTCTGCTCAGTGGGTAGTCCATACCGACCTGCTAAAGAGGGCAGCACATGTGGAGTCCCACAGTGAGTATCCAGTGAAGTCACTCCTAACTTCTCACTGAGGTGGTGGCGCAGCAAAGAAGTCTCCAACCACGCAGCACAAAGCTGAACCAGGGAATAGTTCACGGGCACTGAGGTAAGTACCTGCAGTATTAGAGCTAAGACAGAAGGGCAGGATTTGGCCTACTGACTCCTTGAAAAGGCAAGATTAAGCCTCTGTCAATTTACTACTGTGCCTTAAGTACAATGGCGTACTAATTATGAGAGAAGATTGGCACAATCAGATACTTGGAAAAACATTTACTCAGACAGGCGCCTTTCTGAAATGCTGCTAGTTTACTATTTGTCAGTCATTTTAAAAAGCAACACTTCCTAATGCCCTTTAAAACACGCAGCGAGGCAGCACCGACATTACTCTTTCTTCATATGCAAATTCAGCCTCTGTGCAAACCCTCAGATTTTCATATGCAGGCAAACCTGCAGGCAGCCAGCTAACGCTTGGGTCAGTGGCACTGAAAAGATCCTCGACACAACTCTTACCTGAACCTTTTTGGGGGAAGTTTGGTTGTTTTTTTTTTTTAGTATTGACTTGACACATCCCAACACAAAGTTCACCGGGTGCTTGGCTCCCCAGCTGCCAAGCCCAGGGGTTTTTCTCCCGTAGCAGCCCTGACATTCTGGAAAGGGACCCGCAGCCAGGAGTACAGGGCACTGCGTGCAGCCAGAGGGAAGGCTGTGAGGCTCCGGGCACGGTGACAAGTCAAAGTAGAAGCTGCAAAATATCACTTGGCATGCCAGGTGACTGGGCAGAAAATAACCACGGGGCCCACCTGGGATTCAGGAGGCAGCCACCACATCTGCCGTGTGACATCAGGGCGCTCGGCTCATCCCATCATCTCTGAAAGGCAGAGATGTAACGTTTGCTCATCTTTGCCTGAAAAGCAACAGGCAGGGACCTTCTCTGACCACAAATGTGCCCAGTAGCAAGCCCAATGGCTAACACAGGTGTAGCGTGCACCCCTCAGAGCAGCTGTATCCCCAACTGACACTTAAGAATAACAAGCACATCAGCATTAAGCAAACCCTGGTCATTTCCATACGGTTAGCACTTTGAAAGCCACACAGCGAGCATATCAAACAAGCTAATCCAGCCAGCGTCAAACACTGCCAACGCACATCAATGAAGATGACAGCAGGCTCTGCCCTTGGCCTGGCTTCTGCAAGACAGGCAACGTGCTCTCTATTTGCTTTTCTGTGATAACAGGTATCAAATGCTGTGCGGGTGTCAAGTCCAGAGGGGGAAAAAAAAGCTGTCCCTCCACGGTCAGGTCATCCATCGCCCCTTGTGCCCACAGGAAAAAGGCAGCGTCAGGACAGCCCTGCTCTCCCCTTCCTTATTCAGCCATACACTACGTTAATAAGGATCTGGGTATTGTGTAGCCAGTACATGGGGGTACTTTATGTTCACAGCTGCATTGTTGGTATATCAACTGACATTTACCTCGGTTCTCTCCCTCTCCTTTATTGTGATTCATGCTCCACGCTAATTAAACAGCACATGACAAATGCATCGTTATTAACAGCAGCTGGAACGCTAGTAAATCTTGCAGCAGTTCGAACAGAGGAGCTGTGTGGTGTGGTAGCATCCTCCAGGCGCTGAGACAGGGCTGATGAAGGATGCTGAAGGTATGGCCAGGAAGCAAGGCATAAACACCTCTTGCCAAGTGCCCATAAAGCAGTCTTAGACCCTCAGCAGTGAAAGATGCCCCTGTGCTACATGCACAGACAGCCGCTGGTGATACCAAACCCTCACCCAGCTGCTTGGATGTGCCAAACCTGTTAGAGAAGGGTCACCCAGCTCAGGCCATTTCCCCTCACCCAGACTGAGGTCACGGAGACCCTCTTTGCCCGCTGGGTGTTTCACTTCGCACCAGGACCCTGCTCCACACCTAGCTCTGAGTCCAGAGGCTTGACCAGCAGAACCTTCATTTCTGGCCTCAGCCTAACACCCTCCATCCTCAGCCTCCCCTCTGGCTCTAGGGCACTGCTGGCACTGATGTACGCCGTGGGGACATAAAAGCAGATCTGCAGCATCCTAGAACTAGGCAAAAAAAGCCAGAGTGATCCTAGATACACTAACTTAGTTTAAATGGCAGCCAAGAGTTAAAACTCACATGCATACACTGTAAAGCTCTTCTTTCTGGGGGGCAATTACTCAACAGACTTTTAGAATCCTATACAGTTATTGCTTTTTTTCTGTGCATCTTCTTTTTGTCTCTATGACAAATATTAGGAATATTTCAATTCCTATTTCAATTTCCTTCCAATGAGGAAGGAATGACGATTTGTGGTGATTTGGTGGAAGAATTCTTTAAGAATAAGAAGTAGTTGATGTACTTCTACAGCAAAAGCCTGCATTTTTCATCACTGTTGTCATTGGTTTATTTATACAGAGCAATTCATGTAGAAAACCTCCCCCCAGCACTGAGCAATCCAGGGCACAGCCACGCTGAAAGTCACAGCCTGTAACTGCAAAGTAAGCCTGTACAAAAAAAAAAAAAAAAAAAAAAAGAGCAAGGTTTGACCAAAAGACCTTCAGGGATGGGATTTTACATCCTTAAAGGCTTTGGAAACAGAGGATGCTCCTGAAGCTCAGGTACTTGCACAGCATGTGGCGGAGACCCAGTGTGTGAAGGGTGTCTCTGGCAAAGGAGGTTAAAGCTTGGAAAAGCAGAAGCATTGTGGCTCCTTGCTTAACTAGAAGCTAGATATTTGGGGGTTGTTGCTGGCAGAAATAATAATATAAAGGCAATCCCCTTAGATTTAGAGAATTGTTTCATGAGTCAGGCAAATATGAGAAGCACAAGCTCTTCATTGCAGTCTGCCCTAATCTTCTGCTGGTTCACGCGAACATTTTGGCAGTCAGACCTTTTGCAGAAGCTTCTTGCTAATGTTTTTTCTCTGTATGAAAACCTGTGTGGGGTGTTTTCATGTTACTGTTCGCATGAGCTTCAAACCCTAGCCTGGTTTCCCAGTACATATGGAGACAGCAAACCCACCAGGCAGCTCTTGTGCACCTGAGCCCACTGAAGGTGACTGAGTGGTCACAGCCTGCTCCTCGCTGCGGCAAGTGACCCCAGCAATGGCTCTTTCACCAGTCCATGTCCCAACCTTGGAGGAGACTTTCTAAACCCATCAGCTAAACAAGCATAGCAGAGACCCACAGAAAGGGAGAAGAAGCCATCAGGATCAGCAGCACATCCCACTGCTTCACTCTCAACCCTGCTGCAATGTGCTCCCAAGAGCTCTCCACGTCCCACCTGCCCCCAGAGGTCCTGGGGGTAGCCACTGCATTCACCCAGCTGCCTGTCCTACCCTACTGTGGCTTCGGGATTTACCTCTTGGCAAGAGAAGCAGTGGCACACACCACCCTAGTCCTGATCTTCTCCACCTGCTCCTGGAGCGTTCACAGCAAACACCCAGCGCTCGTGTCCCAACCTTCCCTCTCCCCTTGCTCTCTATGTCCCCAGAGCCTTGCATCCCAAGTGTCCCCATGGACACCCATGTCTGTGGGGTCACGCAGAGGGGCTGCTGTCTCTGCTGCACGATCAGTACATGCTGACTGAGTCACTCTGGCTCTGAGCAAGCAGCTGGAGCTCTGGAGAAGCGGTGGAAGTATAAGATGGTCCACGGCTGAGTATCCTGGCCCTCCGGCTGTAGAATCAGCTCTCCATCATGAGTCATCTGATTATCTAGAACCAGGGAACAAGCTGGACTAGAGGTGACACTGCCCCCACCCCCAAGGACACCGAGATCAATGGTTTGAGACACTCTGCATCTGCACCAAGCACAAACATCTGAAGCCAGCCACTGCTCTCACAGAAACCAAACCATAACGCTGCTGGCAATCTTGCAGCATCTTTCCACCATCCCCCTGCATTCACCCAGAAGAATGAGCACAAAGTCCTGCAATTCCCCCTGCAACTCAACTCCGGGGCAGCACAGACCACCCAGACACCTCTCTGGGATAGAGGCAGAGGAGGGCAGCACGGATGTGGCAGAGGTGGCGAGACCCTTCCACAGAGCTGAGCAAGTGCCACCTCGGACAGGCGGGCAGGAAGCTGGTGCCACAGGACATGATTTAGGGGACGGAGACAACGCCAGCACGTGGAACACTTACCGTCTTTGACAGACCTTTGAACAGGAGGTCAGTCATCACGCTACAGGCAACACAGTACTAATTTGTCCAGCACAAACGACATTTTTGTTATCGCTACCCCGTGACTCAGCACTCTGCATTTTTCATTTTACTGCCGTTAAAAACGAGACAAGAGCCAGCGGAGAGTGGGGGGAGACAGAGGCGAGCCCCTCAACAGGGAGGATGGAAAAGTACGCCGACGAGCTGGTACCGCTGTCACAGCACAAGAGCTTGGTGACAGCTGGAAGAGGAATGAGTCCCAGTGACGTGTAGCCAAGCAGTGTAAATTCATCATGTGTGTGAGGGAAACCTCCCCACGTCTGCCAGCACAAAGCACATCAGAGCTTAGGCACAGAGCTGCACCTCGCACCCACTGAAGTCAGGGGTGGACCAGGACATATCCCTTAACGCCCGCTGTAGGGAAGAGCCAGGATCCTCACACAACTTGTTTGCTCTTACATCATGAGAAACCAAAGCTCACTTGCTTGGAAAATGAAATAAGCTGCAGCTGGGTAAAGGCCAGTTTTATTCCAATGAGCCTGCCCTCACCCTGGTGCTTTTGCTGGTCAGGCTTCTCTCTAACCTGTCAAAAAGTGACAGCATTCTCAAAACGAAATCTGCAGCTCTCCCAGGTTGCTACAGGCATAATTAAAATAAACTGACTGACATTTTAATACCCATTCCTCTTGAATCAGTAATGGAGTTGCTGAAAAGATGCCTTGGTCTACGCTTCAAAATGTGAGCCTGTCTGAGAGAGCACATTATGGTTCTGGCCGGCATTCAGGCTCCAGTTAAACTAAAATTAATGCAGTTCAACGCTAGGCTGTAGCTTAACTGAGCCAGGGAGCAGGAGTGCTTTGTGCTCCAGCAGGGTGTGAAGAAAGGGAAGCCAAGTAACTCTTTCTTTAGTTCTATATATATAGAAAGAAGGCCAAATTCTGTCTCTTTCTACGTTGTTTTAGACCCAGCTTCACTGCTGCTGGTGGAAGCTGTCCCAGGGAAATCCACAGGTGCAGAAGTGCAAAAAGGCCAGGGGCTGGTGTGGGGGGAATATCAGCTAAATACATCTGGAAAGGTACCTTCAGAGGGTCCCGGCTGCATCACATATCAGCAGGACTACCATCAGGCGCCCCCCAGTTAGCCACCCAATTTGCAGAATAAATCACCAGAATATACAACGGGGCCAAATTAAATCATAAGGACTGTACGTCCACACCGGCTGAGAATCAGCAATAAACAGTGGAGACTATCAATAAGTTCAGTCCAAGGCAAGATAGGCATCTCAAGACCAGCTACAATGAGGATCTATTAAATCAATCACAATCAAAACCTAGTCTGCCTTCAAGTGACTTCCAATTAGGATGCAGTAACATCATTAAAGGGCTCAGACAGGCAAATTAAAGAGCTGCACTGAGGAGGAATCGTTTCCCAGAGGGCTAATTTTCATCATCCTCAGAAATAAAAGCCTCCAGAATTTCAGTTTTCTCATTAAACACAGCCCAAAAAACACATTATAAAATTAAAAGACTTGCTAACATTATGTCACTATTGAGTTTTTCCTTTGCTTGCAGACTTACTTCTTTTTCTATCGAACTGCCAGCAAGGCGAGAGGGTAAAATCATCAAGCAATGCCTTCTCCCCATCTGAATACCCACGCTTGATCTGAAGGCTTGATAAAGAAGAGGACATGATGACAGGAAAATATTAATTACAGCTTTGTTGAATGGTTTGTATTTTTAGCAGGGGAACAAAGAGAGGAAGCCTACTTGATCATTCAAAGAATCAGGAGCCAGCCTGAAACAGAGGGATGAGCTTGGATTAAGGGGGCAGATTAGAAAGCGGAATTTTGCAAACCAATTTCAAAAATATGAGAGCAAAGAGGACATGATCCATTTATCTGCTTACTGATCTGAGGAATAAGCACCTCAGTGACTCCTGGATGTCTCTGCCATGCATTCAAAATGAATCAAAGGCAAAAGTAGGAGTTTCCCATGTCTGAGAGGGGAACTTCTTAAATTATATATGACTATATATTATTTATTAATATAGTAATTAAAGCACTACTAAAATTATCAACAATTGCATATTAATGTAGTATTTCTATGTAATTTTATGTGTATTCTTATGTATATAATATTAAAATTAGCTGCCCATAACCAGCAACATTTGCCCAGCCTGAACATTTAATTAAGAGCCTGAAATCCATGTTCTTATATCACATCAGAGACCTCATCAGATATGAGAGGCAGGTGGTGGAAAATTCATGTCCAAGAAACTACAGGAAGAAACATCCATCATCTTCCACGCTGGCAGTCAGGCGAAGCCTGAGCATAAGTCAGGGATGTCACAGCTTTTCTCATTTTTCTCTGGCAAACACTAGCTTGTACGAATCATCTCTGAACCAAGATTGCTACAGTTTATACTCAGGCAAAATAAGGCTTTTTTTTTTTTTTTTTCAACTTGGTGGAAGAGCCAGAAAACAAGCAAACCTGAAGGAAAGACCCCAACTTACATCACTCCTGACCTAAAATACCATTGCTCTCACCAGCCCCTCCCCACCCCCCTCACACTCGCTTTGCTTCAAGCTCAGTGAATTTGCTTTCATTCCTCTCCATCCCCACCAGTATCCCCCCAGCCTTTTTTTTTTTTTTTACATTTGTAATTGCAATTAGTTCAACTGTTGAACAAAAGCCAGTCAGAAACAACAGAGTTTTGCTGTAAAGTCTGAAATAAAAGGCTTGAACTTTCCCAAGAGAAACTTCACTCAAATAAGCCACATTTGACTAGCAAAGTCATCTGTTTGACCTGAAACTGGCTTTCCACTCCCCCCAGTTGGTGTTGGTTTCCCCACCATCCTCTTGCTTTTTGGTTTGGGTTTTTTGTTGGTTTTTTTTTTTTTTTTTAAATGAGTAACTGGTCACACAAATTGCCACCCAGCTGTATTTTGGTCCCCATATATGGTCCTAAGCCAGCTTAGGACAAGTGTGCAGTCACTACATATGTATTTCCACACTGGGGGAAACCCTGCTGCAGGGAACCTCATCCCAGTTCAGACACTCACTGCTGAGACCTGTCAGAGACATGTCAGGGTCGATGCCTGTTTCCAACTACACCATTTTCATTTGAACTGCGCTGGAAAGAGCTGCCAAACCAGGTGTGTTTTGAGCAGAAACCATGGCAGAGATGGAGCCTGTTGCTCCTGCAACTAAACACATCCCTGTGTGGCCGTGAGAGCGACTGCCTCCTCCACAGGCTCAGCCCGCCTCAGCCAGCCTCTTATATCCACAGGCAAAATAGATCAATGGCCCAAAAACAGAAGAACGAGAATGAGCTTCTTCCTACACCATCTCTGAACTGCATCCGAAAGGAGGACATGGATGACTCCACCTGGCATCTTTAACGCCTTCCCCATCTCCTTTTTATTCCAGCTTTTAAAATGTCTGTTGAAATGGCAGGAGTGGATGGTAACCATCAGGAACTGGCAGAAAATATCAAACCAGAACAATCAAGAAAACAGAATTCAAGAGGCCTGGGTCTATTTTCCAGAGAAAGGCAGTGCCCTCTCCCCCCTGCTCCAGCCTCCCTGTCTCCCTTCATGGGATGGAAATCATTTTCCACCTCTCAGGGGTGTTCCTTAGCAGTACACACTCCACTGAAGAAAACAATGGCTGGACTGAAACAGTTTTCCACAGCAAAGGAATTTCATGTTAAAAATTATTTTTTTCAAATTGGATTTGGCAATTAACCAAACCTGTGCCTTGCCCCTGTGTGGAGACACAGAAAAGGCATATGCAAGATTGTGGGTTTTTGTTGTTTTGAGGTGCTTTTTCAGTTTGGTTTCCTAACCCTAAATGCTAAACCGGAATGGAAACCAGCCTGCAGGTTCCCACACTGGGCTAAAGGAAACACCTACACTCATTTCATACAACACTGTTGTCAGCAGAATGAGCAACAATTGCAGCAGCTGCTAATTTCATGCCTTGCTTTCTAATTTCAGGGGCCAAAGGTGTCCTGGGTGCAGTACAACCATAATTCCCCAGCACAGCAGCAGCTAGCTTATTCCATGGCTGCCCAGGCCAGTGACTAAGGTAGGTGCTGATTTATCTCACCGGAGCATTTGGCTCCATAGCACAAGACGGAAAAAAAAATATTGTGGACTAAATTAGCACTGGTTTATCTCCACTGACAGCAAAAGGCAACAAATGACTTCGGCAACATGAAGCAGATGAGGGAGATATGAATGCCGAGGCAGAGAGCACAGGATCATGGACTTTGTCTGAGAGCTTTTACATCTATGGCTTTAAAATGCATGCCAAATTATTCCTCTAAGAGTACATACCTTTAACATAGTTTTATGCTTTAAGGCATATTTTATCTGCAGGCACAAGGTCATAAGCATTTTGCATGTAGAAATATTTTCAAGCATCATCATGGATGGGATTAGCATACTTCCTATGACGGCCTGGCAGTTACACCTTGCTCCAGGTGTGCTTTCTGTTGGAGGAGAGATACGGTACGTGCACACCACAGCTCCAGTACCTGGGAGGCTGTGCGACAGACTGAGGCCAGCAGGGTGGTTGCTTCTCCTCCACATACAGTCTGCAGACAGCTCTCCAGCAGCTGTAGTCTATGGCAGTAGGTTTTTCCTGTAGCACTTTGCTTGGAGAAGGGGCTGTGTTTGTCCGTCAGTGCCTGGCACCCTGAAGCTGTCATC
Source organism: Numenius arquata (assembly GCF_964106895.1). Taxonomy (NCBI): domain Eukaryota; kingdom Metazoa; phylum Chordata; class Aves; order Charadriiformes; family Scolopacidae; genus Numenius; species Numenius arquata. The sequence continues at coordinate 46,418,584 of NC_133577.1, forward strand.
CTCAAACACAAGTACGGTTGCCTGCGCACAACCCAGGGGCACAGGTCTTCTGCTACTTCTACAGAAGTCAAAATGAATTCAGCAAAGTCAAAGCACCCTCCACTTGTGTTCAACAAACCAGTGTAAGCCAGAACACTGTTTTGAAGATAACAGCATCCCTATGGGAAGGGTGGATTTGGTTCCAGCTCCCCAGCCTCAATATACCCCCCAGCAAACCATTTCTTTCAATCCCTTTATTATTTCTCCCTCCTGAAGGGCATCATTCTCTTCCCAGCCAGCCTCACACAGCAGCAGCTTGTCATTCCCAGGTGTTCCCAGCATAGCTGTTGTGCTGGGGTCATCACTGTTAATTGTGGGCAGAGGGGGTGGTGTTCCAGCAGAGGCAATGCATCTGGGGGCCCATTCCTTCTAGCTCCTGTTAAAGCCCCTAAGAGGAGAGTGAGCCCGGTTTTGCTGCAGCCCTGAAGCGCTCTGTGGTTTGCCCGGCTTGTGGACAGGGATCTGCATGGCTGCATTTGATGAGGTGCTCTTGGCACGGGCCTCGGCTGCTGGTCCAAGCTCCCCTGTCTTCAGCAGCAGCAAATGAAAACAGGAATTATGCACTGCGACTGCTGAGTGATGGAGCACCAACTGGCATGGAAACAGCTTCCCCTCAAACCAGTAATTTGCAGACATGCTGTATCATTTACTATCATTTCCCTGTAACCTTTCTCCGTGAGGAGAAGTGATACGGTGCGCAGGGGGTTAGATCTGTGGTGTACAGTTAAAGGCTCCTGCAAGGAGCTGACGGCTGCCTACGAGATGCTTTCACACTCCATGAAATAAGAGGCTCCCCTTCCCGTTCAAAGTCAGCACTGGATGCAAATGACTCAATTTCTTCTAAATCGCCATGGAACTTCTTTCAGCCCAAGAGCAGAAAAATCAAGTCCTTTTTGGCTTTCTTTTCATCAGTAATAAATATCCACTTGAAATCTCATCAAGCCTCCCAAAGCAGCAGGCAGCCGCAGGGCCTGAGGCTAGTGCAGAACCTGCTTGTTTCTCCCTTCTCCACACACCTCCTGGTCCAGTTTTCTGCACCCCTTGACTTTCTCTCCAAATTTCTGGAGCAGTCAGGGAAGGCAAAGGCACTTCCCCAAGGAACCTCCCCAGGCGCTGCCTTCAGCCAACAAACTGCCTGGGGAAACATTAAAGAGAGAAGTTTGGTATCTGCATTGCAGGAGATAAACACCTTGCAAAGCAGGTCATGCAATACCCAAGGACAAATCTCTGCTGTGAGGGAGGCGAACTCAGAGCAGGACTAAGGGGAGTGTAAGCAGAGGGAAAAAAAAACCACAACAAACCACAAAGGCATTGGAAGCAGAAGTAAAGATGCCAACTGTGGTGTGAACGCTGAGAATTAGGATAACGCAGAAGAAGCCTGAACCACAAATATGTCCATACTGTGGGGGATTGCCACTATCGGAGCTGGCTGCTGCCTGCCCAAAGTCTTCCACAAGTGCTATGGAGGGACTTTATCCCACTGGCAGAGGACAGAACTGCAAATATCTAACACCAGCCTCTTCCTTCACAACCACGAAGACTTTTTGTTCACCCACACGGAAGCATCCTACCACACTTTCAGCTTTTTGCTAAGCAACATGCCACTTCCTAACTTGCTCTTTGAGGTATCTTCAAGAGCCTTCTGGTGGGTGTTGTAGGGGTTTTTTGCCCTGTAACGTCCCATCCCATTCACCACAGAGGGACCCACACAGGGAACTCACCCTGACTCATCCCTGAAGCACCATTCATCAGGTGGTTCAAGATAAAAATCATAATGCACATCCTGAGAGAGAGGTTTCTAACCACCCTCGCTGCACAGAGCACACCAGGCTGGGCTCTGGCCGTGACAATTACAGGTTTGAGCCTCAAATGCTACAGCCACTGGCAGAGCTGCTTCAGTGGAGCTTCTGTCACCTCCGCCTTGCCACCTGGGGCACCCATTTTACTGAAAGCACGGGGTATAAATGAGCGTGAACGCAAACGGGTAACTTTAGAGTAGGTGAAGGCTGTGACTTAGGAGACGGGAGAGAAGAAGCAGGCAGAGCAACGGGACTGAAGAATTTTCCTCCCAGGTTTGTGCTATAACCTCAAATACAGCTGATAACTATGGCCTTGCTGGAAAAAAACTTCAATCCCTGCTCAAATAAATGGAATAACAGAAAACTCATTCACTGTATATCATTGGCACTTAATACAGTTAACTAGTAAAAATAAAGTTATTAATTGCATTAAGCGTTATTAGATGTGCGTGTTCCTCAGAAACACAGCTAAGCCGGGAGAGGAAGAGAGAGTAATTCTGACCTGATATGCGCAGTCACACACGCTCATTGATTGTTTCCACTGCGGTCTGGGTTTGCTCCCCAGCACGCTCTGTGTGAAGCGGCGTGACAGAAATGACTTTCCAGTAAGCAAGACCTTCTTGCTCTTTTATGAATGATCTCTCTCCTTCCTCCCAACCTCTTCGCACAGCGGGGAGCCCAGGTTGCTAAATACACTGCCTGCCGTGGTCTGTCACTGGCTGCTGTCAGCCTGTTTTAATGACATATTTTTCCACCCAGCAGAGCTACCACCCTCTTGTAATCTCTAGCAGTGCATTAGCATCTCGTTACACAGCACACACAGAGGCACTAATTGAAATGCAGAGGACAGAGAAGCCCCAGCATTGACTTGGTGGCTGGATCCATCACCCAGCCCTTTCCCCTTTTGACTGGCTTTAAGCTTAGATGAACTTTCCGGTTGTGATTTAAGGCCAGGCCTCACTTACAGCTGTTCTTTGCTGTATGGGGAAGGACAGCCCGAGCCCGGGGATCCCTAGGCAGCTAACAGCCTGTGAAGAGGCGATGGACTGCTGATGGGTGCCCAGGTCCGTCACTCACAGCACTGATGGCTGGGCCCCAGTGGAAAGGGATTCTTCATCAGGTAGATGGGAGGACGGCACTGTAAAGCACAGGAAAGCTCATTTCAGGGAAAAGCTCTATAAACTCAGTTTATTTGATTTGGTATTTTACAATCAAATTTGATTCTTCTTGACCGAGGGCTAACTGGCCCCCACCCAGCCATGCCAGAGGGCAGCATGGGTATTTCTGTCATCTCCACTAGCTTTCAGCACCTGCCACCAGCTGAAACTGGGATTACATGAGGCTTATGGTGGACAGTTTCCTTGCTGATGAAGCCCACCCACATCACACAAGGGAACTTCAACAAAAGGAGGAGGATATTTTATTTGAGGCCAGAGCTTGATGCACACAGACCTTTTTCTCCAGGGCTCTTGCTCACCTACGCACCCTTTCCCCAGAGTCCTGCATGCAGGACAGACACCTTCCCAAGAGGCCGTAAGACACTCTCTGGTCAAATCACCCATGGGCTTTGTACGACCGTGACTAGCTCTGCTACTGCCATAACCAAGGGACATACCAAGAGGGCATCACCCAAGCTCGCTGCTCTTAAAGAGCAGAAGCCCACTGAGACCAAGCCACCGCAGGTGGCACCCAAGCCATTTGAATTCAGCACTGCAGACCCTGTGTTTTCTGTCTAAATCAGCTTTCCTGCCAAACCACTCCTAAAAAGCCAGGGCTAACAGACCTTAATTGCCTTCTTGTTTATGCTTTTTCCAGTTTTGTAAAAACGCAAAGTCCAGCAAAGTAACTTTTCAGCCCCACAGAGTCAGAAGCGGTCTATGTCAAGACCAATTTCCTTCTTATCAGGCCCTTTCCATATTACTAGCTGTATTAAAACAAAAAAAAAAAAAAAAAAAAAGGAAAGAGAAAAATTCGTAGAATTTGCCAGCAATTAAAATGATAACTGGAAATAAAGCGTTTCAAAATCCAATTTCTCCATTCTCAAGACACAGATACACCCAACCAATAGTTTAATTATTTTCTCTGATAAGGCAATTTAAACAGAAATTGTAATCTCCAGTTAAATGAAGGGTTTACAAAACCCCCAAATGAAAGTTTTACTGGAGACAAGTTGATTCTTTTAAGTTGTATTAAACGTTTAATTTCAAAGCAAGAAAAACAAAACCAGAAACACTTTGCAAATATTAAAGTGCTGTCAGTTTTCCAATCTCTGTTTTGGGAAGTGAAGCAAGAACTACATGATGAATTGACCCAAATGCTTGGGCTGTCCTGGTCTACATCTTCCTCCTCCAGACACAAGGACTTTAAGATGCAAAACACTCTCAAAAATCTGTGTTTTTTTAATTGAAAGTTTGACCATAAGGCCACAAGCTTGTAATTCATAACAACAGATTTTTGGCAGAATCTTTTGAACTCACTAAAGCTTAATTTGGTGTCAGTACAAATGGCATTATCCCACAGAAACAAAGGGCAGTTTGGCAGAAGTAAATGACCACCACTCATACATAGCACACTCAAAGGCATTAGTTTGGCACACTGTTGAAAGAAAACAAAGGCCCAGTACTTAACATTAAACATCTAAAACACAGGTTCAGCAGGTGAAGTCTCTACAGATGTAACTTTGTTCCCCAGCTTTGTAAGACATTAGCCGTGTGTCCAGTTAAACATAACAGCAACAAGCCTTAAGCCTTTATAGCTTTAAGCCTTTATAAACTATAATGCAAGTAGAAAATGGTTTGTAACAGGGCCTTACATCTCAAAGCCATCACACACAGTAACTGCTTCCACATCACGTTGCCAGTCCCAGCTCCGCTCACCAGGCTCAAACAGACTCCAGGAAAGACACCCCACCACCACCACTTACCGCCCTCCCGCAGCCACGATGGCATTCAAGGACCCCTTCAGCTGCAGACACAGAGGTCAAACCTGGCCAAAATCAGCGCAGTTTGGTTTGAGATAAGCCCTGAAGAGGACAGAAGCGTTTTGCTGGGCTTTCTCTCCCAGGATAAGCCAGCCTGGATGTACCATCAGCTTTGCAAACTTCAGGATCAAAACAAGCCCGGAACATGCAGAATCTTACTTGGTACCAGCAGTAAGTTTTAGTCCAATCCAATTGCTTGCTACCCGTGGTCACAAGCTGCAACACCGAGATGCTGCCAACAGCCAGGGCTGAGCAGCCCCGTGTTTTCCAGCACTGCTGACCTACACCACCTTGGCTCGCCACAGCTGTGACACAGACCAGTTGGTGAGCCTTTATTTCCCTGGCCAGCCCCATGTGGCCAGTGATTAGTGGGTTCAGGTGGCTGCCGTTAAGCTGTAGACAGTGCCAGTGCCTTCCAGCTCTTGCTTGGTTACATGAACTCAAAACTACCACTCTATAATGCAGTCTAACAAACGTTACAGCCTGTCTCATTGCATAAAAGAGACACATCCAACACAAGCAGTGGGGCTCTGTGCTAGAAGAGCTCAGCATTTGAGGAGAGAAGGGGAGAAAAGGCTTAAAAACCAAACTCCAGCACTGCTGGTGGAAGAAGCCTGAACACAAGAACATAAAGCAGGGCTTGTACCTTGAGGAATTTAGATGTTCTTCCTGCACAGTCTCACTGGTTTCATCTACTGTTACGCCCAGGTTCCCAACACCCTTTGTCACTGCTATAGGTGTAGAAAGCACAACCCAATGGCATTTTTTCAGTTAGAGTGAAAAAGCACTATTCCTGTCCAGCAACAGGGGCCGGCATCTCACCCCACACTGGCCCAGCCACCGAGGACACTGGCTGGTGCACGGCAAGTCCTTCCAGCCTGGCACGACGATTAGTTTCACAGAGCTGCTTTCACGCTGCTCCGCACAAGGAAGTGGGCAGACAAGCAGCAGTGCGGTGGGCTGGCACCGGGGGAGTGCTGCAGGCGTCTCTCTAGATTCCACACAATCCCTCACCGGGAACCCCTAATCCTGCCAGAGTCAATTTGTTGTCAATTTTCCACAGCGCCTAAGTACCAAGAGAGAATTAGTTTATCACGGGAAACACTTCCTCTCCAAAGCTGTTTAATTATTTCCGTATGTGTTGGGTAGGCGTAAATGCGTGCAGCAGGGATTTAGGGGAAAGGGAGGTAGAGAGAGAAAGGGAAGAACCATGCAGGGACCAGTCCAACTCATCTCCATCACAAGGCGCAGCTGCTCCTCGCAGGTCCTGGTAATGGTCCATGCCAGTTGATTTCTCCCACTATAGGGGACCACAGATCATAAAGCTGCACTCGAGTGTAACACTAATGTTAATTACTCTTCCCGTTCCATCATGAAGGAGCAACATGCAGGCAGAGAGGAGGCTCAGCCCGATTGTCATGTCTCATACCTCAGGGATTGACTTTCTCTTTCTCTCTCCACTGCTGATTCGTTGTATGAATTCGGTCATCTTGCAGGTGGTTCAATTTCCAGAATCAACTGTTTCCAAAAAAGAGGTTACTAACATCTGGCAGTGAGTTTATTGATCCATAATATGGCTGCAAGACGTTTACATACCGTCTCTTGCAGCAAAGTTACGATGCAATCCTTGACTTTTGCAATCCTTGCACAAAAAGCAACATATTGATCTCATCGCCGTCATTATAACTCAGGATGCCCCTTCTCATGTCAACATTTGGTATGCAACGCTGTTCATCACAATAGGATTGGATGAAATTCTTCCAGCTCCAGGCTGAATTTCTTCTCAAAACCAGAGACAGTGAAAAAGTCACACCAGAAGAACCAGATGAGTTTCCTAACCCCTGGGCTAGTGGATATACTGGGTGGTCTCTTGCACTCTTTCATGAAAAGTACTTAAAGGCTTGAGCATTAAAACCAGATGTCATAACTTTGGAAGGCGTTGAGAAAAAGAGTACCTCATTTCCCAATACGCTCTGCCTGGCCTTCAAGTCCACCAGGAGTCCATCAGAGCTTCTGAGACTCAGCATTTGCAAAAATCAAGTTTCAGGATGGATATCTAAGAAAAGCCCCAAACTGCACACACAGTTGGAGATCTGGGGAAGACAAGCATCCTCTCCACAGCACAGGAGACACCTGGTAGAACTTGTTCTCTTGTAATTCAGTATGCTCTCAGGTTTTTTTATCAAGCCCTTACTAATTCACAAGTGAGTTTGTTCTGACTTAGATAGGTTTATCAGCCACTGCACATTGAGCCGATGAAATTTCTGATAAAATGCCCTTACTTCAAATCTGAACAAATTACTTGAGAGCCAGTACCATTTCTGTAAAGAGACAGCTGTAAATTTGTCTAAAGAAGAACGAACTTCCTACATGCTGGTAGGGTAAAATTTACCCTCTGGTAAATAATAAAATGATTGAAAATGACATGGAGTCATGGGTGGTCCAGCTGCCCCATGGCCTCATGTGGTCAACAGATCCAGTCTCTAGTAAGAAGGACACTGGCTACGACATCCTAGAGGAATTCACATTTGCACAAAGCGTTTCATAAATGCCCGAACAGTGTTAGAAATGAGCACAAGGCTTGTCTTCACTCCCCAGCTTCTCCATTAGCATCCGCAGTACATTGTTAATCTGGCGTTTTATCCTGCCTGGAGGCTGAGGAATATGTGGAATATTCTTGACTCCTCCCTGTTCAAAACAGAAATCAGAGGCTCTCAGCTACCACTCTGAAATTTTCAGAGGAATTTCTTTAATGATGTTAAGTAAATAATAATTTTCCCACTGTATGGGAAAACTAGATCACTCTGCCATGAAAAAAAAAAGAAGGAAATAAAACAAACCCCGACCATTCAGTGGGACATGCCTCGTTAAAATAAGAAAAAACAAGAATATTGTCAGTAATTGATGATTTAGAAGGTTTCTAAGAGATTCCAGGGCTGGGCATGGATTTGCTTCCCTCGTTATGGAAATCACACGGAGAAAGTGCCTCTTTCAACATCGTTATCTTGAATTAGTTGTTGTGTGCACTTCAGATTCTTTCAATCACATTTTTCCTCCACTCAGGCTAAAAAAACCCTTTTTTTTCTTATATATCCCACCTCAAGGTCCATCCTTCTCCTCAGAGCAACTCGCCATTCCCTGTTCCTGGAACAAAGCAAGCAGTTGTCCTGCAATGTCGTGTCTCTCTCGAAATGGTGTTATAAATAAGGAGAAATAAACCCTGGGGCAAAAGAAGATATTAGTTGCTCTCATATCTTTACTGGCAGAATAATTGGCTGTGCTGTAAGCCCAATTCTACTTGATTTTGCTATCTGTCACTGCTATGGCAGGTTACAATTACTTTGTCCCTCTCTCTGTCCCTTTGTCCTATGCTTTCCTTCCACCTGGGCTCCTGCCATGACCCCTTCCTCCTGAAGTTTGATACAATGCTGACAAAATTAACTCTTTCCTTCCCCTTGTCTCCCCTCTTACTGTATCACATATTAAAATACCATGTGATAAGATTTTTTAAGAGGGAGAGGCAATGGCCAGAAGAAGCAGTGATGTCTGGGCCAGTCTGTCAGGCTGAGGTTGAGCAGATGTTGGGAAGAAGGGAAAGATAGGCAAAGCAGCCCCATTTCTACATCTACATCTTTTTTCTCTTCCATCAGAGCATCACAAAGACACCGACTGGCCAAAGGTCTGAAAAGAAAGCAAGCCCCAGCAGCGTAACTTGGATATTTGAGGATATATGAGGAAGGCTGGTATGACCTGACAAGGGAAACCCACCAGTGGCACAGCTAGATGGATTGATGATGGCAAACAAAGCAGCAATGTCATGGTGTGCCAAGAGGAGAGGAAGAAAGGATGATGCTACTGAAGCAGAAGGATAAGCCAGGTGCCATGGGAAAGCTGAGCAACAGGGATGGGACTTAACGCAATGAGAGGGCAATTAGGCATCACAAGAAGAAAGTCTAGCCTACTTCCAAACTTCTTATCTCCTCCACTTACAAGTTACACCCACCCGCACTCTTAACTAACAGGAGCCTTGCATTGTTTTAACTTGGAGAGAGGTGAGAAAGAGGACTGTAGAGCTGGAGCTGAGCAGAAGCCAAGCTGGGGTGCTGTTTGCCTGCTGGACCCTGATAACACCAAGCCAAGCCACAGAAGACCAGCTGCAGCCATCGGCTTGGCTGGCATCACACCCAACGTTTGTGTGTAGCAGGACTCATGGCATTGAGCTCCTCAGTTGGTTTTAGTTTTGCTGGGACTTTCAGGGCAGGGAAGGTGTCTTTTTTTGTAAGCAAAAGAGAAAAAATTAAAACGCGCACACAGGTTTGTTCCCCACAGCTGAAAACAGGAGTCTATGGGAGGAAAGAGAGAAGGGGGTTTTGGTTCAGGTTCTGAAGGGGGGAGCTCAGGATCAGAGCTGCCAAACTGCTGAACTCCCACCTCCCCACAACCCGAGTGCACGCAAATCTGGTTCTGAAATGGAAGGCTGCAAAGCAAGGAGAAAGGAGCTGGATTAGTATCAGTCCATTGAGCCCAGCGGAGAAGAGTGGGAGTGGATACTGCTGTACTCTGTGACCTGTATTTTCAATGTCCTTTTATTTATTAACAGCCTGCCAAAAATAAATCCTCCGCTGGCTTTGCTGCAGAGCGGCAACATGGGCCCTTTGAAATTTGCCTGCATTTTGGATGCACCAGTAGAGCAAACAAACACGGTCCCAGAGACCGGAGGTGGGCAAGTCAGCAACCACCATGGTGTGGCCCATGCCTGAAACCTCCACAGGAGGTACCTGGGGAAATTTTTCCAGGAGAGGAGATACCACAGGGGCTGTGGCACAGCCTCTGCAAGAATGATGTTTCTTGCATGTACACTTTTTACATCTCTCACGGTAGACTCACTCAATCCTCCTTCCTAAGTTACATCAGCCAACACCCCCATATTTACTTTCTGACATATAGAATGGAAGCATATCGAGGCTCCTGCAATGGATAGCAGCAGTCTGTGCTCACCTAGATTTGCTCTGAATCCCGAGTGAAAACAAGCGGATCACTACAGCCATCCCATAGAGTCCCCGGGCTCTAGGTTCACCCTTGTGAGCAGGCTGAGCTTCTGGCCCCACAGACAACAGCAGCGCTGTCAGTGCAGCTGTATGAAGACTGAGGCACTGTGCATGCTGTAAATAAGTACCGTTTACTCCATTCTCCTTGTCGATATATATAAACAGTGGCCTGCTGTCAAAACAGGAATATTCAGCATCTTTAATTAAGATCATTTCAGAACAAGGGGATCAATGCCTGCCCCAGCTGGCAGAGGAAGGCAGAAGACAGCGACCTAGCCATGGCAGCAGGACCGTGGCCTTTGCAGGCACACCAAAGCAGCCGGACAAGGCCCTGGAGCAATGAACCATACAATAAATAACTGAGCAATTATCTAAAGCGACAGAAGGAGGCAGAAAGAAAGACTGGGACAGCAGGTTTCTCAGTTTCTCTCTAATCACTTCCTGCTTCTCGGGTGGTGTGATCACCTCACACCAACGGGAAACGGGAAAGAAATCTTGCCTTTCCCAGCAGCTCTGTACCTGGCGACACCAGATGACTCACAGACCCCTCGGCAGGGAAAAATCTTGTCAAGCTGGGACAATACGTTACTCACTGGGGCTGCTCTCCACAGCTCTTGTCCCTGTGCTTGAAGACCTCCACCAACCCTTGGCATGCAGTCTGCCCTTGGGTGGGGGACACAGGCTGCGTTCCCTTACATTGAAACATAAAGCACATTTTCAGTACCTTGGGGATGATTTGTAGACATTTAGCACTTTCTGTGGTGCTCAGAACCACTTGGGCAGGGAAGAGAGTCACCAGCAGACCCTGATGTAGCTGTGAGAGGTGGGTGGTATCGCAGTTAAACTCTCTTAGTCCCAGGGAGTGCGCAGTGCCCAAATACACCTCCCAGGTCATTGTGACAGCCTGATTTCTGTGCACATTTCTGGTGGGTGAGGTCACATTGCTATTCTCCTCTGGTGTTGCCTGGCTCTGGAACTGAGGAAGGAAATTACAACAGAAAATTCAATATGGGGGATTTTTTGAAGAACTTGAAGTAGCACATAATAAAAACGTTATTAATATGTTGCAATCCAGTTCTCCTCCAGTCAGATGGTTTTGCACTAAGAGGAAGCTGTTGCAGATACCCTGCAACCTGGTTGGTGTAATATCTAGGCATGAGAGGACATCTCAGAACAAACTGTTCTGCTCCAACTTCCCTAGAGACCAATTAACATTGACAGCTCTTTTCTTTTGGGCTGTGATGATTTAATAATCCAGTGTTGTTCCATTTTAATCTGTTTCTGGTCTTCCCTGTAAAGTAGACTAGTCCTGGGTGATGTGAGGTGTAGAAGTCAGGTTGAAGAGCAAACCCAGACCGGTGGATGGACCTGATCCTACTCTTTTAAACAACTCCCTGTCCTCGACATGTCGCTCCCTACTGCAGTAACTGTGACGAGAGACTGGTGGCTGGTACAAGTGACCTTCAAAAGGATTAGCCAGAGATGTGTGACTGCCAGTGAATAACTCTATTACGCCTGATGAACAGTAAATCGTTCTAGTAAGATACTTTTCCATTCATTCGTTGCTTGAGAATGATGTGCAGCAAATAGTTCTTAGAAGCCTTTCCAGTGCAGCTGAGCAAAACACACGCAAGGAGAGCCAAAAACTTTGTCCCATTCACTTGTGGTCAGCTCACATCAATAGAGTTGGCCGAATATTGGGAAAAATGGTGTGTGAGCACGTATCTGTGTGAGCACACACAGATGTCTTTTCATCCTCTTACATCTTCTGGTCTCCTGACCATGCCCATGCTACTGCTGGAGACATTTGCCTAGTTTTTTTGTTCAGATGGAGCAACGGTTACCCTTTGAACAGCGGAGTTCCTGTGTGACCCATAGAACTGTGGATAAAATGGAGCATTTCCCTTATCCAGATGGGTAGCCAATGTATACCAGTGCCAGGATTCCCTCTGCATCTCTCTGTCCCTGCGGGCACCCATGACTTACTAAAACTAGCAGGCTGAAGCTGCTGCTTAACACAAGGAGCTGCCATTTCCACCCACCCGCACATGTAAATACCATACCTACCAGAATTAAAAAGAAAGCAAGCAGGGACCCTGAATCAAGGTGTAAATGAACATCCCCACGTTGTGTCCCCCCTCCCTCCCACCCCAGATATATGAGATATTCTCCTGTGTCTTACTCACCAGTGTGGAATGAATGCACCAAACGGCCGGAGCATGAATAAACTGGATGCTACTTGGCTAAGGAGATCAAGGACCAGTATGTCCCTGTGCTGGGGGGACCAGTATGTCCCAAGACTGCTGCACAGGATGCTTGCCTTACATGTGTGAGACCCCTGCTCAAGTCCCCACCATCCGATCTGGAGCAGAAGCATGACTTCACAGACGGAGAGCCTACGACTTGACTGCAGAAAAGGCGACTCTCATGTCAAGGAGGCATGACGGTCTAGCAGTTACTCTACCAGGCATAACTCAGGAGAGCTTCCTTATCTTACCTCTTCCCTGTGACCTTGAGAAACTCCATCTATCCACCTGTTCCCACTCATCTTCACCATCACTTCTCTCTTATTTTTCAGGTAATGACTGCTCACAGGTTCATCCCAAAGGGACTCTCTCTGTAGGCTTGACTGAAACTCAAATACTAGCAAATGAATTTCTCTTTTTGACTACAGTTCAAAGTCAAAAGAGGTCATGTGTATATGGACACAAATAGAAAACAAGTGCTTCAGATGATAATGCTGTATTTCACAGACCCGTTCTTCAGCAGCAAAAATGTTGGCATTTTGCTCAACATCATATGACTCTTGAGTAGTGAGGACCCAGTGCATCTCCACTTGGATTTAACAAAATAATTAACTGTATTCGGCACAAAGAGAAAGTCACAAGATTGCAAAAAGCAGCACTAAGAATGAAGCTGCATCGAAGAGAAGCTCTGAGCTGATGATTAACTACCCGTATAGACAGGGCACTGGCACTGTCTCATTTCCGTATATCCACAGCTGCTCTTGGCCAGTAAGAACTGGTATGAAGCAAGGGCTCCAGATTAGCTCATGTTCATGCAGAACTAACAATTACCTTTGGTTTTGACTGTTGCAAGGAACTCCACAGCTTCCTTCCCAATCTGCACTCATATTTTCCAGCCCTCCAATATGTCATGTGCCCAGAGAAATAAATTGACAGAGGGAACGAGTAGGTAGAAATCTCACATCTTTAATGGGTCAGAGGGATTTCTTGGAGTAACAGCAATTTTCCTAATTTACATCTTTTCTCCACATAACCTTACCATCCTCCCCCTTTCCTCTTGAAATCTGTGCTGTGCAGTTCTTTTCCCAGCAGCCATAATGTTTATAAATCATTCACAAGAAGCAGCTATAAGGAATGACTAACATTTTATCATAAAAAAAAGAGCTTACAACACTATCCCTTTGGATGTGCAGGGGATTTAGGGCTCCAAACCGCCCCGTGCCCTCTCTGCGCGGCAGCCCTTGAGGCCACCAAGCCTCCAGGAAGACTTCTTCGCAGAGAAAACCAGTGATAACCACAGGTTTTTCTGCTGGGTCCTCCCACACAGCACCAACTAGTAATTCCTGCTGACAACAATCAGACTTCTCATGTGAGTAATAACATATTAATTTGAGAGAAAAAGGATATTTAGTCATTCAAATCGGGAGCAGCCACAGCCTTCTAATTAAGGAGGCAGTTTGTTTTCTCCACAGTTTCCTGAGCAGACAGATATCTCAGAGACCAACAACTGGTCTTATCTACAGTCCAGCACCGGAAAAGCACAAGAAAAATGCATACCAGTCTGGACACTAAAACAAAGAAATCTGGCTTTATGTGCAGAATAACCAAAAATGGTACACGATTGATTGATTACACGTTGTCATACAACAAGCCTGCAGCTAATGAAGCATAATACTGAATAGATGGACATGAAATGAACTCCATTAAATACCCTACAATAAACATTTTGTTCCAAGGAAGTTTTCTAGACTCTTTTAAAAGCCAAAAAAAATCACAGTAATATTTAATACCTGGACTGCTACAACATAATTAATGAACTCTCAAAAACTTAGCAATTATTGCAATAAAAAGAAAAAATAAGCAGTTGGGCCAGGCGAATCTCATTGTCTAGAGCAGACAGGACTCCCTTGTCTCAAAATAACCTCGGGCCCTTTCTTCTGCGCAAGGTGAGCACTGAAAAGCCATACAAGACCATGCCACCCTGTCTGTGTCAGAAGCTTCCTGGGGCAGGGAGAGTGGTGCCAGCCGCTGGTGAGGTGGAGACTCTAACTCCAGCCTCTCATCAGCTGGTTTCCACCTTGTTGGAGACAACACAAATTGCCACAGCCACTTCCGAGCGCTAGAAGTAAACCGTTCAGCTGGGAAACCCATCCACATCAAAACCCGGCAAAGGGTTTAAGGCGACAGCAGAGAACACAGTGCACGGAGGAGACGGGCAGCACTGAATATGGGGCATTAAATGGTCTGCGGGACGTTGGTCACCACCCCCTGGACTCCAGCAGCACCCGGTCTGTGCCAAGCTGTGCCCATTCACTTTAGCTGGAAACCTAAGTGCCACCTGCTACTGTCCTCACAAGGATACTGTACGCTGCTCCTGCCTCTGTGTTACCAGCAATGATCATTTCCATGGACCATTTTCCCTCTTCGGACAAAAGTACAATTTCCTCAGTATCAGTCAAATGCTTTTCAATCCCAAGACATACAATCACAAATTTCTGAAGGTAGACAAACCATCAAGTCTCAAAAAACACTACCTTTTTTTTAAGCACTGACAGACTCCAAGAATCGTGCCAGGACTGAAGCAAGAATGCTCATGGACTTATTACACAAGTGAAAAAGAGAAATCGAAGTGTTATCTTCTTCTGCAGCATCTCACATCCTGATGTATCAAAGCACTTTACAACCCAGTGATCTTCCCGGTGCACCAATGGGGTTTGCAAATACTACACCCATCTGAGAGATGGAAAAGCTGAGAAATGCAGAAGTGGTGTTTCTACATATTATAAATGACTTCTCTCAGTCACTATGACTATGTTATTTTGAGTCTTGAAACAGAAAGCATGAAGAAATGTTCACCAGAACTCTCATTTTCCACAGATAAGGTAAAAGTGCTTCGAACAGGTGAGCTTTACAATACATTTAAGAAATGATGGCACTCCCACAAACACATTCACAGGATCAGGCATTTCAAGCAGAGGCACCTTTTTTGTTTGTTTCCTCTAAAAAATGTTCCCTGCAATGTTTTTTTTCATTGTTTCTGTTGGAGTTGGAGTGACTATTTTTGCAGGTGCTCAAATGGCAAGTACTTTCCTTGACTCTCCCAACTTCTGAAAATATCAGTAATAATTATAAAGGACAGAATGAAAGAAGGGAGCTATTTTTCTTTCTCTAGCTAGTGAGAATCTCAGAGACAGATACATGTGAGGTGCTCCCAGCTGCTAACGGGCAGTTGGACTTTCAGGGACTCCAGCCTCCTGCCAATGTCATTTTGTACCTCCACCTTCCTGCCACATAACCAGGGCCCTCTCTTTTGCCCCCAGAAGACAAATGCCCACCTTCACCCCTTTGAAATTAGCCAGCGTGGAAGGAAATAAATTAAACCATGAAAACTTTGACATGTGACTGACAGAACACCATTCATCTGCCTCCAGTAGCTGCTCTTAGACAGCACAGCGGTGTCAAAAAAAGAAGAGCTTCCAGAGGATCTCTGTTCATACCAGATGGCATGGACTGTTCAGAGGTAAACATCTACATTCCTGCACATCACCAACTGACCCGATAAAACTCATTCCTATGGAAAGTCTTCTCTGTCATGAAATGCTGGAGGGTGGTAAAGTATTTCCGTTTCTTTGGAGTTTTTCTACATTGCAATTTTGATAGCACCAATCTGTTGGTGCATTCTTCCTGTTATTACCATTAATAAAAGAGCACAAGATCATTATCTTCTAGTGACTGTGCTGACTCTGTAATAGTAGGTTGTGGTGGCTCGATGTGATGGGAAGTCACTGTGGGAATCTTTTGTGATGTTTCATGCTCATTTTATAAAGAGAATCATCGCTGTTCACCTCCATTTACGCTGATCACTTCATACAGCAGCATTTCCACCAGAGAGGGCAGGTAGAAAGAAAGAGGGCATACAGAAAGAAAGGAAGGAGACAGTGTGGTTGTATACACATCATTTCTAGGGAATCTTCTATTAACCCAAAGAAGACAACCTTTAGGATCAGAAAAAGAGTGAAAAAGTAAATTTCTACTAAAATTTACAATACTTATTTACCATAGCCCACCTGAAATAATTTCAGCTACATTTTTAACTGTAGGAGCCAAGTTAAAATACTTTGGCTGGACTGGCTTTATTAGGAGCTTATGAATTAAATTGAGAATGAATGCTTTAGTAAAGGTTTTCTGGCATCAAAGGACTCACTGCAATAAGCTTTCTTGGACTAAGCTGAATTATTAATGTTGATTATATAAGAGTACCATTCACCTTTCAAATGCTGAGGGTAATTAGGAATCGCTCAGCAGAATAGCTTGGGAGAAATCACTCGAACAACTTTCTTGTGCAGCTCCTTCGAAAGAAAAAAAATATTAAAACCCTGCAAGAAAGGCTGCTCTGTTAATATGCATGCTTTCAGCAGATTTCAAAAAGCCAAAAAAAAAAGAATTATTTTCTTACGAACTGCATTTGTAGTTAAACATTCGCTTTTGAAATGGAATGTGTTTTCAGCACCACGGCGCTAGAAAGGAAATAGAGACATCGCTCTGAATGCTTAACAATACACTGAGCTGCTTGCTTTTAATAAAAATCTCATTTCACTAACATCATTCTGCTGAGGAAGTTGTGTTGAATAACGCCGAAGAGCCACCGAACGAACGCCACAGTATTACATCATCGCTATTAAATATTCTTCTTTGTGCATTCACGGCATGTTTCCATGCATTTGATGCAGGAGAAGTGAAAATGGCAGTGAGCTAACACACTTCAGCGTTAATCAAGATTCTATGATGTTAAATGCCTGCAGGGTTACATCCCTGACCCAGCCACAACGCTCCACCAAACTTTATCTCCTAGGGGCAGGAGGTATCACTGAGCACCCGACGCAGGGAACTCACGAAGCAGTCACACACAGGGCAATTAAAGGCTGACTTGAGGCACGCTCATTTCCCTGACAACGTTTCCCTTAATCTCTGAAAGATCAAAAAGGACAGCAATAAAGTGTATGAATTAAAGAACTGCTTGCTTTTAGAACAGCCCTGAATGATTAGAGCCTCAAATAAAATGGGAGCCGGGGCTGGACTCTGCTGCTGATGCTGAGCCTGCCTCACCCTGCCAGCAGAGCTCGCCACTGGCACGGATTCTGGGGACCGAAAAAGCCCCCCAAAAGCCATCCCCAGAGTCTTACATGTCCCTGTTTTTTCCCGCCCCCTGTGCCTTTCTCCTCTCACTACCCAATTGCCCTTTCCCTCCCGATTGATCTTGGCTCAGCTGAGCTCTGCTCTAACAGCCCCACCTTAGTCCCTCCCTCTGCCACCCCATGCCTCTCCCCCTTCTCACCCCAGCCACTTTGGGACTGCATTTGGGGGGCATTTTTTTTATACAAAAAACCTTATCACGAAGTAAAGATCAGTTTGCAGCCAGTGTAGTGTAGGGAAGCCTGAGCGGGTCAGCTCTGCTTCATTCACCCGAGGTGTGGGGAAAGCAGGAGGTCTCCTGACCACCGCCAGAACAAGGGCACAGATGTGACAGACAGCCTGTGGGAGGGGGGAGCAGGGGAAGGAGGGCCTTCCTTTAAATTTTTTAATTTAGGCATTCTTTAGGAAAAAAGGAACGAGGCATGGTATATTTGGGCACTCTCCTGTTTCCCCTACCTTCAAAAAATTCTGCTTCTTCAGGCCATTGTTTGTGCCAGGAAAATCAGCCCATTGAGCACAGGGTCTCTGGATGGGGTAAAATGTGGATGTGGCTCCTGTTGCTGCCAGTCACGCCTTGGCAGAAGGGTTACACGTACAGTAACTGATCCTCAGGACTTCATCTCCTGGCTCCTTCACCAGCAGAATAGCAAGACACATAATACACACTTGCCATGTGATACTTTAACAAATCTTTTGCCATCTACATCTTCATAGGCTTCACCTCCGCTACCTGGGCTCACGCGTCCAAGAGTGACAAGTTACAGGCTGCCCCACATCAAATGGACAACTTCCCTGCAAAGGAGTGGGATCTGAGCGACGCAACGCTGCCCCTTTCCTTCCAGTACAAACCAAGTACCCCTGGTTCCTTCACAGGGCAAAAAAGCATATTTGCAGTAACCAGGTTGGTGTCACCTGAGAGGGACTTTGGACAAACCTCCAGACCTAACCTTCAGTCGCTCTGGACAAACAGAGGCTTCATTCCAACCCTGATTTGGGGATTCTTCCATGTCTTTAATGGGCCAACCTGAAACCTCCATTCAAACTATTTCTGAATCCCAAGGCAGTTGGGATCCCAAACCCTCTGGTTTGAAAGGAGGGGCCTTCGGATGGGTTTGGGGGAACAGGAGAAGAGGCTTATTTTTCAGATTTGGGGGAGGAGAAGGGGTTTGTTTGTCTACAGAAAAAGCAAGCAAATCAACAAATGAACACAGCCTTTCCTTCAGAAGATCATTTAGACTATGGGATTAATAAAAGCACAGAAACAGGACTCCATAAGGGTGCCTGCTCTGGCAGCGGGTGCTGGAAGGGGCCCAGGAAGGCTGTGTGTCCTGTCCGCAGCAGCAGCCCTGCGGCACACAGAGAGGACAGCCTGGTTATCAGGCAGTTAAGCCAGTCCCACATATAAAGCTAGAACATGCAGAGCAGCCCGAGCTCCTTCTTAACTTGAACTCGGGAGAGTTGCGGGACCAAGGACGCATAAGCCTGCTGATGATGTTGCTGCTTTCATAGTGATGTCCTTGTAATTTGACTAGCTTGCCCTAGCAGATAATAAATTAAGGGACACGCTAGCCGAGTACATGCATAGGGAGAATACCTTCACGCTTGCTAACCTCAGTGATGGCTCTGCCAGGTTAGCAA